>NC_068429.1:3012814-3332459 GCF_023373465.1 Oncorhynchus keta | reverse complement strand
GTGGTCTATCACCCCCTGTAACTGTTAGTGTTCTAGTACCCCCTGTAACTGTTAGAGTGGTCTATCACCCCCTGTAACTGTTAGTGTAGTCTATCACCCCCTGTAACTGTTAGTGGTCTAGTACCTCCTGTAACTGTTAGTGGTCTATCACCCCCTGTAACTGTTAGTGGTCTATCACCCCCTGTAACTGTTAGTGGTCTATCACCCCTGTAACTGTTAGTGGTCTAGTACCTCCTGTAACTGTTAGTGGTCTAGTACCCCCTGTAACTGTTAGTGGTCTAGTACCCCCTGTAACTGTTAGTGGTCTATCACCCCCTGTAACTGTTAGTGGTCTAGTACCTCCTGTAACTGTTAGTGGTCTAGTACCCCCTGTAACTGTTAGTGGTCTAGTACCTCCTGTAACTGTTAGTGGTCTAGTACCTCCTGTAACTGTTAGTGGTCTATCACCCCCTGTAACTGTTAGTGGTCTAGTACCCCCTGTAACTGTTAGTGGTCTATCACCCCCTGTAACTGTTAGTGGTCTATCACCCCCTGTAACTGTTAGTGGTCTAGTACCTCCTGTAACTGTTAGTGGTCTAGTACCCCCTGTAACTGTTAGTGGTCTAGTACCTCCTGTAACTGTTAGTGGTCTATCACCCCCTGTAACTGTTAGTGGTCTAGTACCCCCTGTAACTGTTAGAGTGGTCTATCACCCCCTGTAACTGTTAGTGGTCTAGTACCTCCTGTAACTGTTAGTGTAGTCTATCACCCCCTGTAACTGTTAGTGGTCTAGTACCTCCTGTAACTGTTAGAGTGGTCTATCACCCCCTGTAACTGTTAGTGGTCTAGTACCTCCTGTAACTGTTAGTGGTCTAGTACCCCTGTAACTGTTAGTGGTCTAGTACCCCTGTAACTGTTAGTGTGGTCTATCACCCCTGTAACTGTTAGTGGTCTAGTACCTCCTGTAACTGTTAGTGGTCTAGTACCCCTGTAACTGTTAGTGGTCTAGTACCTCCTGTAACTGTTAGTGGTCTAGTACCCCTGTAACTGTTAGTGGTCTAGTACCCCTGTAACTGTTAGTGTGGTCTATCACCCCTTGTAACTGTTAGTGGTCTAGTACCTCCTGTAACTGTTAGTGGTCTATCACCCCTGTAACTGTTAGTGGTCTATCACCCCCTGTAACTGTTAGTGGTCTAGTACCCCTGTAACTGTTAGTGGTCTAGTACCTCCTGTAACTGTTAGTGGTCTAGTACCTCCTGTAACTGTTAGTGGTCTATCACCCCCTGTAACTGTTAGTGGTCTATCACCCCTGTAACTGTTAGTGGTCTAGTACCCCTGTAACTGTTAGTGGTCTAGTACCCCTGTAACTGTTAGTGGTCTAGTACCTCCTGTAACTGTTAGTGATCTATCACCCCTGTAACTGTTAGTGGTCTATCACCCCCTGTAAATGTTAGTGGTCTAGTACCCCTGTAACTGTTAGTGGTCTAGTACCTCCTATAACTCTTAGTCTAGTCTATCACCTCCTGTAACTGTTAGTGGTCTAGTACCTCCTGTAACTGTTAGTGGTCTAGTACCCCCTGTAACTGTTGGTGGTCTAGTACCCCTGTAACTGTTAATGGTCTATCACCCCTGTAACTGTTAGTGGTCTATCACCCCCTGTAACTGTTAGTGGTCTAGTACCTCCTGTAACTGTTAGTGGTCAATACCCCTGTAACTGTTAGTGGTCTAGTACCTCCTGTAACTGTTAGTGGTCTAGTACCTCCTATAACTGTTAGTGTAGTCTATCACCTTCTGTAACTGTTAGTGGTCTAGTACCTCCTGTAACTGTTAGTGGTCTATCACCCCTGTAACTGTTAGTGGTCTAGTACCTCCTGTAACTGTTAGTGGTCTAGTACCCCTGTAACTGTTAGTGGTCTAGTACCCCCTGTAACTGTTAATGGTCTAGTACCCCCTGTAACTGTTAGTGGTCTATCACCCCTGTAACTGTTAGTGGTCTAGTACCTCCTGTAACTGTTAGTGGTCTAGTACCCCTGTAACTGTTAGTGGTCTAGTACCCCTGTAACTGTTAGTGTGGTCTATCACCCCTGTAACTGTTAGTGGTCTAGTACCTCCTGTAACTGTTAGTGGTCTATCACCCCTGTAACTGTTAGTGGTCTAGTACCTCCTGTAACTGTTAGTGGTCTAGTACCCCTGTAACTGTTAGTGGTCTATCACCCCTGTAACTGTTAGTGGTCTATCACCCCTGTAACTGTTAATGGTCTAGTACCCCTGTAACTGTTAGTGTGGTCTATCACCCCTGTAACTGTTAGTGGTCTAGTACGTCCTGTAACTGTTAGTGGTCTATCACCCCTGTAACTGTTAGTGGTCTATCACCCCTGTAACTGTTAGTGGTCTAGCACCTCCTGTAACTGTTAGTGGTCTAGTAGCTCCTGTAACTGTTAGTGTGGTCTATCACCCCTGTAACTGCTAGTGGTCTATCACCTCCTGTAACTGTTAGTGGTCTATCACCCCCTGTAACTGTTAGTGGTCTATCACCCCCTGTAACTGTTAGTGGTCTATCACCTCCTGTAACTGTTAGTGGTCTAGTAGCTCCTGTAACTGTTAGTGTGGTCTATCACCCCTGTAACTGTTAGTGGTCTATCACCCCTGTAACTGTTAGTGGTCTATCACCCCCTGTAACTGTTAGTGGTCTAGTACCTCCTGTAACTGTTAGTGGTCTAGTACCCCTGTAACTGTTAGTGGTCTAGTACCCCCTGTAACTGTTAGTGTAGTCTATCACCCCCTGTAACTGTTAGTGGTCTAGTACCTCCTGTAACTGTTAGTGGTCTAGTACCCCCTGTAACTGTTAGTGGTCTAGTACCTCCTGTAACTGTTAGTGGTCTAGTACCTCCTGTAACTGTTAGTGGTCTATCACCCCCTGTAACTGTTAGTGGTCTAGTACCTCCTGTAACTGTTAGTGGTCTATCACCTCCTGTAACTGTTAGTGGTCTATCACCCCCTGTAACTGTTAGTGGTCTAGTACCTCCTGTAACTGTTAGTGGTCTAGTACCTCCTGTAACTGTTAGTGGTCTAGTACCTCCTGTAACTGTTAGTGGTCTAGTACCTCATGTAACTGTTAGTGGTCTAGTACCTCATGTAACTGTTAGTGTAGTCTAACACCTCCTGTAACTGTTAGTGGTCTAGAACCTCCTGTAACTGTTAGTGTGGTCTATCACCCCTGTAACTGTTACTGGTCTAGTACCTCCTGTAACTGTTAGTGGTCTAGTACCCCTGTAACTGTTAGTGGTCTAGTACCTCCTGTAACTGTTAGTGGTCTAGTACCCCTGTAACTGTTAGTGGTCTAGTACCCCTGTAACTGTTAGTGTGGTCTATCACCCCTGTAACTGTTAGTGGTCTAGTACCTCCTGTAACTGTTAGTGGTCTAGTACCCCTGTAACTGTTAGTGGTCTAGTACCTCCTGTAACTGTTAGTGGTCTAGTACCCCTGTAACTGTTAGTGGTCTAGTACCCCTGTAACTGTTAGTGTGGTCTATCACCCCTTGTAACTGTTAGTGGTCTAGTACCTCCTGTAACTGTTAGTGGTCTATCACCCCTGTAACTGTTAGTGGTCTATCACCCCTGTAACTGTTAGTGGTCTAGTACCCCTGTAACTGTTAGTGGTCTAGTACCTCCTGTAACTGTTAGTGGTCTAGTACCTCCTGTAACTGTTAGTGGTCTATCACCCCTGTAACTGTTAGTGGTCTATCACCCCTGTAACTGTTAGTGGTCTAGTACCCCTGTAACTGTTAGTGGTCTAGTACCCCTGTAACTGTTAGTGGTCTAGTACCTCCTGTAACTGTTAGTGATCTATCACCCCCTGTAACTGTTAGTGGTCTATCACCCCTGTAAATGTTAGTGGTCTAGTACCCCTGTAACTGTTAGTGGTCTAGTACCTCCTATAACTCTTAGTGTAGTCTATCACCTCCTGTAACTGTTAGTGGTCTAGTACCTCCTGTAACTGTTAGTGGTCTAGTACCCCCTGTAACTGTTGGTGGTCTAGTACCCCTGTAACTGTTAATGGTCTATCACCCCCTGTAACTGTTAGTGGTCTATCACCCCTGTAACTGTTAGTGGTCTAGTACCTCCTGTAACTGTTAGTGGTCAATACCCCTGTAACTGTTAGTGGTCTAGTACCTCCTGTAACTGTTAGTGGTCTAGTACCTCCTATAACTGTTAGTGTAGTCTATCACCTTCTGTAACTGTTAGTGGTCTAGTACCTCCTGTAACTGTTAGTGGTCTATCACCCCTGTAACTGTTAGTGGTCTAGTACCTCCTGTAACTGTTAGTGGTCTAGTACCCCTGTAACTGTTAGTGGTCTAGTACCCCCTGTAACTGTTAATGGTCTAGTACCCCTGTAACTGTTAGTGGTCTATCACCCCCTGTAACTGTTAGAGTGGTCTAACACCTCCTGTAACTGTTAGTGGTCTAGTACCTCCTGTAACTGTTAGTGGTCTAGTACCTCCTGTAACTGTTAGTGTGGTCTATCACCCCCTGTAACTGTTAGTGGTCTAGTACCTCCTGTAACTGTTAGTGGTCTATCACCCCCTGTAACTGTTAGTGGTCTAGTACCTCCTGTAACTGTTAGTGGTCTATCACCCCCTGTAACTGTTAGTGGTCTATCACCTCCTGTAACTGTTAGTGGTCTATCACCCCCTGTAACTGTTAGTGGTCTAGTACCTCCTGTAACTGTTAGAGTGGTCTATCACCCCCTGTAACTGTTAGTGGTCTAGTACCTCCTGTAACTGTTAGTGGTCTATCACCCCCTGTAACTGTTAGTGGTCTATCACCCCTGTAACTGTTAGTGGTCTATCACCTCCTGTAACTGTTAGTGGTCTAGTACCTCCTGTAACTGTTAGTGTGGTCTATCACCCCCTGTAACTGTTAGTGGTCTATCACCTCCTGTAACTGTTAGTGGTCTATCACCCCCTGTAACTGTTAGTGGTCTATCACCCCCTGTAACTGTTAGTGGTCTAACACCTCCTGTAACTGTTAGTGGTCTAGTACCTCCTGTAACTGTTAGTGTGGTCTATCACCCCCTGTAACTGTTAGTGGTCTAGCACCCCCTGTAACTGTTAGTGGTCTATCACCCCCTGTAACTGTTAGTGGTCTAGTACCTCCTGTAACTGTTAGTGGTCTAGTACCCCCTGTAACTGTTAGTGGTCTAGTACCTCCTGTAACTGTTAGTGGTCTAGTACCTCCTGTAACTGTTAATGGTCTAGTACCCCTGTAACTGTTAATGGTCTAGTACCCCTGTAACTGTTAATGGTCTATCACCCCTGTAACTGTTAGTGGTCTATCACCCCCTGTAACTGTTAGTGGTCTAGTACCTCCTGTAACTGTTAGTGGTCTAGTACCTCCTATAACTGTTAGTGTAGTCTATCACCTTCTGTAACTGTTAGTGGTCTAGTACCTCCTGTAACTGTTAGTGGTCTATCACCCCTGTAACTGTTAGTGGTCTAGTACCTCCTGTAACTGTTAGTGGTCTAGTACCCCTGTAACTGTTAGTGGTCTAGTACCCCTGTAACTGTTAATGGTCTAGTACCCCTGTAACTGTTAGTGGTCTATCACCCCCTGTAACTGTTAGTGGTCTAGTACCTCCTGTAACTGTTAGTGGTCTATCACCCCCTGTAACTGTTAGTGGTCTAGTACCCCCTGTAACTGTTAGTGTGGTCTATCACCCCTGTAACTGTTAGTGGTCTAGTACCTCCTGTAACTGTTAGTGGTCTAGTACCTCCTGTAACTGTTAGTGGTCTATCACCCCTGTAACTTTTAGTGGTCTATCACCCCTGTAACTGTTAGTGGTCTAGTATCCCCTGTAACTGTTAGTGGTCTAGTACCTCCTGTAACTGTTAGTGGTCTAGTACCTCCTGTAACTGTTAGTGGTCTATCACCCCTGTAACTGTTAGTGGTCTATCACCCCTGTAACTGTTAGTGGTCTAGTACCTCCTGTAACTGTTAGTGGTCTAGTACCCCTGTAACTGTTAGTGGTCTAGTACCTCCTGTAACTGTTAGTGGTCTATCACCCCCTGTAACTGTTAGTGGTCTATCACCCCCTGTAACTGTTAGTGGTCTAGTACCTCCTGTAACTGTTAGTGGTCTATCACCCCCTGTAACTGTTAGTGGTCTAGTACCCCTGTAACTGTTAGTGGTCTAGTACTCCCTGTAACTGTTAGTGGTCTAGTACCTCCTGTAACTGTTAGTGGTCTAGTACCCCCTGTAACTGTTAGTGGTCTATCACCCCCTGTAACTGTTAGTGGTCTAGTACCCCCTGTAACTGTTAGTGGTCTAGTACCTCCTGTAACTGTTAGTGTAGTCTATCACCCCCTGTAACTGTTAGTGGTCTAGTACCTCCTGTAACTGTTAGTGGTCTATCACCCCCTGTAACTGTTAGTGGTCTAGTACCCCCTGTAACTGTTAGTGGTCTAGTACCTCCTGTAACTGTTAGTGGTCTAGTATCCCTGTAACTGTTAGTGGTCTATCACCCCTGTAACTGTTAGTGGTCTATCACCCCTGTAACTGTTAGTGGTCTAGTACCTCCTGTAACTGTTAGTGGTCTAGTACCCCTGTAACTGTTAGTGGTCTATCACCCCTGTAACTGTTAGTGGTCTAGTACCTCCTGTAACTGTTAGTGCTCTAGTACCCCTGTAACTGTTAGTGGTCTAGTACCTCCTGTAACTGTTAGTGGTCTAGTACCCCCTGTAACTGTTAGTGCTCTAGTACCCCTGTAACTGTTAGTGGTCTAGTACCTCCTGTAACTGTTAGTGGTCTAGTACCTCATGTAACTGTTAGTGGTCTAGTACCTCATGTAACTGTTAGTGTAGTCTAACACCTCCTGTAACTGTTAGTGGTCTAGAACCTCCTGTAACTGTTAGTGTGGTCTATCACCCCCTGTAACTGTTAGTGGTCTAGTACCTCCTGTAACTGTTAGTGGTCTAGAACCTCCTGTAACTGTTAGTGGTCTATCACCCCCTGTAACTGTTAGTGGTCTATCACCCCCTGTAACTGTTAGTAGTCTATCACCCCCTGTAACTGTTAGTGGTCTAATACCTCCTGTAACTGTTAGTGGTCTATCACCTCCTGTAACTGTTAGTGGTCTATCACCCCCTGTAACTGTTAGTGGTCTAGTACCTCCTGTAACTGTTAGTGGTCTATCACCCCCTGTAACTGTTAGTGGTCTAGTACCTCCTGTAACTGTTAGTGGTCTATCACCCCCTGTAACTGTTAGTGGTCTATCACCCCCTGTAACTGTTAGTGGTCTATTACCCCTGTAACTGTTAGTGGTCTATCACCCCCTGTAACTGTTAGTGGTCTATCACCCCCTGTAACTGTTAGTGGTCTATCACCCCCTGTAACTGTTAGTGATCTCATACCTCCTGTAACTGTTAGTGGTCTATCACCCCCTGTAACTGTTAGTGTGGTCTATCACCCCCTGTAACTGTTAGTGGTCTATCACCCCCTGTAACTGTTAGTGGTCTATCACCCCCTGTAACTGTTAGTGATCTCATACCTCCTGTAACTGTTAGTGGTCTAGTACCTCCTGTAACTGTTAGTGGTCTATCACCCCTGTAACTGTTAGTGGTCTATCACCTCCTGTAACTGTTAGTGGTCTATCACCCCCTGTAACTGTTAGTGGTCTAGTACCTCCTGTAACTGTTAGTGGTCTAGTACCTCCTGTAACTGTTAGTGGTCTATTACCCCTGTAACTGTTAGTGGTCTATCACCCCTGTAACTGTTAGTGGTCTATCACCCCTGTAACTGTTAGTGGTCTAGTACCTCCTGTAACTGTTAGTGGTCTATCACCCCTGTAACTGTTAGTGGTATAGTACCTCCTGTAACTGTTAGTGGTCTATCACCCCTGTAACTGTTAGTGGTCTATCACCCCTGTAACTGTTAGTGGTCTATCACCTCCTGTAACTGTTAGTGGTCTAGTAGCTCCTGTAACTGTTAGTGTGGTCTATCACCACCTGTAACTGTTAGTGGTCTATCACCCCCTGTAACTGTTAGTGGTCTATCACCTCCTGTAACTGTTAGTGGTCTAGTAGCTCCTGTAACTGTTAGTGGTCTAGTACCCCTGTAACTGTTAGTGGTCTATCACCCCCTGTAACTGTTAGTGGTCTAGTACCTCCTGTAACTGTTAGTGGTCTAGTACCTCCTGTAACTCTTAGTGTGGTCTATCACCTCCTGTAACTGTTAGTGGTCTATCACCCCTGTAACTGTTAGTGGTCTAGTACCTCCTATAACTCTTAGTGTGGTCTATCACCTCCTGTAACTGTTAGTGGTCTAGTACCCCCTGTAACTGTTAGTGGTCTAGTACCTCCTGTAACTGTTAGTGTGGTCTATCACCCCCTGTAACTGTTAGTGGTCTAGTACCTCCTGTAACTGTTAGTGTAGTCTATCACCCCCTGTAACTGTTAGTGGTCTAGTACCTCCTGTAACTGTTAGAGTGGTCTATCACCCCCTGTAACTGTTAGTGGTCTAGTACCTCCTGTAACTGTTAGTGGTCTAGTACCCCTGTAACTGTTAGTGGTCTATCACCCCCTGTAACTGTTAGTGGTCTATCACCCCCTGTAACTGTTAGTGGTCTAGTACCTCCTGTAACTGTTAGTGGTCTATCACCCCCTGTAACTGTTAGTGGTCTAGTACCTCCTGTAACTGTTAGTGGTCTAGTACCCCCTGTAACTGTTAGTGGTCTAGTACCTCCTGTAACTGTTAGTGGTCTAGTACCTCCTGTAACTGTTAGTGGTCTATCACCCCTGTAACTGTTAGTGGTCTATCACCTCCTGTAACTGTTAGTGGTCTATCACCCTGTGACTCTTAGTGGTCTAGTACCTCCTGTAAATGTTAGTGGTCTAGTACCTCCTGTAACTGTTAGTGGTCTATCACCCCCTGTAACTGTTAGTGGTCTAGTACCTCCTGTAACTGTTAGTGGTCTAGTACCCCTGTAACTGTTAGTGGTCTAGTACCTCCTGTAACTGTTAGTGGTCTAGTACCTCCTGTAACTGTTAGTGGTCTAGTACCTCCTGTAACTGTTAGTGGTCTAGTACCTCCTGTAACTGTTAGTGTAGTCTATCACCTCCTGTAACTGTTAGTGGTCTATCACCCCCTGTAACTGTTAGTGGTCTAGTACCTCCTGTAACTGTTAGTGGTCTAGTACCTCCTGTAACTGTTAGTGGTCTATCACCCCCTGTAACTGTTAGTGGTCTAGTACCTCCTGTAACTGTTAGTGGTCTAGTACCTCCTGTAACTGTTAGTGTGGTCTATCACCTCCTGTAACTGTTAGTGGTCTATCACCCCTGTAACTGTTAGTGGTCTAGTACCTCCTATAATTCTTAGTGTGGTCTATCACCTCCTGTAACTGTTAGTGGTCTAGTGCCTCCTGTAACTGTTAGTGGTCTAGTACCTCCTGTAACTGTTAGTGTGGTCTATCACCCCTGTAACTGTTAGTGGTCTAGTACCTCCTATAACTCTTAGTGTAGTCCATCACCTCCTGTAACTGTTAGTGGTCTAGTGCCTCCTGTAACTGTTAGTGGTCTATTACTTCCTGTAACTGTTAGTGGTCTATCACCCCTGTAACTGTTAGTGGTCTATCACCCCCTGTAACTGTCAGTGGTCTATCACCTCCTGTAACTGTTAGTGGTCTATCACCTCCTGTAACTGTTAGTGGTCTAGTACCTCCTATAACTCTTAGTGTGGTCTATCACCTCCTGTAACTGTTAGTGGTCTAGTGCCTCCTGTAACTGTTAGAGTGGTCTAGTACCTCCTGTAACTGTTAGAGTAGTCTTTTACCTCCTGTAACTGTTAGTGGTCTAGTACCTCCTGTAACTGTTAGTGGTCAATACCTCCTGTAACTGTTAGTGGTCAATACCTCCTGTAACTGTTAGTGGTCTAGTACCTCCTGTAACTGTTAGTGGTCAATACCTCCTGTAACTGTTAGTGGTCAATACCTCCTGTAACTGTTAGTGGTCTATCACCTCCTGTAACTGTTAGTGGTCTAGTACCTCCTGTAACTGTTAGTGTGGTCTATCTCCCCTGTAACTGTTAGTGGTCTAGTACTTCCTGTAACTGTTAGTGTGGTCTATCTCCTCCTGTAACTGTTAGTGGTCTAGTACCTCCTGTAACTGTTAGTGGTCTAGTACCCCCTGTAACTGTTAGTGGTCTAGTACCCCTGTAACTGTTAGTGGTCTATCACCCCCTGTAACTGTTAGTGGTCTAGTACCTCCTGTAACTGTTAGTGGTCTAGTACCCCTGTAACTGTTAGTGGTCTAGTACCCCTGTAACTGTTAGTGTGGTCTATCACCCCTGTAACTGTTAGTGGTCTATCACCCCCTGTAACTGTTAGTGGTCTATCACCCCCTGTAACTGTTAGTGGTCTAGTACCTCCTGTAACTGTTAGTGTGGTCTATCACCCCCTGTAACTGTTAGTGGTCTATCACCCCCTGTAACTGTTAGTGGTCTATCACCTCCTGTAACTGTTAGTGGTCTAGTACCTCCTGTAACTGTTAGTGTGGTCTATCACCCCCTGTAACTGTTAGTGGTCTAGTACCTCCTGTAACTGTTAGTGGTCTATCACCCCCTGTAACTGTTAGTGGTCTAGTACCTCCTGTAACTGTTAGTGGTCTAGTACCTCCTGTAACTGTTAGTGGTCTATCACCCCCTGTAACTGTTAGTGGTCTAGTACCTCCTGTAACTGTTAGTGGTCTAGTACCCCTGTAACTGTTAGTGGTCTAGTACCCCTGTAACTGTTAATGGTCTAGTACCCCTGTAACTGTTAGTGGTCTATCACCCCTGTAACTGTTAGTGGTCTAGTACCTCCTGTAACTGTTAGTGGTCTAGTACCCCTGTAACTGTTAGTGGTCTAGTACCCCTGTAACTGTTAGTGTGGTCTATCACCCCTGTAACTGTTAGTGGTCTAGTACCTCCTGTAACTGTTAGTGGTCTATCACCCCTGTAACTGTTAGTGGTCTATCACCCCTGTAACTGTTAGTGGTCTAGTACCCCTGTAACTGTTAGTGGTCTAGTACCTCCTGTAACTGTTAGTGGTCTAGTACCTCCTGTAACTGTTAGAGTGGTCTAGTACCTCCTGTAACTGTTAGTGGTCTATTACCCCCTGTAACTGTTAGTGGTCTAGTACCTCCTGTAACTGTTAGTGGTCTAGTACCTCCTGTAACTGTTAGTGGTCTATCACCCCCTGTAACTGTTAGTGGTCTAGTACCCCCTGTAACTGTTAGTGGTCTATCACCCCCTGTAACTGTTAGTGGTCTATCACCCCCTGTAACTGTTAGTGTGGTCTATCACCTCCTGTAACTGTTAGTGGTCTAGTACCTCCTGTAACTGTTAGTGTGGTCTATCACCCCTGTAACTGTTAGTGGTCTAGTACCCCTGTAACTGTTAGTGGTCTATCACCCCCTGTAACTGTTAGTGGTCTATCACCCCTGTAACTGTTAGTGGTCTAGTACCTCCTGTAACTGTTAGTGGTCTAGTACCTCCTGTAACTGTTAGTGTGGTCTATCACCCCCTGTAACTGTTAGTGGTCTAGTACCCCCTGTAACTGTTAGTGGTCTAATACCTCCTGTAACTGTTAGTGGTCTATCACCCCCTGTAACTGTTAGTGGTCTAGTACCTCCTGTAACTGTTAGTGTGGTCTATCACCCCCTGTAACTGTTAGTGGTCTAGTACCTCCTGTAACTGTTAGTGGTCTATCACCCCCTGTAACTGTTAGTGGTCTATCACCCCCTGTAACTGTTAGTGATCTCATACCTCCTGTAACTGTTAGTGGTCTATCACCCCCTGTAACTGTTAGTGGTCTATCACCCCCTGTAACTGTTAGTGGTCTATCACCCCCTGTAACTGTTAGTGGTCTATCACCCCTGTAACTGTTAGTGGTCTATCACCCCTGTAACTGTTAGTGGTCTATCACCTCCTGTAACTGTTAGTGGTCTATCACCCCTGTAACTGTTAGTGGTCTATCACCCCCTGTAACTGTTAGTGGTCTATCACCCCTGTAACTGTTAGTGGTCTATCACCTCCTGTAACTGTTAGTGGTCTAGTAGCTCCTGTAACTGTTAGTGTGGTCTATCACCCCCTGTAACTGTTAGTGGTCTATCACCCCTGTAACTGTTAGTGGTCTAGTACCTCCTGTAACTGTTAGTGGTCTATCACCTCCTGTAACTGTTAGTGGTCTAGTAGCTCCTGTAACTGTTAGTGGTCTAGTACCCCTGTAACTGTTAGTGGTCTATCACCCCCTGTAACTGTTAGTGGTCTAGTACCTCCTGTAACTGTTAGTGGTCTAGTACCTCCTGTAACTCTTAGTGTGGTCTATCACCTCCTGTAACTGTTAGTGGTCTATCACCCCCTGTAACTGTTAGTGGTCTAGTACCTCCTGTAACTGTTAGTGTGGTCTATCACCCCCTGTAACTGTTAGTGGTCTAGTACCTCCTGTAACTGTTAGTGGTCTAGTACCTCCTGTAACTGTTAGTGTGGTCTATCACCCCCTGTAACTGTTAGTGGTCTAGTACCTCCTGTAACTGTTAGTGTAGTCTATCACCCCCTGTAACTGTTAGTGGTCTAGTACCTCCTGTAACTGTTAGTGGTCTATTACCCCCTGTAACTGTTAGTGGTCTATCACCCCCTGTAACTGTTAATGGTCTATCACCCCTGTAACTGTTAGTGGTCTATCACCTCCTGTAACTGTTAGTGGTCTAGTACCCCCTGTAACTGTTAGTGGTCTAGTACCTCCTGTAACTGTTAGAGTGGTCTATCACCCCCTGTAACTGTTAGTGGTCTAGTACCTCCTGTAACTGTTAGTGTGGTCTATCACCCCCTGTAACTGTTAGTGGTCTAGTACCTCCTGTAACTGTTAGTGGTCTAGTACCCCTGTAACTGTTAGTGGTCTAGTACCCCCTGTAACTGTTAGTGGTCTAGTACCTCCTGTAACTGTTAGTGGTCTAGTACCCCTGTAACTGTTAGTGGTCTAGTACCCCTGTAACTGTTAGTGGTTTAGTACCTCCTGTAACTGTTAGTGGTCTAGTACCCCATGTAACTGTTAGTGGTCTAGTACCTCCTGTAACTGTTAGTGGTCTATCACCCCTGTAACTGTTAGTGGTCTAGTACCCCTGTAACTGTTAGTGGTCTAGAACCTCCTGTAACTGTTAGTGGTCTATCACCCCTGTAACTGTTAGTGGTCTAGTACCTCCTGTAACTGTTAGTGGTCAATACCTCCTGTAACTGTTAGTGGTCTAGTACCCCTGTAACTGTTAGTGGTCTAGTACCTCCTGTAACTGTTAGTGGTCTAGTACCTCCTGTAACTGTTTGTGGTCTAGTACCTCCTGTAACTGTTAGTGGTCTAGTACCTCCTGTAACTGTTAGTGGTCTAGTACCTCCTGTAACTGTTAATGGTCTATCACCCCCTGTAACTGTTAGTGGTCTAGTACCTCCTGTAACTGTTAGTGGTCTAGTACCTCCTGTAACTGTTAGAGTGGTCTATCACCCCCTGTAACTGTTAGTGTGGTCTATCACCCCCTGTAACTGTTAGTGGTCTAGTACCTCCTGTAACTGTTAGTGTAGTCTATCACCCCCTGTAACTGTTAGTGGTCTAGTACCTCCTGTAACTGTTAGTGGTCTAGTACCTCCTGTAACTGTTAGTGGTCTAGTACCTCCTGTAACTGTTAGTGGTCTAGTACCTCCTGTAACTGTTAGTGGTCTACCACCCCCTGTAACTGTTAGTTGTCTAGTACCTCCTGTAACTGTTAGTTGTCTAGTACCCCTGTAACTGTTAGTGGTCTAGTACCTCCTGTAACTGTTAGTGGTCTAGTACCTCCTGTAACTGTTAGTGGTCTAATACCTCCTGTAACTCTTAGTGTGGTCTATCACCCCTGTAACTGTTAGAGTGGTCTATCACCCCTGTGACTCTTAGTGGTCTAGTACCTCCTATAACTGTTAGTGTGGTCTATCACCTCCTGTAACTGTTAGTGGTCTAGTACCTCCTGTAACTGTTAGTGGTGTCTATTACTTCCTGTAACTGTTAGTGTGGTCTAGTGCCTCCTGTAACTGTTAGAGTAGTCTTTAACCTCCTGTAACTGTGGTCTGCAATCTCCTTTAACTGTGGTCTGTAACCTCCTGTAACAGTGGTCTGTAACCTCCTGTAACTGTGGTCTGTAACCTCCTGTAACTGTGGTCTGTAACCTCCTGTAACTGTGGTCTAAAGCCTCCTGTAATTTCAGTCTATAACCTCCTGTAACTGTGGTCTGTAACCTCCTGTAACTGTGGTCTGTAACCTCCTGTAACTGTGGTCTGTAACCTCCTGTAACTGTGGTCTGTAACCTCCTGTAACTGTGGTCTGTAACCTCCTGTAACAGTGGTCTGTAACCTCCTGTAACTGTGGTCTGTAACCTCCTGTAACTGTGGTCTGTAACCTCCTGTAACTGTGGTATGTAACCTCCTGTAACTGTGGTCTGTAACCTCCTGTAACTGTGGTCTGTAATCTCCTGTAACTGTGGTCTGTAACCTCCTGTAACTGTGGTATGTAACCTCCTGTAACTGTGGTCTGCAACCTCCTGTAACAGTGGTATGTAACCTCCTGTAACAGTGGCATGCAACCTCCTGTAACAGTGGTATGCAACCTCCTGTAACAGTGGTATGCAACCTCCTGTAACTGTGGTCTATTACTTCCTCATCACAGCTTACCTGTTACAGAGCTCTCTTCGCTCCTGTTACCTTTAAACTGTGATTGTTATGTGTTTTATTTTTAAAGGAGTTAGGCTGTCCAACCATTTTGCATGTATTGTTTTAGACAGGACAGTGAAAGACTGACAGGAAAGATAGGATGAGAGGGTAATCTAGAATAGCAGTGGGGTGGATTTGATCCCACATTCACACTGATACATTATATGACCTATTCTGGAGGCAGTTGCTTAGACCAGTCGGACTGTCCCAGACAGACCACTGATTAATTGTGATGATACTGCACTTTAAACTGGAACTCTCCACAACGCTGCAACCCTCATAGATCTACTGGACTCTTTTCAAAAATACCTTTTCACTTCAACTCCTCTCCATTGTAAAATCCATAACCTCTTGAACCTTATGCCTCATCCAGCCCCATACCCCAGCCACTCTCCCAGGGCCCTCTCCCCTCTCCCCAGGCCCTCTCCCAGGGCCCTCTCCCTTCTCCCTAACCCCTCTCCCAGGGCCCTCTCCGTAACCCCTCTCCCCAGGACTCTCTCCCAGTCCCGTTCCCTCTCCTCATACCCCAGCCACTCTCCCAGGGCTCTCTCCCCTCCCCCTAACCCCTCTCCCAGGGCCCTCTCCCTAACCCCTCTCCCCAGGCTCTCTCCCAGGGCCCTCTCCCTAACTCCTCTCCCCAGGACTCTCTCCCAGTCCCTTTCCCTCTCCCCAGCCCTCTCTCCCCATACCCCAGCCCCTATCTCAGGGCCCTCTCCCCAGGCCCCTCTCCCAGGGCCCTCTCCCCAGGACTCTCTCCCAGGCCCCTGTCCCTCTCCCCATACCCCAGCCCCTATCCCCAGCCCCTCTCCCAGGCCCCTCTCCCCTCTCCCTCTTCCCAGCCCCTCTCCTCAGTCCCTCTCCCTCTTCTTAACCCTTCTAAAACAGGCCCCTCTCACCTCTCGCCATATCCCAGCCACACTCCCTAGCCACTCTCCCTCTCCATAGCCCTCTTTACCCCAGCCCATCTCCCCAACCCCACTCCCTAGCCCCTCTGCCTCTCTCCCTCTCCCTAGGCTCCTCCCCCTAGCCCCCTTACCACAGACCCTCTCCCCAGACCCTCTCCATAGCCCCTCTCTCCAGGCCACTCTTCCCAGCCCCCCTCCTTGGCCCTTCTACCTAGCTTCAGGCCTCAGCCCCACAACACCCTACGGTGCACTATTTATGTACATGTTGTAGTACTGGACAGGAGTTAATACAGCTGAGTAGTCCTTACCTTTGGATCGTGTATTCCTGAGAGTTGCTGGAAGGTTTTCTCCCCCACCATGACGGCGGCCAGATTGGCTGTGTAGGTGGACAGACAGAACAGGCAGAAGATAGCCCAGAGATTCATGAGGAACCGCCCCGTCCAGCACTTAGGAGGTTTAATGGCAGCTGTACGGCCAAACAGGATGGCATAGCAGACGTTCAGAGCCGAGGAGAAGGAGAACACCTTATCTCTGTTCCTGCCTCGCGGCGTCATCCCAAACGGGCTGTTCCACTCGTAGATGGTCAGGAACACGGCAGTAACGTGTAGCGAGACGAATATCCCCAGCCACATGGACCAGTGCAGGGGCCACATGAATGCCCCGATGGGCGCTGCCGTATCCCGGGTCCGTACCAGGATGCCCAGAGAGGTGGAGAAGAACGGGGAGGTGAAGTCTATAACCCTGCTCCGGGCCGAGTTGATACTGAAAGATGTGACGGCCAGGTGGGCCGCTCCGCTGAGAAGATCCCCCACCAGCCCTGTCCAGCGTCCGTTCTTAAACCCACCGTACTTGCCGTCGCCTACAATATACAGGTCGAAATCAAACCCCATGTCCTCCGCCAGTTTCTCCAGTAGATCGACGCAGTAGCCGTAGCAACACTTCTTATACTTCATGGGAATGCTGTCGTTGGGCCCCCGCATCTGGAGGAAGAGAGACTGGAGCAGGACTGTGTTGTTGGTGAGGGGGTTCAGGCAGAGCTGACCAGCGGGACAGAGACCGTCCTCATCCACCTCCCGGGTGAAGACGAAGGGGTGCTCCACCAGGGTGACCACCCGCAGATGGAGCCGCGACAGGTACCTCCAGTCCCCGCCCTGATAGGATGCCTGTTTGTTAGTCCATCAGGGAGGGAGGAAGGGAGGGGTAGAAGGAGAGAGGGAGGAAGGGAGGGGTAAAGGGAGAAGGAAGGAGAGGGAGAAGGTGAAGTAGAGAGGGAGAAGTAGAGAGGGAGAAGGAGAGAGGGAGAAGTAGAGAGGGAGAAGGAGAGAGGGAGAAGTAGAGAGGGAGAAGGAGAGAGGGAGAAGGAGAGAGGGAGAAGTAGAGAGGGAGAAGTAGAGAGGGAGAAGTAGAGAGGGAGAAGTAGAGAGGGAGAAGTAGAGAGGGAGAAGTAGAGAGGGAGAAGGAGAGAGGGAGAAGTAGAGAGGGAGAAGGAGAGAGGGAGAAGTAGAGAGGGAGAAGGAGAGAGGGAGAAGGAGAGAGGGAGAAGGAAGGAAAGAGAGAGAGAGAAAACAGGAAGGTGGAAAAGAGGGTTAACCGTAGCAGCAGCAGCATTGACAAGAGGTGGCAAGGAGAGGAATAATAGCACAAACAGGTCTGGTCCCCAGGCTATAATGTTCTAGTCCAGGCAGCATAGTCCATGAGCTAGTGTTGAAGTACTGGAGTCAACATATTGATTGTCTCGGTCTTGTCTCGGTGTAGGATACATTGGTACTCGGTCTCGGAAAGCGAGGACTCGTCATTTCTTGCTGGGACCTGCTGAGACCAGCAGAGTAACAAAAAACGAATAATTATCAGCTTCCATTCAGTCAGAGCATTAAACCGCTTCTCTAGACCACATGGAAACACCACCTTCATGTCACATTAATATCCTGTTGCCTTTTAAAACCTGGTCTTCCTACTTTACTTGTAACATTACATCATCAAACTTTGTCACGCTTATCAGAATATCCCTGATTCGCTGGTAGGGAAGAGGGAGAATGTCCTTGATGAGCTGGAAGGGAACAGGGAGAATGTCCTTGATTTCATGGTAGGGAAGAGGGAGGGAATGTCCTTGATTCGCTGGTAGGGAAGTCTATATCTATTAGTAAGGGGAGACCAGGGGGAAGTTGTAACATATCTATTAGTAAGGGGAGACCAGGGGAAGTTGTAACATATCTATTAGTAAGGGGAGACCAGGGGAAGTTGTAACATATCTATTAGTAAGGGGAGACCAGGGGAAGTTGTAACATATCTATTAGTAAGGGGAGACCAGGGGGAAGTTGTAACATATCTATTAGTAAGGGGAGACCAGGGGAAGTTGTAACATATCTATTAGTAAGGGGAGACCAGGGGAAGTTGTAACATATCTATTAGTAAGGGGAGACCAGGGGGAAGTTGTAACATATCTATTAGTAAGGGGAGACCAGGGGAAGTTGTAACATATCTATTAGTAAGGGGAGACCAGGGGAAGTTGTAACATATCTATTAGTAAGGGGAGACCAGGGGGAAGTTGTAACATATCTATTAGTAAGGGAGACCAGGGGAAGTTATAACATATCTATTAGTAAGGGAGACCAGGGGAGTTGTAACATATCTATTAGTAAGGGAGACCAGGGGAAGTTGTAACATATCTATTAGTAAGGGGAGACCAGGGGAAGTTGTAACATATCTATTAGTAAGGGAGACCAGGGAAGTTGTAACATATCTATTAGTAAGGGAGACCAGGGGAAGTTGTAACATATCTATTAGTAAGGGAGACCAGGGGAAGTTGTAACATATCTATTAGTAAGGGGAGACCAGGGAAGTTGTAACATATCTATTAGTAAGGGAGACCAGGGAAGTTGTAACATATCTATTAGTAAGGGAGACCAGGGGAAGTTGTAATATATCTATTAGTAAGGGAGACCAGGGGGAAGTTGTAACATATCTATTAGTAAGGGGAGACCAGGGGAAGTTGTAACATATCTATTAGTAAGGGGAGACCAGGGGAAGTTGTAACATATCTATTAGTAAGGGAGACCAGGGAAGTTGTAACATATCTATTAGTAAGGGAGACCAGGGAAGTTGTAACATATCTATTAGTAAGGGGAGACCAGGGGAAGTTATAACATATCTATTAGTAAGGGAGACCAGGGAAGTTGTAACATATCTATTAGTAAGGGAGACCAGGGGAAGTTGTAACATATCTATTAGTAAGGGAGACCAGGGGAAGTTGTAACATATCTATTAGTAAGGGAGACCAGGGGAAGTTGTAACATATCTATTAGTAAGGGAGACCAGGGGAAGTTGTAACATATCTATTAGTAAGGGAGACCAGGGGAAGTTGTAACATATCTATTAGTAAGGGAGACCAGGGAAGTTGTAACATATCTATTAGTAAGGGGAGACCAGGGGGAAGTTGTAACATATCTATTAGTAAGGGGATACCAGGGGAAGTTGTAACATATCTATTAGTAGGGGGAGACCAGGGGAAGTTGTAACATATCTATTAGTGAGGGGAGACCAGGGGGAAGTTGTAAGATATCTATTAGTAAGGGGAGACCAGGGGGAAGTTGTATCATATCTATTAGTGAAGGGAGACCAGGGGGAAGTTATAACATATCTATTAGTAAAGGGAGACCAGGGGAAGTTGTAACATATCTATTAGTAAGGGGAGACCAGGGGAAGTTGTAACATATCTATTAGTAAGGGGAGACCAGGGGAAGTTGTAACATATCTATTAGTAAGGGAGACCAGGGGAAGTTGTAACATATCTATTAGTAAGGGAGACCAGGGGAAGTTGTAACATATCTATTAGTAAGGGAGACCAGGGAAGTTATAAAATATCTATTAGTAAGGGAGACTAGGGTAAGTTATAACATATCTATTAGTAAGGGAGACCAGGGGAACCTGTAACATATCTATTAGTAAGGGAGACCAGGGGAAGTTGTAATATATCTATTAGTAAAGGGAGACCAGGGAAGTTGTAACATATCTATTAGTAAGGGGAGACCAGGGGAAGTTGTATCATATCTATTAGTAAGGGAGACCAGGGAAGTTATAAAATATCTATTAGTAAGGGAGACCAGGGAAGTTGTAACATATCTATTAGTGAGGGAGACCAGGGGAAGTTATAACATATCTATTAGTAAAGGGAGACCAGGGGAAGTTGTAACATATCTATTAGTAAGGGGAGACCAGGGGGAAGTTGTAACATATCTATTAGTAAGGGGAGACCAGGGGAAGTTGTATCATATCTATTAGTAAGGGGAGACCAGGGGAAGTTGTAACATATCTATTAGTAAGGGGAGACCAGGGGGAAGTTGTAACATAGCTATTAGTAAGGGGAGACCAGGGGAAGTTGTAACATATATATTAGTGAGGGGAGACCAGGGGGAAGTTATAACATATCTATTAGTAAAGGGAGACCAGGGGAAGTTGTAACAAATCTATTAGTAAGGGAGACCTGGGGAAGTTGTAACATATCTATTAGTAAGGGAGACCAGGGGAAGTTGTAACATATCTATTAGTAAGGGAGACCAGGGAAGTTGTAACATATCTATTAGTAAGGGAGACCAGGGGAAGTTGTAACATATCTATTAGTAAGGGGAGACCAGGGGGAAGTTGTAACATATCTTTTAGTAAGGGGAGACCAGGGGAAGTTGTAACATATCTATTAGTAAGGGGAGACCAGGGGGAAGTTATAACATATCTATTAGTAAAGGGAGACCAGGGGAAGTTGTAACATATCTATTAGTAAGGGGAGACCAGGGGAAGTTGTAACATATATATTAGTAAGGGGAGACCAGGGGAAGTTGTAACATATCTATTAGTGAGGGAAGACCAGGGGGAAGTTGTAAAATATCTGTTAGTAAGGGGAGACCAGGGGAAGTTGTAACATATCTATTAGTGAGGGGAGACCAGGGGGGAGTTGTAACATATCTATTAGTAAGGGGAGACCAGGGGAAGTTGTAACATATCAATTTGTAAGTCGCTCTGGATAAGAGCGTCTGCTAAATGACTTAAATGTAAATGTAAATATATTAGTAAGGGGAGACCAGGGGAAGTTGTAACATATCTATTAGTAAGGGGAGACCAGGGGGAAGTTGTAACATATCTTTTAGTAAGGGGAGACCAGGGGAAGTTGTAACATATCTATTAGTAAGGGGAGACCAGGGGAAGTTGTAACATATCTATTAGTAAGGGGAGACCAGGGGGAAGTTGTAACATATCTATTAGTAAGGGGAGACCAGGGGAAGTTGTAACATATCTATTAGTAAGGGGAGACCAGGGGAAGTTGTAACATATCTATTAGTAAGGGGAGACCAGGGGAAGTTGTAACATATCTATTAGTAATGGGAGACCAGGGGAAGTTGTAACATATCTATTAGTAAGGGGAGACCAGGGGGAAGTTGTAACATATCTGTTTCTCTGAGCCCCTCCCTCTCACCTGTTTGTTGGTCCAGGCAGTGTAGTCCAGTAGCACCCTGTCATGCTTCCATCGGCCCAGTCTGGTCCACATGGGCTTCCCTATGGGGTCGTGTTGCAGGGACCAGATGAAGTGATGGCTCTCTGAGGAGATCACTGTCTCCTCCTGGGACGAGATGAAACCACTCAGACCTTCAAACGACGTGTTGGACAGAAACCTGCAGGGTGGGGGCAGAAAAACAGATGAGGTTATAGGATAAGGGTAAATTTGAGGCTTAGAATTCAGGGGTTAAAGGCCAGAACAGAAAACCAATCAGGTGATTCTGATGTGGGACTGTCTTCTGTTCATGAATCTCAATGAAATCATATAATTCTTTACACCTGCGCTTGCAGCTGGAGGACACTGTGACTAAATGACTGCAGCAGACAGCATCGTCTTATTAAACCTAGCTACTGAGATGAGCTCTAAGCTGCACAAGCCTGGTTCATTATGTGCCCTTTTGGCAGGGCCTGAGCCCTGATGCCACGAAAGGCAAAGAGGGGGTTGTATCTGTGACCTGCTGGTCAAACAGAACCATCATGGGGTCAGACTATATATATCACTATCAGGGGGTCAGACTGTAGATATCACTATCAGGGGGTCAGACTATATATATCACTATCAGGGGGTCAGACTATATATATATCACTATCAGGGGGTCAGACTATAGATATCATTATCAGGGGGTCAGACTATAGATATCACTATCATGGGGTCAGACTATAGATATCACTATCATGGGGTCAGACTATATATATCACTATCAGGGGTCAGACTATAGATATCACTATCAGGGGTCAGACTATATATATCACTATCAGGGGTCAGACTATAGATATCTCTATCAGGGGTCAGACTATAGATATCTCTATCAGGGGTCAGACTATAGATATCACTATCAGGGGGTCAGACTATAGATATCTCTATCAGGGGGTCAGACTATAGATATCTCTATCAGGGGTCAGACTATAGATATCACTATCAGGGGTCAGACTATAGATATCACTATCATGGGGTCAGACTATAGATATCACTATCAGGGGTCAGACTATATATCACTATCATGGGGTCAGACTATAGATATCTCTATCAGGGGTCAGACTATAGATATCTCTATCAGGGGGTCAGACTGTATATATCACTATCAGGGGTCAGACTATATATATCACTATCAGGGGTCAGACTGTATATATCACTATCAGGGGTCAGACTATATATATCACTATCAGGGGTCAGACTATATATATCACTATCAGGGGTCAGACTATAGATATCACTATCAGGGGTCAGACTATAGATATCACTATCATGGGGACAGACTATATATATCACTATCAGGGGGTCAGACTATAGATATCACTATCATGGGGTCAGACTATAGATATCACTATCAGGGGTCAGACTATATATATATCACTATCAGGGGTCAGACTATAGATATCACTATCAGGGGTCAGACTATAGATATCACTATCAGGGGTCAGACTATAGATATCACTATCAGGGGGTCAGACTATAGATATCACTATCAGGGGTCAGACTATAGATATCACTACCAGGGGTCAGACCATAGATATCACTATCAGGGGGTCAGACTATATATCACTATCATGGGGTCAGACTATAGATATCACTATCAGGGGTCAGACTATAGATATCACTATCAGGGGTCAGACTATATATATCACTATCAGGGGTCAGACTATAGATATCTCTATCAGGGGGTCAGACTATAGATATCTCTATCAGGGGTCAGACTATAGATATCACTATCAGGGGTCAGACTATAGATATCACTATCAGGGGTCAGACTATAGATATCACCATCAGGGGGTCAGACTATAGATATCACTATCAGGGGTCAGACTATATATATCACTATCAGGGGGTCAGACTATAGATATCACTATCAGGGGTCAGACTATAGATATCACCATCATGGGGTCAGACTATATATATATCACTATCAGGGGGTCAGACTATATATATCACTATCAGGGGGTCAGACTATAGATATCACCATCATGGGGTCAGACTATATATATCACTATCAGGGGTCAGACTATAGATATCTCTATCAGGGGTCAGACTATATATATCACTATCATGGGGTCAGACTATATATATCACTATCAGGGGTCAGACTATAGATATCACTATCAGGGGTCAGACTGTAGATATTCACTATCAGGGGTCAGACTTATATATATCACTATCAGGGGTCAGACTATAGATATCACTATCAGGGGTCAGACTGTAGATATTCACTATCAGGGGGTCAGACTGTATATATCACTATCAGGGGTCAGACTATATATATCACTATCAGGGGTCAGACTGTATATATCACTATCAGGGGTCAGACTATATATATCACGATCAGGGGTCAGACTATATATATCACTATCAGGGGTCAGACTGTATATATCTCTATCAGGGGGTCAGACTATATATATATCACTATCATGGGTTCAGACTATATATATCACTATCAGGGGTCAGACTATATATATCACTATCATGGGGTCAGACTATATATATCACTATCAGGGGGTCAGACTATATATATCACTATCAGGGGGTCAGACTATAGATATCACTATCAGGGGGTCAGACTATATATATCACTATCAGGGGGTCAGACTATAGATATCACTATCAGGGGTCAGACTATAGATATCACTATCATGGGGTCAGACTATAGATATCACTATCAGGGGGTCAGACTATATATATCACTATCATGGGGTCAGACTATAGATATCACTATCAGGGGGTCAGACTATAGATATCACTATCAGGGGTCAGACTATAGATATCACTATCAGGGGGTCAGACTATATATATCACTATCAGGGGGTCAGACTATAGATATCACTATCATGGGGTCAGACTATAGATATCTCTATCAGGGGGTCAGACTATAGATATCACTATCAGGGGGTCAGACTATAGATATCTCTATCATGGGGTCAGGCTATAGATATCACTATCAGGGGGTCAGACTATAGATATCACTATCAGGGGGTCAGACTATATATATCACTATCAGGGGGTCAGACTATATATATCACTATCAGGGGGTCAGACTATAGATATCACTATCAGGGGTCAGACTATATATATCACTATCAGGGGGTCAGACTATATATATCACTATCAGGGGTCAGACTATATATATCACTATCAGGGGTCAGACTATAGATATCACTATCAGGGGTCAGACTATAGATATCACTATCAGGGGTCAGACTATAGATATCACTATCAGGGGGTCAGACTATATATATCACTATCAGGGGTCAGACTATATATATCACTATCAGGGGTCAGACTATAGATATCACTATCAGGGGGTCAGACTATAGATATCACTATCAGGGGTCAGACTATAGATATCACTATCAGGGGGTCAGACTATAGATATCACTATCAGGGGGTCAGACTATAGATATCACTATCAGGGGTCAGACTATATATATCACTATCAGGGGGTCAGACTATAGATATCACTATCAGGGGGTCAGACTATAGATATCACTATCAGGGGGTCAGACTATAGATATCTCTATCAGGGGTCAGACTATAGATATCACTATCAGGGGTCAGCCTATAGATATCACTATCAGGGGGTCAGACTATATATATCACTATCAGGGGTCAGACTATAGATATCACTATCAGGGGTCAGACTATATATATATCACCATCATGGGGTCAGACTATATATATCACTATCAGGGGTCAGACTATAGATATCACTATCAGGGGTCAGACTATAGATATCACTATCAGGGGTCAGCCTATAGATATCACTATCAGGGGTCAGACTATATATATCACTATCATGGGGTCAGACTATAGATATCACTATCAGGGGTCAGACTATATATATCACTATCAGGGGGTCAGACTATAGATATCACTATCAGGGGGTCAGACTATATATATCACTATCAGGGGTCAGACTATAGATATCACTATCAGGGGTCAGACTATATATATCACTATCAGGGGTCAGACTATAGATATCACTATCAGGGGGTCAGACTATATATATCACTATCAGGGGGTCAGACTATAGATATCACTATCAGGGGGTCAGACTATAGATATCACTATCAGGGGTCAGACTATAGATATCACTATCAGGGGGTCAGACTATATATATCGCTATCAGGGGTCAGACTATAGATATCACTATCATGGGGTCAGACTATAGATATCTCTATCAGGGGTCAGACTATAGATATCTCTATCAGGGGTCAGACTATAGATATCACTATCAGGGGTCAGACTGTAGATATTCACTATCAGGGGGTCAGACTTATATATATCACTATCAGGGGTCAGACTATAGATATCACTATCAGGGGTCAGACTGTAGATATTCACTATCAGGGGTCAGACTGTATATATCACTATCAGGGGTCAGACTATAGATATCACTATCAGGGGTCAGACTATATATATCACTATCATGGGTTCAGACTATAGATATCACTATCAGGGGTCAGACTATAGATATCACTATCAGGGGTCAGACTATAGATATCACTATCAGGGGTCAGACTATATATATCACTATCAGGGGTCAGACTATAGATATCACTATCAGGGGTCAGACTATAGATATCACTATCAGGGGGTCAGACTATAGATATCACTATCAGGGGTCAGACTATAGATATCACTATCAGGGGTCAGACTATATATATCACTATAAGGGGTCAGAATATAGATATCACTATCATGGGTTCAGACTATAGATATCACTATCATGGGGTCAGACTATAGATATCACTATCAGGGGTCAGACTATATATATCACTATCAGGGGTCAGACTATAGATATCACTATCAGGGGTCCGACTATAGATATCACTATCATGGGGTCAGACTGTAGATATCACTATCATGGGGTCAGACTATAGATATCACTATCAGGGGTCAGACTATATATATCACTATCAGGGGTCAGACTATATATATCACTATCAGGGGTCAGACTATAGATATCTCTATCAGGGGTCAGACTATAGATATCACTATCAGGGGTCAGCCTATAGATATCACTATCAGGGGTCAGACTATATATATCACTATCAGGGGGTCAGACTATAGATATCACTATCAGGGGTCAGACTATATATATCACTATCAGGGGGTCAGACTATATATATCACTATCAGGGGGTCAGACTATAGATATCACTATCAGGGGTCAGACTATAGATATCACTATCAGGGGGTCAGACTATAGATATCACTATCAGGGGGTCAGACTATATATATCACTATCAGGGGGTCAGACTATAGATATCACTATCAGGGGTCAGACTATATATATCACTATCAGGGGGTCAGACTATAGATATCACTATCAGGGGTCAGACTATATATATCACTATCAGGGGTCAGACTATAGATATCACTATCAGGGGTCAGACTATAGATATCACTATCAGGGGTCAGACTATAGATATCACTATCAGGGGGTCAGACTATAGATATCACTATCAGGGGTCAGACTATATATATCACTATCAGGGGGTCAGACTATAGATATCACTATCAGGGGTCAGACTATAGATATCACTATAAGGGGTCCGACTATAGATATCACTATCATGGGTTCAGACTATATATATCACTATCAGGGGTCAGACTATAGATATCACTATCAGGGGTCAGACTATAGATATCACTATCAGGGGGTCAGACTATAGATATCACTATCAGGGGTCAGACTATATATATCACTATCAGGGGGTCAGACTATAGATATCACTATCAGGGGGTCAGACTATAGATATCTCTATCAGGGGTCAGACTATAGATATCACTATCATGGGTTCAGACTATATATATCACTATCAGGGTGTCAGACTATAGATATCACTATCAGGGGTCAGACTATATATATCACTATCAGGGGTCAGACTATAGATATCACTATCAGGGGTCAGACTATAGATATCACTATCAGGGGTCAGACTATATATATCACTATCAGGGGTCAGACTATAGATATCACTATCAGGGGTCAGACTATAGATATCACTATCAGGGGTCAGACTATAGATATCACTATCAGGGGTCAGACTATATATATCACTATCAAGGGGTCAGACTATAGATATCACTATCAGGGGTCAGACTATAGATATCACTATCAGGGGTCAGACTATATATATCACTATCATGGGGTCAGACTATAGATATCACTATCAGGGGTCAGACTATAGATATCACTATCAGGGGTCAGACTATAGATATCACTATCAGGGGTCAGACTATATATATCGCTATCAGGGGTCAGACTATAGATATCACTATCATGGGGTCAGACTATAGATATCTCTATCAGGGGGTCAGACTATAGATATCTCTATCAGGGGTCAGACTATAGATATCACTATCAGGGGTCAGACTGTAGATATTCACTATCAGGGGTCAGACTTATATATATCACTATCAGGGGTCAGACTATAGATATCACTATCAGGGGTCAGACTGTAGATATTCACTATCAGGGGTCAGACTGTATATATCACTATCAGGGGTCAGACTATAGATATCACTATCAGGGGTCAGACTATATATATCACTATCATTGGTTCAGACTATAGATATCACTATCAGGGGGTCAGACTATAGATATCACTATCAGGGGTCAGACTATAGATATCACTATCAGGGGTCAGACTATATATATCACTATCAGGGGGTCAGACTATAGATATCACTATCAGGGGGTCAGACTATAGATATCACTATCAGGGGGTCAGACTATAGATATCACTATCAGGGGGTCAGACTATAGATATCACTATCAGGGGGTCAGACTATATATATCACTATCATGGGGTCAGACTATATATATCACTATCATGGGGTCAGACTATATATATCACTATCAGGGGGTCAGACTATAGATATCACTATCAGGGGGTCAGACTATATATATCACTATCAGGGGGTCAGACTATAGATATCACTATCAGGGGTCAGACTATAGATATCTCTATCAGGGGTCAGACTATATATATCACTATCATGGGGTCAGACTATATATATCACTATCAGGGGTCAGACTATATATATATCACTATCATTTACATTTTTACATTTAAGTCATTTAGCAGACGCTCTTATCCAGAGCGACTTACAAATTGGTGCATTACCTTATGACATCCAGTGGAACAGCCACTTTACAATAGTGCATCTAAATCTTTTAGGGGGGAGTGAGAAGGATTACTTATCCTATCCTAGGTATTCCTTAAAGAGGTGGGGTTTCAGGTGTCTCCGGAAGGTGGTGATTGACTCTGCTGTCCTGGCGTCGTGAGGGAGTTTGTTCCACCATTGGGGGCCAGAGCAGCGAACAGTTTTGACTGGGCTGAGCGGGAACTGTACTTCCTCAGTGGTAGGGAGGCGAGCAGGCCAGAGGTGGATGAACGCAGTGCCCTTGTTTGGGTGTAGGGCCTGATCAGAGCCTGGAGGTACTGAGGTGCCGTTCCCCTCACAGCTCCGTAGGCAAGCACCATGGTCTTGTAGCGGATGCGAGCTTCAACTGGAAGCCAGTGGAGAGAGCGGAGGAGCGGGGTGACGTGAGAGAACTTGGGAAGGTTGAACACCAGACGGGCTGCGGCGTTCTGGATGAGTTGTAGGGGTTTAATGGCACAGGCAGGGAGCCCAGCCAACAGCGAGTTGCAGTAATCCAGACGGGAGATGACAAGTGCCTGGATTAGGACCTGCGCCGCTTCCTGTGTGAGGCAGGGTCGTACTCTGCGGATGTTGTAGAGCATGAACCTACAGGAACGGGCCACCACCTTGATGTTAGTTGAGAACGACAGGGTGTTGTCCAGGATCACGCCAAGGTTCTTAGCGCTCTGGGAGGAGGACACAATGGAGTTGTCAACCGTGATGGCGAGATCATGGAACGGGCAGTCCTTCCCGGGAGGAAGAGCAGCTCCGTCTTGCCGAGGTTCAGTTTGAGGTGGTGATCCGTCATCCACACTGATATGTCTGCCAGACATGCAGAGATGCGATTCGCCACCTGGTCATCAGAAGGGGGAAAGGAGAAGATTAATTGTGTGTCGTCTGCATAGCAATGATAGGAGAGACCATGTGAGGTTATGACAGAGCCAAGTGACTTGGTGTATAGCGAGAATAGGAGAGGG
Source organism: Oncorhynchus keta (assembly GCF_023373465.1). NCBI lineage: Eukaryota > Metazoa > Chordata > Actinopteri > Salmoniformes > Salmonidae > Oncorhynchus > Oncorhynchus keta. Next base: position 3,303,152 of record NC_068429.1, on the reverse strand, counting down.
CCTAGAACAGAGCCCTGGGGGACACCAGTGGTGAGAGCGCGTGGTGAGGAGACAGATTCTCGCCACGCCACCTGGTAGGAGCGACCTGTCAGGTAGGACGCAATCCAAGCGTGGGCCGCGCCGGAGATGCCCAACTCGGAGAGGGTGGAGAGGAGGATCTGATGGTTCACAGTATCGAAGGCAGCCGATAGGCCTAGAAGGATGAGAGCAGAGGAGAGAGAGTTAGCTTTAGCAGTGCGGAGCGCCTCCGTGATACAGAGAAGAGCAGTCTCAGTTGAATGACTAGTCTTGAAACCTGACTGATTTGGATCAAGAAGGTCATTCTGAGAGAGATAGCGGTAGAGCTGGCCAAGGACGGCACGTTCAAGAGTTTTGGAGAGAAAAGAAAGAAGGGATACTGGTCTGTAGTTGTTGACATCGGAGGGATCAAGTGTAGGTTTTTTCAGAAGGGGTGCAACTCTCGCTCTCTTGAGGACGGAAGGGACGTAGCCAGCGGTCAGGGATGAGTTGATGAGCGAGGTGAGGTAAGGGAGGAGGGCTCCGGAAATGGTCTGGAGAAGAGAGGAGGGGATAGGGTCAAGCGGGCAGGTTGTTGGGCGGCCGGCCGTCACGAGACGAAATATTTTATCTGGAGAGAGAGGGGAGAAAGAGGTCAGAGCACAGGGTAGGGCAGTGTGAGCAGAACCAGCGGTGTCGTTTGACTTAGCAAACGAGGATCGGATGTCGTCGACCTTCTTTTCAAAATGGTTGACGAAGTCATCTGCAGAGAGGGAGGAGGGGGGATTCAGGAGGGAGGAGAAGGTGGCAAAGAGCTTCCTAGGGTTAGAGGCAGATGCTTGGAATGTAGAGTGGTAGAAAGTGGCTTTAGCAGCAGAGACAGAGGAGGAAAATGTAGAGAGGAGGGAGTGAAAGGATGCCAGGTCCGCAGGGGGTCAGACTATAGATATCACTATCAGGGGTCAGACTATCAGGGGTCAGACTGTGTATGTCTGATAGATGGGGCGGCAGGGTAGCCTAGTGTTTAGAGTGTTGGACTGGTAACCGAAAGGTTGCAAGTTCAAATCCCCGAGCTGACAAGGTACAAATCTGTCATTCTGCCCCTGAACAGGCAGTCAGCCTACTGTTCCTAGGCTGTCATTGAAAATAAGAATTTGTTCTTAACTGACTTACCTAGTTGAATTAAGGTAAAATAAATATCACTAGCAGGGGTCAGACAATAGATATGTCTATCATTTGTTTGTTTTTTTACCTTTAGGGACATGCTCCACACCTGACTTGAGACAGTAAGGGAGATCTCAGCTCTCTCTGCTTTGGCAAGTTTGTTGTTGTGGAATTTTTATAAGAGACATACAGTATGTCCTCTAGGTTATGTATTTACAGGTATTGACCAATAGAGAGCTTTTGTCCTAAACCACTAGGATTAAATCACCACAAACGTCTTTATTAATGCTTATATGAGAAGTGAATCAGCATCAGTACTGCACCTGGACAGATATTTCCCTGAGGTCATGTTCCTGGTCTGGCTGTTCTGTGTATCCATGCAGTTGGTGATGGAGGGGATGAGGGCGAGCTCAGGGGAGCGGTACGCAGCTGACCCCACCACCCGGGCCACCAGCTCCAGCCCATCCTGTACGTAGTGATCCAGGGAGGGAGTCCCCATCCTGCCATGGGCCAGCAGTCCCGCCGGCAGCCCCTCGGTCCTCAGCTCCTCAACGTCCTGCGTGTCCCCCAACACCCAGTGGTACTCTGGCAGCATCAGGCCCAGCTTGGTCACCACGTTAAAGATCCTCTTGATGTCCCGGATGTCGCAGCCGAATGTTACGACTGTAGACGTTGACTCCTTGATGGACTCCAGGTATCCCCGTAGAGAGGTCTGGACGTCGGCCTTGGAGACAGAGCTGTTGGGGTGAGATCCAGAGGAGGTAGTGTAGGTGGTGATGTTGACCACAGAACCCAGGTGGAACTTGGTGTTGTTACGGAGACGAACAAGGAAGCTAGAAATGTTCCACTCCTGACAGAGCAGGAGGCTGACGTCATACCAGCTGTTGATCACCAGCAGGGAGTAGAGCAGCTCCACCTGGGGCAGGGCCGGGTTCTGCATCGGCATCTGAAAATGGAGAGGGTTCTGAAAGGAGGGAGAGAGGGAGGAGAGGAGGCAGAGATACAGTACCAGTCAAAGTTTTTTACTATTTTCTTCATTGTAGAATAATAGTGAAGACATCAAAACAATGAAATAACACATATGGAATCATGTATAAACCAAAAAAGTATTTTTAAAAATAAAACAATTATTTTAGAATGGGAGATTCTTCAAAGTAGCCACCCTTTGCCTTGATGACAGCTTTGCACAATCTTGGCCTTCTCTCAACTCTCCTTCACTCCTCACTACATGTGCTGCCATAGAAACGGAATCAATAGAACATTCGTCCCCATTCAAGTCAATGATGGCATAATGGGTGGACTGGTGGCCACTACAAAGAGCAATATATATAATATATGCCATTTAGCTGACGCTTTTATCCAAAGCGACTTACAGTCATGTGTGCATACATTCTACGTATGGGTGGTCCCGGGAATCGAACCCACTACCCTGGCGTTACAAGCGCCATGCTCTACCAACTGAGCCACAGAAGGACCAAGTAGGAAGTAAAAGCAGGAAGTGGACTGGTGGCCATTACATGAGCAACATCAGTTAACATCATTTGATTGAACATTATAAAATTACCATGGAAATTATTACATCACAATACCAGTACCAAAACTATTCATTCTATTTACCAGTCATATTACCAGGGTTAGAGGTTATATTCATTCTATTTAGAAGTCATGTTACCAGGGTTAGAGGTTCTATTCATTATATTTACCAGGGTTAGAGGTTCTATTCATTCTATTTACCAGTCATATTACCAGGGTTAGAGGTTCTATTCATTCTATTTACCAGTCATATTACCAGGGTTAGAGGTTCTATTCATTATATTTACCAGGGTTAGAGGTTCTATTCATTCTATTTACCAGTCATATTACCAGGGTTAGAGGTTCTATTCATTCTATTTACCAGTCATATTACCAGGGTTAGAGGTTCTATTCATTCTATTTACCAGTCATATTACCAGGGTTAGAGGTTCTATTCATTCTATTTACCAGGGTTAGAGGTTCTATTCATTCTATTTACCAGTCATATTACCAGGGTTAGAGGTTCTATTCATTCTATTTACCAGGGTTAGAGGTTCTATTCATTCTATTTACCAGTCATATTACCAGGGTTAGAGGTTCTATGCATTCTATTTACCAGTCATATTACCAGGGTTAGAGGTTCTATTCATTCTATTTAGAAGTCATGTTACCAGGGTTAGAGGTTCTATTCATTCTATTTAGAAGTCATGTTACCAGGGTTAGAGGTTCTATTCATTATATTTACCAGGGTTATAGGTTCTATTCATTCTATTTACCAGTCATATTACCAGGGTTAGAGGTTCTATTCATTCTATTTACCAGTCATATTACCAGGGTTAGAGGTTCTATTCATTCTATTTACCAGTCATATTACCAGGGTTATAGGTTCTATTCATTCTATTTACCAGGGTTAGAGGTTCTATTCATTCTATTTACCAGTCATATTACCAGGGTTAGAGGTTCTATTCATTCTATTTACCAGGGTTAGAGGTTCTATTCATTCTATTTACCAGTCATATTACCAGGGTTAGAGGTTCTATTCATTCTATTTACCAGTCATATTACCAGGGTTACAGGTTCTATTCATTCTATTTACCAGTCATATTACCAGGGTTAGAGGTTCTATTCATTCTATTTACCAGTCATATTACCAGGGTTACAGGTTCTATTCATTCTATTTACCAGTCATATTACCAGGGTTACAGGTTCTATTCATTCTATTTACCATTCATATTACCAGGGTTAGAGGTTCTATTCATTCTATTTACCAGTCATATTACCAGGGTTAGAGGTTCTATTCATTCTATTTACCAGTCATATTACCAGGGTTACAGGTTCTATTCATTCTATTTACCAGTCATATTACCAGGGTTACAGGTTCTATTCATTCTATTTACCATTCATATTACCAGGGTTAGAGGTTCTATTCATTCTATTTACCAGTCATATTACCAGGGTTAGAGGTTCTATTCATTCTATTTACCAGTCATATTACCAGGGTCACAGGTTCTATTCATTCTATTTACCAGTCATATTACCAGGGTTACAGGTTCTATTCATTCTATTTACCAGTCATATTACCCGGGTTACAGGTTCTATTCATTCTATTTACCATTCATATTACCAGGGTTAGAGGTTCTATTCATTCTATTTACCAGTCATATTACCAGGGTTAGAGGTTCTATTCATTCTATTTACCAGTCATATTATCACGGAGGCGCTCCGCACTGCTAAAGCTAACTCTCTCTCCTCTGCTCTCATCCTTCTAGACTTATCGGCTGCCTTCGATACTGTGAACCATCAGATCCTCCTCTCCACCCTCTCCGAGTTGGGCATCTCCGGCGCGGCCCACGCTTGGATTGCGTCCTACCTGACAGGTCGCTCCTACCAGGTGGCGTGGCGAGAATCTGTCTCCTCACCACGCGCTCTCACCACTGGTGTCCCCAGGGCTCTGTTCTAGGCCCTCTCTTATTCTCGCTATACACCAAGTCACTTGGCTCTGTCATAACCTCACATGGTCTCTCCTATCATTGCTATGCAGACGACACACAATTAATCTTCTCCTTTCCCCCTTCTGATGACCAGGTGGCGAATCGCATCTCTGCATGTCTGGCAGACATATCAGTGTGGATGACGGATCACCACCTCAAGCTGAACCTCAGCAAGACGGAGCTCCTCTTCCTCCCGGGGAAGGACTGCCCGTTCCATGATCTCGCCATCACGGTTGACAACTCCATTGTGTCCTCCTCCCAGAGCGCTAAGAACCTTGGCGTGATCCTGGACAACACCCTGTCGTTCTCAACTAACATCAAGGCGGTGTCCCGTTCCTGTAGGTTCATGCTCTACAACATCCGCAGAGTACGACCCTGCCTCACACAGGAAGCGGCGCAGGTCCTAATCCAGGCACTTGTCATCTCCCGTCTTGATTACTGCAACTCGCTGTTGGCTGGGCTCCCTGCCTGTGCCATTAAACCCCTACAACTCATCCAGAACGCCGCAGCCCGTCTGGTGTTCAACCTTCCCAAGTTCTCTCACGTCACCCCGCTCCTCCGCTCTCTCCACTGGCTTCCAGTTGAAGCTCGCATCCGCTACAAGACCATGGTGCTTGCCTACGGAGCTGTGAGGGGAACGGCACCTCAGTACCTCCAGGCTCTGATCAGGCCCTACACCCAAACAAGGGCACTGCGTTCATCCACCTCTGGCCTGCTCGCCTCCCTACCACTGAGGAAGTACAGTTCCCGCTCAGCCCAGTCGAAACTGTTCGCTGCTCTGGCCCCCAATGGTGGAACAAACTCCCTCACGACGCCAGGACAGCGGAGTCAATCACCACCTTCCGGAGACACCTGAAACCCCACCTCTTCAAGGAATACCTAGGATAGGGTAAGTAATCCTTCTCACCCCCCTAAAAAAGATTTAGATGCACTATTGTAAAGTGGCTGTTCCACTGGATGTCTTAAGGTGTATGCACCAATTTGTAAGTCGCTCTGGATAAGAGCGTCTGCTAAATGACTTAAATGTAAATGTAAATGATATTACCAGGGTTACAGGTTCTATTCATTCTATTTACCAGTCATATTACCAGGGTTAGAGGTTCTATTCATTCTATTTACCAGTCATGTTACCAGGGTTACAGGTTCTATTCATTCTATTTACCAGTCATATTACCAGGGTTAGAGGTTCTATTCATTCTATTTACCAGTCATATTACCAGGGTTAGAGGTTCTATTCATTCTATTTACCAGTCATATTACCAGGGTTACAGGTTCTATTCATTCTATTTACCAGTCATATTACCAGGGTTACAGGTTCTATTCATTCTATTTGCCAGTCATATTACCAGGGTTACAGGTTCTATTCATTCTATTTACCAGTCATATTACCAGGGTTACAGGTTCTATTCATTCTATTTACCAGTCATATTACCAGGGTTACAGGTTCTATTCATTCTATTTACCAGTCATATTACCAGGGTTAGAGGTTCTATTCATTATATTTACCAGTCATATTAACAGGTTCTATTCATTCTATTTACCAGTCATATTACCAGGGTTAGAGGTTCTATTCATTCTATTTACCAGTCATATTACCAGGGTTACATGTTCTATTCATTCTATTTATCAGGGTTAGAGGTTATATTCATTCTATTTACCAGGGTTACAGGGTCTATTCATTCTATTTAGCAGTCATATTACCAGGGTTACATGTTCTATTCATTCTATTTACCAGTCATATTACCAGGGTTACAGGTTCTATTCATTATATTTATCAGGGTTAGAGGTTATATTAATTCTATTTACCAGGGTTACAGGGTCTATTCATTCTATTTACCAGTCATATTACCAGGGTTACAGGTTCTATTCATTCTATTTACCAGTCATATTACCAGGGTTAGAGGTTCTATTCATTCTATTTACCAGTCATATTACCAGGGTTAGAGGTTCTATTCATTCTATTTAGAAGTCATGTTACCAGGGTTAGAGGTTCCTGTTCAATTCATTCTATTTTTCTGTGTACTGCTGCTACAGGGAGGGGGGGCATTAGCTGGGCAACCGAAGACTCGTTTGCTACAACACCATTTTTTTCAGCAAGGAGCAACAAAGTTTCATCACGTTGTTAAGAGTACATGTAGCCGCAGAAACAATCTCAACTACACAAATGTCGGACCACCCTGTCTTCAGTCAGTCATTCGTTCTACACAAAAACACTTGTTGTCCATTCCTAGTTACCGCTACCATATACCATATATTTTATGGCTCCAGAGAAGTAGCTGGACTTGGACTGAAACCTTTTGTATTGATTTAAAACATGTCATTATCACAGTAGATGTGTGAGTAATCATACTGCTACTGCTACTATCCTCTCTTCCTCCACCCCCTTATTCATCCTCTCCCTCTTCCTGTCTCTCTCTCACTCTCTTTCACTTTGCTAAATCTGGTGCAATGCATAATTTCTCTGTTTACTGAGACTTACAGTACCAGTCAAAAGTTTGGACACACCTACTCATTTAAGGCTTTTCTTTATTTGTACGATTTTCTACATTGCAGAATAATAGTGAAGACGTCAAAACTATGAAATAACACACATGGAGTTATGTAGTAACCAAAAAAGAGTTAAACAAATCAAAATATATTTTAGATTCTTCAAAATAGCCACCCTTTGCCTTGAGTTTTGAACTCTCTTCGCATTCTCTCAACCAGCTTCACCTGGAATGCTTTTCCAACAGTATTTAAGGAGTTCCCACATATGCTGAGCACTTGTTGGCTGCGTTTCCTCCACTCTGTGGTCAAACTCATCCCAAACCACCACAATTGGGTTGCGGTCGGGTGATTGGAGGCCAGGTCATCTGATGCAGAGCTCCATCACTCTCCTTCTTGGTCAAACAGCCCTTACCCAGCCTGGAGGTGTGTTTTGGTTCATTGTCCTGTTGAAAAACAAATGATAGCCCCACTAAGCGCAAACCAGATAATAATAATATAATAATATAATAATAATAATAATAATAATAATAATAATAATATAATAATAATAATAATAATATAATAATAATATAATATAATAATAATATAATAATAATAATAATAATAATAATATAATAATAATAATAATAATAATAATAATAATAATAATAATAATATAATAATATAATAATAATAATAATAATATAATAATAATATAATAATAATAATAATAATATATAATAATAATATAATAATAATAATATAATATATGCCATTTAGCAGACGCTTTTATCCAAAGCGACTTACAGTCATGTGTGCATACATTCTACGTATGGGTGGTCCCGGGGATCGAACCCACTACCCTGGCGTTACAAGCGCCATGCTCTACCAACTGAGCTACAGAAGGACCAGATGTGATGGCGTATCGCTGCAGACTGCTGTGGTAGCCATGTTGGTTAAGTGTGCCTTGAATCCTAAATAAATCACTGACAGTGTCACCAGCAAAGCACCCACACAACATCACACCTCCTCCTCCATGCTTCATGGTGGGAACCACACATGCGGAGATCATCTGTTCACCTACTCTGCATCTCACAAAGACACGGCGGTTGGAATCAAAAATCTCTAACATTTATTTGGGCTGCATTTCTGAGGCTGGTAAATCTAATGAACTTATCATCTGCAGCAGAAATAACTCTGGGTCTTCCTTTCCTGTGGCGGTCCTCATTAGAGCCAGTTTCATCATAGCACTTGATGGTTTTTGCAACTGTTTTTGAGGAAACTTTCAAAGTTCTTGAAATGTTCTGGATTTACTGACCGTCATGTCTTAAAGTAATGATGGACTGTCATTTCTCTTTGCTTATATAAGCTGTTCTTGCCATAATATGGACTTGGTCTTTTACCAAATATGTCTATCTTCTGTATACCACCCCTACCTTATCACAACACAACTGATTGGCTCAAACGCATTAAGGACGACAAAATTTGACAAAATAAATGTTAACAAGGCACACCTGTTAATTGAAATGCATTCCAGGTGACTACCTCATGAAGCTGGTTGAGAGAATGCCACGAGTGCAAAGCTGTCATCAAAGCAAAAGGTGGCTACTTTAAATATTTAAATATAATCAAATATGTATTTTGATTTGTTTAACACTTTTGTTGTGGCCATAATCAGAATTTGTTGGTAACATAGGTAAGATGTTTTATATTCATCATATGTTTGTAAGTTACTTCTCATCAGAATGTTATTTTTAGGTATAATACTGTGGCGAGGTTGCAGTTATCTGTTCTATGTCAAAACTAAGTTGCATGGGCCGCAGAGAGGGGAGAGGTCAAAGTGTCATCATGTGTAAACATACATTTTGCTCCACAATGTCTGTGTGCCAGTCAGTGTGTCTCTGTGATCTTGTCCAGGATTGGTTGTATTTAGAATTGGTTGTATCTAAATGACAATTTGATATATGCCTGTTGATATGGAGGATTGGTTTATGGTTCTGGAGTTTGAGAAAGGAGACAAAGCTGAACAATGAATTATGCCGATGCTGTCTTATCCTGTATATCTTTGCTATAAAGGATCGCAGTTGCAATGCAGAAGGGGCTCTCAGAGAATTCACTGAGAGACACTGAATTACCTGAGAGTCACAGGTTTGTGATAGAGCTCATATAGTTAAAGATGGACTTTGATAACTAACTCTGACTTGTGTGTGTGGTTTGCTCCCATGATTTGGTAAATAGAGGAAATTTCCACGACACTTTCTTGGTTACTACATGATTCCATGTGTTAATTCATAGTTGTGATGTCTTCACTATTATTCTACAATGTAGAAAATAGAACAAATAAGGAATCACACTTGAATGAGTAGGTGTGTCCAGTAGGTGTGTCCAGTAGGTTGGTCCAGTAGGTGTGTCCAGTAGGTGTGTCCAGTAGGTGTGTCCAGTAGGTGTGTCCAAACTGTTGACTGGTACTGTATGTTCCTGTTGTACATTGTCCAAAAAAATAAATAATAATACAGAGACTGATGTTTGTAGTTCTGATATCTGTGCTTGTAGTCCTCTGATGTCTGTACTTGTAGTCCTCTGGTGTCTGTACTTGTAGTCCTCTGGTGTCTGTACTTGTAGTCCTCTGGTGTCTGTACTTGTAGTCCTCTGGTGTCTGTACTTGTAGTCCTCTGGTGTCTGTACTTGTAGTTCTCATATGTCTGTACTTGTAGTCCTCTGATGTCTGTACTTGTAGTCCTCTGATGTCTGTACTTGTAGTCCTCTGATGTCTGTACTTGTAGTCCTCTGGTGTCTGTACTTGTAGTCCTCTGGTGTCTGTACTTGTAGTCCTCTGGTGTCTGTACTTGTAGTCCTCTGGTGTCTGTACTTGTAGGTCTCATATGTCTGTACTTGTAGTCATCTGATATCTGTACTTGTAGTTCTCATATGTCTGTACTTATTGTCCTCTGGTGTCTGTGATTGTAGTCCTCTGATGTCTGTACTTGTAGTCCTCTGATGTCTGTGCTTGTAGTCATCTGATGTCTGTACTTGTAGTCATCTGATATCTGTACTTGTAGTTCTCATATGTCTGTACTTGTAGTCCTCTGATGTCTGTACTTGTAGTCCTCTGGTGTCTGTACTTGTAGTCCTCTGGTGTCTGTACTTGTAGTCCTCTGGTGTCTGTACTTGTAGTCCTCTGGTGTCTGTACTTGTAGTCCTCTGGTGTCTGTACTTGTAGGTCTCGGATGTCTGTACTTGTAGGTCTCAGATGTCTGTACTTGTAGTTCTCTGGTGTCTGTACTTGTAGTCCTCTGATGTCTGTACTTGTAGTCCTCTGGTGTCTGTACTTGTAGTCATCTGGTGTCCGTACTTGTAGTCCTCTGGTGTCTGTACTTGTAGTCCTCTGGTGTCTGTACTTGTAGTCCTCTGGTGTCTGTACTTGTAGTCCTCTGGTGTCTGTACTTGTAGGTCTCGGATGTCTGTACTTGTAGTTCTCGGATGTCTGTACTTGTAGTCCTCTGGTGTCTGTTCTTGTAGTCCTCTGGTGTCTGTACTTGTAGTCCTCTGGTGTCTGTACTTGTAGGTCTCGGATGTCTGTACTTGTAGTTCTCTGGTGTCTGTACTTGTAGTCCTCTGATGTCTGTACTTGTAGTCCTCTGGTGTCTGTACTTGTAGTCATCTGGTGTCTGTACTTGTAGTCCTCTGGTGTCTGTACTTGTAGTCCTCTGGTGTCTGTACTTGTAGTCCTCTGGTGTCTGTACTTGTAGTCCTCTGGTGTCTGTACTTGTAGTCCTCTGGTGTCTGTACTTGTTGTCCTCTGATGTCTGTACTTGTTGTCCTCTGATGTCTGTACTTCTAGCACTGACTTTGGCAGTAGTTTGTAAAGGAGCCGAAAGATCAATGCTGTGGTTAGTTTCCTTCCAGAGGTCAGCAAGTTTTATATTAGGCTAATTGATCCTAAATTCTGCCTCATGCAAAATCACTAAATGATCAAGATTTGTCTAATTGCCTCAATTGGTTTAATCCTCCATTAACATGGAAATTCATCAACCCTTATTCATCTGCATAATTTACTACCGAGCCTAAATGGGTCCTGAAGAGTGTGACAGAAATACTAGCAGAAGCATTAAATGATCTGACAACGGAGATGGTTCCAGAACCTGTCAGCAATAAACAAATTCAATAAATGATCTGACAAAGGAGATGGTTCCAGAACCTGTCAGCAATAAACAAACTCAATAAATGATCTGACAACGGAGATGGTTCCAGAACCTGTCAGCAATAAACAAACTCAATAAATGATCTGACAACGGAGATGGTTCCAGAACCTGTCAGCAATAAACAAACTCATTAAATGATCTGACAAAGGAGATGGTTCCAGAACCTGTCAGCAATAAACAAATTCAATAAATGATCTGACAACGGAGATGGTTCCAGAACCTGTCAGCAATAAACAAACTCAATAAATGATCTGACAAAGGAGATGGTTCCAGAACCTGTCAGCAATAAACAAACTCAATAAATGATCTGACAACGGAGATGGTTCCAGAACCTGTCAGCAATAAACAAACTCAATAAATGATCTGACAACGGAGATGGTTCCAGAACCTGTCAGCAATAAACAAACTCAATAAATGATCTGACAAAGGAGATGGTTCCAGAACCTGTCAGCAATAAACAAACTCAATAAATGATCTGACAACGGAGATGGTTCCAGAACCTGTCAGCAATAAACAAACTCAATAAATGATCTGACAAAGGAGATGGTTCCAGAACCTGTCAGCAATAAACAAACTCAATAAATGATCTGACAAAGGAGATGGTTCCAGAACCTGTCAGCAATAAACAAACTCAATAAATGATCTGACAACGGAGATGGTTCCAGAACCTGTCAGCAATAAACAAACTCAATAAATGATCTGACAACGGAGATGGTTCCAGAACCTGTCAGCAATAAACAAACTCAATAAATGATCTGACAACGGAGATGGTTCCAGAACCTGTCAGCAATAAACAAACTCAATAAATGATCTGACAAAGGAGATGGTTCCAGAACCTGTCAGCAATAAACAAACTCAATAAATGATCTGACAACGGAGATGGTTCCAGAACCTGTCAGCAATAAACAAACTCAATAAATGATCTGACAACGGAGATGGTTCCAGAACCTGTCAGCAATAAACAAACTCATTAAATGATCTGACAACGGAGATGGTTCCAGAACCTGTCAGCAATAAACAAATTCAATAAATTCAATAAATGATCTGACAACGGAGATGGTTCCAGAACCTGTCAGCAATTAACATTCTAAAAGCAAATGGATGGATTGTCTCTGTATACTGGCAGCTGTAGATTCCGTCTCCAACTAAACGTTATATATCCTTAGCCTCCATCACCAGCCCTGGTGCTAAACCCCACTATAAAACTAACTTTCCCCAAAACCCATATGTCCAAGTAACACTTCCACCAGTGTCTCCAGAAAGGGGAGATTCCTTAACGTGGGTCCATATCTGTTAGTGCTCTTGCCAAATCTGTTGATGTTATTGGCATGGCAATTAGTGACAAGGAGTTAGCATGATAGCACGACCAGACTGGCACTCAGGCTAGATATACTTGCATTTAACAATGTAGAGGACTTTGGGGGAGGGTTATGCTAAGCTAACATATGGAATTGTTTTTTTTACAATGGTCATACCAAGGATCATTTAGCTATTTGATTTGAGTTTTAGGAGTTTAAGGTATAATTATTTATTTTGTAAACTCAGCAAAAAAATTATGTACTCACACTGTCAACTTAGTTTATTTTCAGCAAACTTAACATGTGTAAATATTTGTATGAACATAACAAGATTCAACAAATGAGACATAAGCTGAACAAGTTCCACAGACATGATGTGACTAACAGAAATGGAATAATTTGTCCCTGACCAAAGGGGGGGGGGGTCAAAGTCAAAAGTAACAGTCAGTATCTGGTGTGGCCACCAGCTGCATTAAGTACTGCAGTGCATCTCCTCCTCATGGACTGCACCAGATTTGCCAGTTCTTGCCGTGAGATGTTACCTCACTCTTCCACCAAGGCACCTGCAAGTTCCAGGACATTTCTGGGGGGAATGGCCCTAGCCCTCACCCTCTGATCCAACAGGTCCCAGACGTGCTTAATGGGATTGAGATCCGGCCTCTTCGCTGGCCATGGCAGAACACTGACATTCCTGTCAGTGTTCAGCCAATACTTATACTTATTTTCCACCATAATTTGCAAATAAATCAATTAAAAATCCTACAATGTGATTTTCTGGATTTTTTTTTCTAATTTTGTCTGTCATAGTTGAAGTGTACCTATGATGAAAATTACAGGCCTCTCTCATCTTTTTAAGTGGGAGAACTTGCACAATTGGTGGCTAACTAAATACTTTTTTGCCCCACTGTACAATACGTAAGAGGTAATATTTTGATTTATTTTACACAATGGTATCAATTTCAAAGCGTTTGTCGAGGTTCATCCTTCTGCCATCGGAGTTGCAGGTTCTCATTTCTCCCGTTTCTGTACGGTACGTACAGCATGGGTCAAAGTGTCCGTGGAGGACCGCCCATTCTCCCGTAAAGTTAGTTTTTTATAAATCCCAAAGTTTACTTATAAATGTGCCTAAGCAACATTTATAAACTAGGCCCCAGATCTCTCCAGAGGGGCAGGATGAGATGCTTAGTGAGGCTGAATAATCTCCCCATGGTGCCGGGTATATAGCGAAGTCTACTTCCTGTAAATGACAGACAGAAAACAGGCTAATCTACTCACACTAAAGAAGAAGCTCTTCATCTCTTCATGGATTCATCTCCAAAACGGCAAAACAAAGACAGGACGTCTTATTTGGTAAAAGACCAAGTCCATATTATGGCAAGAACAGCTCATATAGGCGAAGAAAAAAGTGCAGTCGCAAAAACCATGAAGCGCTATGATGAAACTGGCTCTAATGAGGACAGGAAAGGAAGACCCAGAGTTCATTAGAGTTACCAGCCCAAATAAATGCTTCACAGAGTTCAAGTAACAGACATCTCAACATATTATCAACTGTTCAGAGGAGACTGTGTGAATCAGGCATTCATGGTTGAATTGCTGCAAAAAAACACTACTAAAGAACTCCAATAATGAGAAGAGACTTGCTTGGGCCAAGAAACACAAGCAATGGACATTAGACCGGTGGAAATCTGTCCTTTGGTCTGATGAGTCAAAATTTAGATTTTTGGTTCCAACCGCTGTGTCTTTGTGAGACGCTGAGTAGGTGAACGGATGATCTCTGCATGTATGGTTCCCACCGTGAAGCATGGAGGAGGTCTGATGGTGTGATGGTGTGTGGTTCCCACCGTGAAGCATGGAGGAGGTGTTGTGATGTTGTGTGGGTGCTTGCTGGTGATACTGTCATTGATTTATTTAGGATTCAAGGGACACTTAACTAGCATGCCTACCACAGTACTCTGCAGCGATATACCATCCCATCTGGTTTGCGCTTAGTGGGACTATCATTTGTTTTTCAACAGGACAATGACCCAAAACACACCTCCAGGCTGTGTAAGGTCTATTTGACCAAGGAGAGTGATGGAGCTCTGCATCAGATGACCTGGCCTCCACAATCACCCGACCTCAAACCATTTGAGATGGTTTGGGATGAGTTGGACCGCAGAGTGAAGGAAAAGCAGCCAACAAGTGCTCAGCATATGTGGGAACTCTTTCAAGACTGTTGGAAGAACATTCCTCATGAAGCTGGTTGAGAGAATGCCAAGGGTGTGCAAAGCTGTCAATAAGGCAAAGGGTGGCTACTTTGAAGAGTCTCAAATATAACATATATTCTGAACACTTTTTGGGGCTTTTACCTGATTCCATATGTGTTATCTTATAGTTTGGATGTTTTCACTATTATTCTACAATGTAGAAAATAGTACAAATAAAGAAAACCCAATGAAAGCGTAGTTCACTATGTAGCTATGGGCCCTGGTCAGTAGTTCACTATGTAGCTATGGGCCCTGGTCAGTAGTTCACTATGTAGCTATGGGCCCTGGTCAGTAGTTCACTATGTAGCTATGGGCCCTGGTCAGTAGTTCACTATGTAGCTATGGGCCCTGGTCAGTAGTTCACTATGTAGCTATGGGCCCTGGTCAGTTGTTCACTATGTAGCTATGAGCCCTGGTCAGTAGTTCACTATGTAGCTATGGGCCCTGGTCAGTAGTTCACTATGTAGCTATGAGCCCTGGTCAGTAGTTCACTATGTAGCTATGGGCCCTGGTCAGTAGTTCACTATGTAGCTATGAGCCCTGGTCAGTAGTTCACTATGTAGCTATGGGCCCTGGTCAGTAGTTCACTATGTAGCTATGAGCCCTGGTCAGTAGTTCACTATGTAGCTATGGACCCTGGTCAGTAGTTCACTATGTAGCTATGGGCCCTGGTCAGTAGTTCACTATGTAGCTATGAGCCCTGGTCAGTAGTTCACTATGTAGCTATGAGCCCTGGTCAGTAGTTCACTATGTAGCTATGGACCCTGGTCAGTAGTTCACTATGTAGCTATGGGCCCTGGTCAGTAGTTCACTATGTAGCTATGAGCCCTGGTCAGTAGTTCACTATGTAGCTATGGGCTCTGGTCAGTAGTTCACTATGTAGCTATGAGCCCTGGTCAGTAGTTCACTATGTAGCTATGAGCCCTGGTCAGTGGTTCACTATGTAGCTATGAGCCCTGGTCAGTAGTTCACTATGTAGCTATGAGCCCTGGTCAGTAGTTCACTATGTGGCTATGGGCCCTGGTCAGTCATTCACTATGTAGCTATGAGCCCTGGTCAGTTGTTCACTATGTAGCTATGAGCCCTGGTCAGTAGTTCACTATGTAGCTATGAGCCCTGGTCAGTAGTTCACTATGTAGCTATGGGCCCTGGTCAGTAGTTCACTATGTAGCTATGAGCCCTGGTCAGTAGTTCACTATGTAGCTATGGGCCCTGGTCAGTAGTTCACTATGTAGCTATGAGCCCTGGTCAGTAGTTCACTATGTAGCTATGGGCCCTGGTCAGTAGTTCACTATGTAGCTATGAGCCCTGGTCAGTAGTTCACTATGTAGCTATGAGCCCTGGTCAGTAGTTCACTATGTAGCTATGGACCCTGGTCAGTCATTCACTATGTAGCTATGGGCCCTGGTCAGTAGTTCACTATGTAGCTATGGGCCCTGGTCAGTAGTTCACTATGTAGCTATGGACCCTGGTCAGTCATTCACTATGTAGCTATGGGCCCTGGTCAGTAGTTCACTATGTAGCTATGGGCCCTGGTCAGTAGTTCACTATGTAGCTATGGGCCCTGGTCAGTAGTTCACTATGTAGCTATGGGCCCTGGTCAGTAGTTCACTATGTAGCTATGGGCCCTGGTCAGTAGTTCACTATGTAGCTATGAGCCCTGGTCAGTAGTTCACTATGTAGCTATGAGCCCTGGTCAGTAGTTCACTATGTAGCTATGGACCCTGGTCAGTCATTCACTATGTAGCTATGGGCCCTGGTCAGTAGTTCACTATGTAGCTATGAGCCCTGGTCAGTAGTTCACTATGTAGCTATGAGCCCTGGTCAGTAGTTCACTATGTAGCTATGGACCCTGGTCAGTCATTCACTATGTAGCTATGAGCCCTGGTCAGTAGTTCACTATGTAGCTATGAACCCTGGTCAGTAATTCACTATGTAGCTATGAGCCCTGGTCAGTAGTTCACTATGTAGCTATGAGCCCTGGTCAGTAGTTCACTATGTAGCTATGGGCCCTGGTCAGTAGTTCACTATGTAGCTATGAGCCCTGGTCAGTAGTTCACTATGTAGCTATGAGCCCTGGTCAGTAGTTCACTATGTAGCTATGAGCCCTGGTCAGTAGTTCACTATGTAGCTATGAGCCCTGGTCAGTAGTTCACTATGTAGCTATGAGCCCTGGTCAGTAGTTCACTATGTAGCTATGAGCCCTGGTCAGTAGTTCACTATGTAGCTATGAGCCCTGGTCAGTAGTTCACTATGTAGCTATGAGCCCTGGTCAGTAGTTCACTATGTAGCTATGAGCCCTGGTCAGTAGTTCACTATGTAGCTATGGACCCTGGTCAGTCATTCACTATGTAGCTATGGGCCCTGGTCAGTAGTTCACTATGTAGCTATGGGCCCTGGTCAGTAGTTCACTATGTAGCTATGGGCCCTGGTCAGTAGTTCACTATGTAGCTATGAGCCCTGGTCAGTAGTTCACTATGTAGCTATGAGCCCTGGTCAGTAGTTCACTATGTAGCTATGGGCCCTGGTCAGTAGTTCACTATGTAGCTATGAGCCCTGGTCAGTAGTTCACTATGTAGCTATGAGCCCTGGTCAGTAGTTCACTATGTAGCTATGAGCCCTGGTCAGTAGTTCACTATGTAGCTATGAGCCCTGGTCAGTAGTTCACTATGTAGCTATGGACCCTGGTCAGTCATTCACTATGTAGCTATGGACCCTGGTCAGTAGTTCACTATGTAGGGAATAGGGTGCCATGTGGGACACATCAAACAACAGACCACTGTTCTAGTTGTTGTTCAATGTTCATTGACATGCAGTAAAAGGCTATTAAAATGCTGTGCTGTTGAAACATAGCAGGTGGCAGTATATAGCTATTAAAATGCCTCCTGGGATCTCTCTCTGTTTGTCTCTACCCGAGCATCATGAGCAGGTACTGGGAGAGAGAACCCAGGGGGTGTACATCCAACCACTATGCTGGCATGATGCTGGGGTAGAGACTAACAGAGAGATCCCAGGGGGTGTAGATCCAACCACTATGCTGGCATGATGCTGGGGTAGAGACTAACAGAGAGATCCCAGGGGGTGTAGATCTAACCACTATGCTGCCATGATGCTGGGATAGAGACTGATAGAGAGATCCCAGGGTTTTTGCCCCAGGCACTACACAGCTAATTCAAATAACTAATCCATCTTCAAGCTTTGTGGTCCTTCTGTAGCTCAGTTGGTAGAGCATGGCGCTTGTAACGCCAGGGTAGTGGGTTTGATTCCCGGGACCACCCATACGTAGAATGTGACTGTAAGTCGCTTTGGATAAAAGCGTCTGCTAAATGGCATATATTATTATTATTATATATGATTATATTATACAGCTGTGTAGTGCTAGTGCAAAAAATAAAAGTTGTGTGTGTGTGTGTGTGTGTGTGTGTGTGTGTGTGTGTGTGTGTGTGTGTGTGTGTGTGTGTGTGTGTGTGTGTGTGTGTGTGTGTGTGTGTGTGTGTGTGTGTGATATTTGTGGGATAGATTGTTTATAGAGTGTGAATTTAGCTGCCCACGTCACACAGGACAAGTTGATAAAAAATACAAAACATTTACTCGTCGAGTTGAAATCCCAAAAGCAGCACGAGGAGTGCTGTCCGTGATGCTGAATTAACAAAAGCACACCGTTCCTTCTTCAACTGTCCATGGTTGTACTTTCTAAACTTGAGGGCTCTGTTCATAGCCCACACACGGCAAAGACAATATTATGTTAATATTTTCATCAGTGTTTAAAAGCCAACAGACATTATCTGCCTTACCTTACTCTGCCGTTTGAATATGTTCTGGACAACACTGATGACAGGAATCTGAAGCGCTGACGCGATGAATTCCAACTTCACCAGGTCGTCCCTGGTCTGAGGGAAAGCCATCATAGCAGAAACTCCTTGGACTATAACAGTATGACAAATACTCTGCAGAAACGACATGGGGTCTTCACAGACCGGGGTAGAGGAGGAGAACGTGGGTAATTCCCCGAGCCCCGCGTCCATAGCCATCACTACCTCCAGTGAGAGGTTATATGGTAACAGACCGGCCATGCGATTCAACGTCTCCGTGGCTAATAGGATCGAGTCCCTCGGCATGAACACACTTCTCTCACTCTCGTTCTGTTTGTACATGTTCTTACTTTTACCCCCCCTGTCCTTGTGTTGGCTGTTTATCGACGCCCTAGTCCCTGGGCTGCGTAAATCGTGTTCATTGACACTTTTGGTAATATTTTCCAACTGTCTTTCCACTGCTTCCCTCGTGCCGCCGTGTATATCCCATTCATCAACCGGGACAGGGGCTTCTTTACCGCCTCTGAAGGTAGAAACGTGGCTGAAGAGCCGCGGCTGCAGTTGCAGGGCCCCCACGCGCACCGTGTGCCCAATCCGATTGAGAATTTGACAAGGCTGCGGGTGGGAGAGACACACTGGAATCAGAACGCACAACAGCAAGGTGCATGGTGCGAGCAACGGGAGCAGCACAAACCGGACAAACGCAAACCAAATCCCGAGCCCCGTCATCACGCAACAGGGACCTCCGACCACACCGAAAAACGGATCTCCCTCGTTCCCCTGCCCCTCTTTATGTCCCAGCGCAGCACCGCTTAGATCTCTCCGTCTCCCATGTAATGAGGTCAGACACCAACAGGAGGGAGCGCGGCCATAACTCACGCACACAAAAATATTGGCCAAACCTGCAGCTTTTCAACTAAAAATATTATGAATAAATGCATTTCTATAAGAAAATGATTGACTTTCCGTTTGGTTTGCAGGTTAATGAAAAATAACATATTAAGAAAAACAATGCAGATTTGGGAATGATCACGTCGTTACAGTTTGGGTATTATTCATAAATTATTGTTAGGTTCCATCTAATTTTCTGTTAGTAAAATATGATAACTTCCAAAAATAAATTGCATTAAAATCCATTTGATCTGGAAAAAACATCCGCTATTCTCTTTCTTCTTTCATCCACTAGACAATCTCCAAATGTCTGCTAAAAAAATCCACTAACGCAGGCGCCCGCGGGTTTACCCTTCTTGCCACTTGTACTGAAAAAAAAAACATTTGTCACCGGACAGTTCACGTTTTGGTAAAATTGCAGCTGAAAAAAGACAAAACTCCAATTTGGTCTCGTTGACCAGTGACTCTCCCTCGTCAGAAAGCAGTGAGCTTCAAGGAACCAACCACATAGTGAATTACAATAGTGAATTGTGTGTATGTGTGTGTTTATTTTCCCCGAGAGCTTTTAAGTGGTTTGCGAAAAAAAATAAGGTATCAATATCATTAGCAGTGGTGTGTATTCACGGATGCCAAATGGAATCAGGCTTCCCCAAATATTTAACCAATTAATTAATTAAAATGATTAAATAATGTATCTTTCAAATCAAATCAAACTTTATTTGTCTCATGTGCCGAATAGAACAAGTGTAGACTTGACCAGTGAAATGCTGACTTACTACAAGCCCTTAATTAACCAACAATGCAGTTCAAGAAGAGTTTAGAAAATATTTCGTAAAAAGAAGGTAATAATAAAAAAGTAACACAATAAGAAAAACAATAATGAGGTTACATACTTTATGAGGTCGGACGTTTTTACATACACTTAGGTTGGAGTCATTAAAACTCATTTTTCAACCACTCCACAAATGTCTTGTTAACGAACTATAGTTTTGGCAAGTCGGTTTAGACATCTACTTGGTGCATGACACAAGTCATTTTTCCAACAATTGTTTACAGACAGATTATTTAATGTATCATTTATAATTCATTTATAATTCACTGTAATTTTATATTTATAATTCGCTGACTGTGCCTTTATTTCAGAAAATATTGGCCCCAGTGATGTACTGGGCCGTTCGCACTACCCTCTGTAGCGCCTTACGATCAGATGCCGAGCAGTTGTCACACCAGGTGGTGATGCAACCGGTCAGGGTGCTCTTGATGGTGCAGCTGTAGAACCATTCGAGGATCTGGGGACCCATGCCATAGTGGTCTCCTGAGGGGGAAGAGGTTTTGTCGTGCCCTCTTCACAACTGTCTTGGTATGTTTGGACCATGATAGTTTGTTGGTGATGTGGACACCAAGGAACCTGAAACTCTCGACCCGATCCACTACAGCTCCGTCAATGTTAATGGGGGCCTGTTCAACCTGCCTTTTCCTGTAGTCCACGCTCAGTTCATTAGTCTTGCTCACATTGAGGGAGAGGTTGTTGTCCTGGCACCACACTGCCAGTATTCTGACCTTCTCCCTATAGGCCATCTCATCGTTGTCAGTGATCAGGCCTACCACTGTTGTGTCGTCAGCAAACTTAATGATGGTGTTGGAGTCATGTTTGGCCACGCAGTCGTGTGTGAACAGGGTATACAGGAGGGGACTAAGTACACACCCCTGAGGGGCCCCAGTGTTAAGGATCAGCGTGGCAGATGTGTTGTTCGCCATAGTGCTTCGTGGGCACTATGGTGTTGAAAGCTGAGCTGTAGTCAATGAATAGCATTCTCACAGAGGTGTTCCTTTTGTCCAGGTGAGAAAGGGCAGTGTAGATCCACATCATCTGTGGATCTGTTGGGGCGGTATGCGAATTGGAGTGGGTCTAGGGTGTCCAGGAGGATGCTGCTGAGGTGAGCCATGACCACCTTTCATTGCACTTCATGGCTACCAACGTAAGTCCCACGGGGTGGTAATCATTTAGGCAGGCTTCCTTCGCTTCCTTGGGCATGCTGGTCTGCTTGAAACATGTAGGTACACATCCGGCGAGCTTCAGAGTCGGTCTAGTACGATTTAATTTTAATCCTGTATTGACACTTTGCTTGTTTGATGGTTTGTCTGAGGCCATAGTGGGATTTCTTAGAAGCACCCAGATTAGTCTCCCGCTCCTTGAAAGCTCGATGCTTTCATCTCTATCTTTGTGTTTTCATAGTTTTCCATTAATTCGCAACTGGCAGGCCCTCAACCGTAAGGCTCTCCAGAGGGTAGTGAGGTCTGCACAACGCATCACCGGGGGCAAACTACCTGCCCTCCAGGACACCTACACCACCCGATGTTACAGGAAGGCCATAAAGATCATCAAGGACATCAACCACCCGAGCCACTGCCTGTTCACCCCGCTATCATCCAGAAGGCGAGGTCAGTACAGGTGCATCAAAGCTGGGACCGAGAGACTGAAAAACAGCTTCTATCTCAAGGCCATCAGACTGTTAAACATCCACCACTAACATTGAGTGGCCGCTGCCAACACACTGACACTGACTCAACTCCAGCCACTTTAATAATGGGAATTGATGGGAAATGATGTAAATATATCACTAGCCACTTTAAAGAATGCTACCTTATATAATGTTATATAATGTTACTTACCCTACATTATTAATCTCATATGCATACGTATATACTGTATCATCGACTGCATCCTTATGTAATACATGTATCACTAGCCACTTTAACTATGCCACTTTGTTTACATACTCATCTTATATATATATACTGTACTTGATACCATCTACAGTATCTTGCCTATGCTGCTCTGTACCATCACTCATTCATATATCCTTATGTACATATTCTTTATCCCCTTACACTGTGTATAAGACAGTAGTTTAGGAATTGTTAGTTAGATTACTTGTTGGTTATTACTGCATTGTCAGAACTAGAAGCACAAGCATTTCGCTACACTCGCATTAACATCTGCTAACCATGTGTATGTGACAAATAACATTTGATTTGATTTGATTTATTTGATTTGCTTGAAACATTTAGGTATTACTAACTCGGGCATGGGAGAGGTTGAAAATGTTAATGAAGACACTTGCCAGTTGGCCTTGCATGCTTTGAGTACACGTCCTTGTAATCCGTCTGGCCCAGAGGCTTTGTGAATCTTGACCTGTTTAAAAGGTTTTGTACACATCGGCTACCAAGAGCATTATCACACAGTCATCCAGAACAGCTGGTGCTCTCGTGCATGCTTTGGTGTTGCTTGCCTCGCATAAAAGGCATTTATCTCGTCTGGTAGGCTCACGTCACTGGGCAGCTCGCGGCTGGGTTTCTCATTGTAGTACGTAATAGTTTTCAAGCCCTGCCACATCCGGCGAGCTTCAGAGTCGGTCTAGTACGATTTAATCTTAATCCTGTATTGACGCTTTGCTTGTTTGATGGATTGTCTGAGGCCATAGTGGGATTTCTTATAAGCGCCCAGATTAGTCTCCCGCTCCTTAAAATCAGCAGCCTTTAGCTCGATGCTTTCATCTCTATCTTTGTGTTTTCATAGTTTTCCATTAATTCGCAACTGGCAGGAACATCACCAGAGAAATCATCTTAGCGAGGGAAACAGCGCCCCCTCTGTCTCGGTATGTGTAGCCCATGTATATGATGGTGTCTGGACAGGGAAACAGCGCCCCCTCTGTCTCAGTATGTGTAGCCCATGTATATGATGGTGTCTGGACAGGGAAACAGCGCCCCCTCTGTCTCAGTATGTGTAGCCCATGTATATGATGTTGTCTGGCCCAAAACAGTATGACATGTTACCGCTGAAGCATTTGATTGATTGATGCCAGTAAGCATTTGGTCTCCCTTGATAAAAAAATAAATAAAATAATTAGCCAATCAGTTGAGCTCAGCTATGGGTTGTCCTAGCGCAGCAAAACACCCCCCAAGGGAGACCAGACCAATCAAATCACATCCTAAGCAAAACATTATTGTCAGAAAAACGTGTTTGTTTCTGGTCTGCTTGTGTTGATGTCCTGCAGTAGCTAGTTTGAAAAATCGTCCCTTTCCTAAACCATGGATGGTTATGGGGATTTGGACTTGTGTTTTTGACTTCATTATCTGTCCAGGCCAATGATTATGATGGCAATTCTGATCTAGCCATTAATTAATATATTGTGCCACTGGCCTGAGACGATTGAAGTTCAATATGTAGCCAAGATGTAGCCCAGTAGGCTCACATCAACTAGCTAGCTAACTAACTTAGCTGGTTCATTGTTGCCCACTTGAGGAAGTTAGGCTAGCAATAATTTTAGCTAGGTAGCCTATGGCAACAAAAACTAAGTGTACTACATGTCAGAGACATAGACCGTTTTGCCAACATGAAAGAGAGGAGGATAGTATTGGTGTCTGCAAGTAGGGTGAGTCAACATTTTTCGATTTCCTTGCACACAAACACACACACAGCCTTGTACAACTAACCAACTAACACAATTCAGTCCTATTCAAAATATTATTTTCCCTAACCCCTAACCCTAACCATTACTCCTAACCCTGACCATAAACCTAATTCTAACCTTGACACTAATTCTAACTTTAACCCTAAACCTCCTAGAAATAGTATTTGACCTTGTCGGGACAAAAAAAAATGTCCCCAGTTTGTTTAGTATTCTTGTGGGGACTTCAAGTGCTACTGATCAGTTGTACTATAAAAATAATAGATGTACTGTACCAGTCAAAAGTTTGGACACACCTACTCATTCCAAGGTTTTATTTTATTTGTACTATTTTCTACATTGTAGAACAATAGAGAAGCAATCAAAACTATTAAATAACACATATGGAATCATGTAGTAAGCAAAAAAGTATAAAACAAATATATTTTATATTTGAGATTCTACAAAGAAGCCAACATTGGCCTTGATGACAGCTTAGCACACTCTTCCACGGGATGGTTAAGATAATGTAAGCTAATGCGATTAGCATGAGGTTGTAAGTAACAAGAACATTTCCCAGGACATAGACATATCTGATATTGGCAGAAAGCTTAAATTCTTGTTAATCTAACTGCACTGGTAAACCTTTTTGTACATTTAAATTATTTTGTAGATACATCTGAGTGACCCTGATTTAGATAAACCTGGCATATGATGCAGATTGATGGAGTAATTAACAGATTCAAGGCTTAACAGTATGGCTGTAACGGATGTCGTCTGGAGATAGCGAGGAGGACCAAGGTGCAGCGTGGTAAGGGTTCATCTCTTTTTAATAAACAAACTGAACACTGGAACAAAACAATAAACGCTGTGAACAAAACGAAACAGTACCATGTGTGGCCCAAACACTCACACGGAAACAAACACCCACAAACCAACAGTGAAACCCAGGCTACCTAAGTATGATTCTCAATCAGGGACAACAATTGACAGCTGCCTCTGATTGAGAACCATACTAGGCCGAACTCAAAAACCAACATAGAAACATAGACTGCCCACCCCAACTCACGCCCTGACCATACTAAAACACAGACAAAAACAAAGGAACTAAGGTCAGAACGTTACAACAGCATTCTGGTTTGGGCTTAGTGGGACTATAATTTGTTTTTCAACAGGACAATGACCAAACACACCTCCAGGCTGTGTAAGGGCTATTTGACCAAGAAGGAGAGTGATGGAGCGCTTCATCAGATGACATGGCCTCAAACCATTTGAGATGGTTTGGGATGAGTTGGAATGCAGATTGAAGGAAAAGCAGCCAACAAGTGCTCAGCATATGTGGGAACTCCTTCAAGTATGTTGGAGAAGCAATTCCAGGTGAAGCAGGTTGAGAGAATACCAAGAGTGTGCAAAGCTGTGAACATGGCAAAGGGTGATTCTATGGTGTTGTATTGTCCTGCAGATTGTGGTTCTATGGTGTTGTTGTACTCTCCTCCTTGGTTGATCTGGTGAGTCAGCTAACCATTGAATATGTGAGAATAAACTGCAGGGCCAAAAGCAGACACACCACTTAGACAAGCACTCCCCCCCCCCCCAAGAGGATATCCTCCATTTAGGGCCTACCTATTCACCAAATGCTATCCTCCTCCCGTGTTTGGTGTAGCAGGTTTTGCTGTAGGTTTTGCCCGTGCTTAGTCATATCCCTGTTTCTTTTTATCCTGAAAAACTCCCGTGTATTTGCTGATGTCAAGAATACACATACCATGATGCAGCCACCACCATGCTTGAAAAGAAGGAGGCGGTTACTCAGTGATGTGATGTGCTGGATTGCCCCAAACATAAGGCTTTGCATTTAGGCCAAAAAGTGTACTCCTTTGTCATGTATCTTTTTGGAAGTTTTTACTTTAGTGCCTTTTAGAATATTTTGTATATTTGTGTTCTGTTCACAGTAACTACAATGTTGTTGATCCATCTTCAGTCCCATCACGGCCATTGAACTCTGTAGTCATTTTAAAATCACCAATGGCCTGATGATAACATCCCTGAGCAGTTTCATTCCTGTCCTGTAGCTCAGTTCAGAAGGATGACAGTACCTTTGTATATTAACTAGACCGTCCTTAAAGAGATATCCAATGTCTGATTTGTTATTGTTACCCATCTACCAATCACTGCCCATCTTCTTGAGGCTTTCAAAAGAAAAAGCTTCCTGGTCTTTGTACTTGAATCTGTGCTTGAAAGTCAACAGTTGACTGAGGGACCTTACAGATGTTGTGTCTATGGAGGACAGACGAAGGCTTAGTAATTTAAAAATCATGTCAACCCCTACTTTTATGTGATTTGTTAAAACACATTTTTCTCCTGAACTGATTTTTAGGAATGTCTAAACAAAGGGGCATGAAGATGCAAAGACTATGTTTTTAGTTATTTAAAACTGCAATATGTAACTTTTTTTGGGCGACCTGAAAAAATCCACACATCTGAGTTGTAGATCTGTCATTCTCATTGAAAAGCAAGTCTAACATGCTGACCACACCGCTTGCATTGCATTTGCGAGCGTTGCAAAATAAATGTACACCAGGGTACAAACGTAAGTTGAAATAGAAGTAGAAGCCTTAAGACACAGATCAGTGAGCATCGCAGCAATATACAGACAGGGGAGACAAAATATCTGGTTCATTTTGTACCAGCTGGATATTATTACTAGCTCTCTGAGATACACTGGAATAGAAATGGTCAAGATGTCATGCAGGGGGGTGACTTCTTCAAAGGGAATCTGGATCCACAGGCTGAACACTCCTCTTGGCCTTAACGAGGATTTTTTAAATGAATTTATTTATTTCAGTTTGACCTCAAATCGTTTTTATGGTTCCAAAATGTCAAAATGATTGTGCTATTTAATATATATATATTTTTTTTTTAACCCAAATTGAATATTGTATATTACTATATACTATATTACTATACTATGTATATTATATTACTTATATTACTATATACTATATTACTATACTATGTATATTATATTACTTATATTACTATATACTATATTACTATACTATGTATATTATATTACTTATATTACTATATACTATATTACTATACTATGTATATTATATTACTTTAAATATTGTTCACGTTCCTTGTCTATGATCATATATTGAATGTAGATATTGTCACGCCTTCACCTCTCCAGCACTCGATGACACCGACCACAAAGTACCGGTCCTACTCTCCATTATTACGCACACCTTCATCATCACCTTGATCACCTTCCCTTTATTTGGCCCTCAGAGGCCTCAGTCATCACACAGTATTGGTTTGTTTTCATGTTCAGTAACACATCTCCTGTTTGTTCATTTGCCTTTCATCATTGTTATTAAATTCTCCTTCTGCACCTGCTTCCTGACTCCATGCGTAATTGTGACAGATATTTGGAAACCTATTGTATATATTTTTATGTCCCGTTTCAGGAAGTGATGTCACTGAGCCCCAGTGCCTTCGGGAAGTACTCAGACATGTTGACTTTTTTCACATTTTGTTACGTTAAAGCCTTATTCGAAAATATATTAAATTAACACATTTCCTCAGCAATCTACACACAAGTGACTGGGAGACTAGTCAGGATCGAGGGAAAGATGAACGGAGCAAAGTACAGAGAGATCCTTGATGATAACCTGCTCTAGAGAGAAGCTTCACATTCCAACGCTATAACGACCATAAGCTCACAGCTAAGAAAACGCAGGAGTGTCTCTGAATGTCCTTGAGTGGCCCAGCCCGGACTTGAACCCGATCGAACAACTCTGCAGAGACCTGAAAATAGCTGTGCAGCAACGCTCCCTATCCAAGGCCGAAGGGTGGATTATGGATGAAGACCTATGGGTGGGTTATGGATGAAGACCTAAGGGTGGGTTATGGATGAAGACCTAAGGGTGGGTTATGGATGAAGACTTAAGGGTGGGTTATGGATGAAGACCTAAGAGTGGGGTTATGGATGAAGACCTAAGGGTGGGTTATGGATGAAGACCTACGGGTGGGTTATGGATGAAGACCTTAGGGCGGGTTGTGGATGAAGACCTAAGGGTGGGTTATGGATGAAGACTTAAGGGTGGGTTATGGATGAAGACCTAAGGGTGGGTTATGGATGAAGACCTAAGGGTGGGTTATGAATGAAGTCCTACGGGTGGGTTATGGATGAAGACCTACGGGTGGGTTATGGATGAAGACCTAAGGGTGGGTTATGGATGAAGACCTAAGGGTGGGTTATGGATGAAGACCTAAGGGTGGGTTATGAATGAAGTCCTACGGGTGGGTTATGGATGAAGACCTACGGGTGGGTTATGGATGAAGACCTAAGGGTGGGATGTAGATGCCTGATGAAGACCTACGGGTGGGTTATGGATGAAGACCTAAGGGTGGGTTATGGATGAAGACCTATGGGTGGGTTATGGATGAAGACCTAAGGGTGGGATGTAGATGCCTGATGAAGACCTACGGGTGGGTTATGGATGAAGACCTAAGGGTGGGTTATGGATGAAGACCTAAGGGCGGGTTGTGGATGAAGACCTAAGGGTGGGATGTAGATGAAGACCTAAGGGTGGGTTATGGATGAAGACCTACGGGTGGGTTATGGATGAAGACCTAAGGGTGGGTTATGGATGAAGACCTAAGGGTGGGTTATGGATGAAGACCTAAGGGTGGGTTATGAATGAAGTCCTACGGGTGGGTTATGGATGAAGACCTAAGGGTGGGTTATGGATGAAGACCTACGGGTGGGTTATGGATGAAGACCTACGGGTGGGTTATGGATGAAGTCCTACGGGTGGGTTATGGATGAAGACCTAAGGGTGGGTTATGGATGAAGACCTAAGGGTGGGTTATGGATGTAGACCTACGGGTGGAAACGTTGTTATAATAGAATCCCCTGGGAACATGAGTAGCAGTGTGCAGCGGTTTCCTGTCTTTATTTTGTAGATACAGCTCTGTAGCAGGTCAATTAGGGCTTTATAGTTCACTGTTCAAAGCTTGGACCCAATTAGGATTCTTGATGTTGATGTGAAGAGAAAAATAGAAGCGGGTCAAATATATACTGATATAAAATGACTGAATTATAACAGCACAGCTCAACTTCAGACTACTTCTCTGTTGATAATTCCTCTTCAGTGATTAACATGTTGTAGATTGTGTGTGTGTGTGTGTGTGTGTGTGTGTGTGTGTGTGTGTGTGTGTGTGTGTGTGTGTGTGTGTGTGTGTGTGTGTGTGTGTGTGTGTGTGTGTGTGTGTGTGTGTGTGTGTGTGTGTGTGTGTGTGTGTGTGTTGATCATCCAGGACAAATTCATAGCCATCATATTACCATAATTCTCAGAGTCTTAGAAGGTTCTTTTTTTGTCCAGATACCACTCTTAAGTTTATTTTAATGATTCCTTTGAAAAAGTGACATCTGATTGCCTGAGTAATTCTGTCTCCTTTGTTATCAACTCAACCATTCATGTTTCTCTGGTGTCTTTGTGCCATGCTGAGGCTGGCCCGATGCCCTCTGGGACAGACAGGGTCAGACAGGGCGTAACAGGCAGGGGCAGACAGGTACAGGCAGAGGACTGATAATCATGTCAGGGGACCACGAACACAGTGACGTCTGTCTGACTGTCTGTTTGGATCTCTGTCTCTCTGGCTGTCTCTAAGGTAAAGATGACCAAACCCTGTCTCTCTTACTCTGCATCGGAAAACAGGTCAGAGACATTCACTATAAGAACCCATGTTGTGTCCTTAATGGTACACACTAGTACTAGAAATGGAAGCAGTACTCTATAAAGGGAAGCAGTACTCTATAAAGGGAAGCAGTAAACTATAAATGGAAGCAGTACTCTATAAAGGGAAGCAGTACTCTATAAAGGGAAGCAGTACTCTATAAAGGGAAGCAGTACTCTATAAAGGGAAGCAGTACTCTATAAAGGGAAGCAGTACTCTTAAAGGGAAGCAGTACTCTATAAAGGGAAGCAGTACTCTATAAAGGGGAGCAGTACTCTATAAAGGGAAGCAGTACTCTATAAAGGGAAGCAGTAAACTATAAAGGGAAGCAGTACTCTATAAAGGGAAGCAGTACTCTATAAAGGGAAGCAGTACTCTATAGAGGGAAGCAGTACTCTATAAAGGGAAGCAGTACTCTATAAAGGGAAGCAGTAAACTATAAAGGGAAGCAGTACTCTATAAAGGGAAGCAGTACTCTATAAAGGGAAGCAGTACTCTATAAAGGGAAGCAGTACTCTATAAAGGGAAGCAGTACTCTATAAAGGGAAGCAGTACTCTATAAAGGGAAGCAGTACTCTATAAAGGGAAGCAGTACTCTATAAAGGGAAGCAGTACTCTATAAAGGGAAGCCGTACTCTATAAAGGGAAGCAGTACTCTATAGAGGGAAGCAGTACTCTATAAAGGGAAGCAGTACTCTATAAAGGTTGTACAGTAGGTGTCATTTGGGATTAATCCCAGTGTACTGTCCACACGCCACAGGAATGTACTGTCAGTTTGGTTTATGTTTCCTTCCTCTTAGATTTCTCCCAAAAGGTAGACCACCTCCACCCCTACCGCTGTCTTTCTCTCTGTCTGACAGTCAGTACCTCAGACAGTACCTCTGGGATTGATCCTCTGCTAACACAACCCATAGCCTACTGGGAGGGGCTCGAGTTACAGCATTACAAAGACAAACCCAGGTGATCTAAGATGCATATCCCAATACAACTTCTAAGGGCTCTTCAGAAAATGTCTTACATCAGATTATATGTATATCATATGGCACATTGTAACTGTATGTGACTCGTTTCAGGAAACTAGGCATTAAATCGCTCGTCACTACTTCACAGAAGTGCAGAAATGCCTTCTGGGTAACATTAAAACAGCCTAACCAGCTCTGCAAGGGTGAGTAAAATGGTCACAGTGAGGCCATTTTCTCAAAAGTGAGGGTACAAGTTTAGCAACTTTCAAAGCAGAATTACGTTCCCATTGTTCCTCAACTGTGGTGTATGATATATACTTTTCTAGCTGAGTCTCTACTTTTACCCAATGTAAAAAACACAATTTCAAATTTTGCTACATTATGATAACATTGGAGACAAGAGGAGAGGAGAGGAGACAAGCCAAGTCCAGAGGAAAGGAGAGAAACCAAGTCTAGAGGAAAAGAGAGAAGACAAGCCTAGAGGAAAAGAGAGAAGACAAGCCTAGAGCAAAGGAGAGAAGAGGAGAGGAGAGAAGCCAAGTCAAGAGCAGAGAAAAGTCGAGAGGAGCGAAGAGATGACAAGCCAAGTCAAGATAGAGAAGAGAAAAGAAGCCAAGAGAGGAGATGAGAAAAAAGAAGAGGAGATAGAAGATAATCCAAGAGAAAGATAAGAGTAGACAAGCCAAGTCAAGAGGAGAGAAGACAAAATATAAAGATAATTGTTATTCTCCCCTTACTCGCCCCCCTCTCCATGCTACCCTGCTGTGGGGTGACCAGTCCAAGTCTCTCCAGCTGCTCATCGAATCAGGGGCCGATGTGAGTCTTATGGACGTTTCCCTGGCGTTGAGCTGGGCATCCCCACTCATCCCCTCTCCATTCCCATGGATGTTAAAGCATTGGGCGAGGCGCTCTATAGGCCGGGTCACCCACCATACCACCCCATCAACCTACAAGTGTCAGGGAACCACAGCGAGGTGATCCAATTCCTGCTAGTTGAGTCTCCGCAGTTTCATGTGGTATTGGGATTCTCTTGGCTGCAGCGACACAATCCCTCTATTGACAGGGCTACTCGTGGGCTTGAGTCCGCCCTGCACCCCACCATACCCCTGCCTCTCTGTCTGCCTGTCTGCTTGTGTGTGTGTGTGTCAATATGTTAGCTTAGTACCCCCCCACCTTTAGAAAGTATTCACACCCCTTTAGATAATATTCACACCCATTTAGATAGTATTCACACCCCTTTAGAACCCATTAGAAAGTATTCACACCCCTTTAGAAAGTATTCACACCCATTTAGAAAGTATTCACACCCATTTAGATAGTATTCACACCCATTTAGATAGTATTCACACCCCATTAGAACCCATTGGAAAGTATTCATACCCCTTAAGAAAGTATTCACACCACTTTAGATCGTATTCAAACTCATTTAGATAATATTCACACCCATTTAGATAGTATTCACACACCTTTAGAACCCTTTAGAAAGTATTCACACAACGTTTGAAAGTATTCACAACCCTTTAGATAGTATTCACACCCCTTTAGATAGTATTCACTCCTCTTTAGATAGTATTCTCACCCCTTTAGAGAGTATTCACACCCCTTTAGATAGTATTCACACCCCTTTAGAGAGTATTCTCACCCCTTTTGATAGTATTCACACCCCTTTAGATAGTATTCACACCCCTTTAGATAGTATTCACACCCCTTTTGATATTATTCACACCCCTTTAGATAGTATTCACACCCCTTTAGATAGTATTCACACCCCTTTCGATAGTATTCACACCCCGTTAGAGAGTATTCCCACCCCATTAGATAGTATTCACACCCCTTTCGATAGTATTCACACCCCATTAGAGAGTATTCACACCCCTTTAGATAGTATTCACACGTCACAACATGCACACAGAGTGGATAGAGTCAGAGCCCACTGAGTGGATAGAATAGGTGCAACCTCAGAGATGACGTACAATGGCTCCAGACACTAAACCCACACATCCTGTGCCAGACCTTAGGGTCCAGGAAGAAAGATATATATATATTTTTCAGTACTAAGATCTTAAAAGTGAATTTGTTGTTACTTAGTTTCCACCTTGTTAAAAATTAACCAGGGTAGAGGACAATCTCCCCCAAGGCCCAAGAAGGGTGTGACTGACGTACAGACATTGTGGAGACAAGTGCCCGGTTCCCATTACTCACGCCATCCCTTCACATGGTTTGCAATAGGTATAGACACGTATTCACAGAAGGAAACATTCTTACCTCCTTTGCCCTATTCTATTTCTGATATTCGGCATAGCAACAGGGACATGCGATAGAGAAGCCTGACAGCTCCACTCTCTGGGCCCAAGGTGACAGGCCCATATGAGGGTGGAAGTACAGCCGTACATTCTAATAACGAGAGTTCAACAGTTGAATCACATGAGCATATTCTGCAGATAAGATCTTAATTATCTAATTCTGATTTCTCCACCACACTATCTCCACCCCTTTAGAGAGTATTCACACCCCTTTAGATAGTATTCACACCCCTTTAGAGAGTATTTACATTTACATTTAAGTCATTTAGCAGACGCTCTTATCCAGAGCGACTTACAAATTGGTGCATACACCTTATGACAACCAGTGGAACAGCCACTTGCATCTAAATCTTGTTGGGGGGAGAAGGGGGGTGAGAAGGATTACTTACCCTTACTTACCCTATCCTAGGTATTCACACCCCGTTAGAGAGTATTCCCACCCCTTTAGATAGTATTCACACCCCTTTAGAGAGTATTCACACCCCTTTAGATTGTATTCACACCCCTTTAGAGAGTATTCACACCCCTTTAGATAGTATTCACACCCCTTTAGAGAGTATTCACACCCCTTTAGATAGTATTCACACCCCGTTAGAAAAGTATTCACACCCCTTTAGATAGTTTTCACACCCCTTTAGATAGTTTTCACACCCCTTTAGATAGTATTCACACCCCTTTAGAGAGTATTTACACCCCTTTAGATAGTATTTACACCCCTTTAGATCGTATTTACACCCCTTTAGATAGTATTTACACCCCTTTAGATAGTATTCACACCCCTTTAGATAGTATTCACACCCCTTTAGAGAGTATTCACAACCCTTTAGAGAGTATTCACACCCCGTTAGAGAGTATTCACAACCCTTTAGATAGTATTCACACCCCTTTAGAGAGTATTCCCACCCCTTTAGAGAGTATTCCCACCCCTTTAGAGAGTATTCCCACCCCTTTAGAGAGTATTCCCACCCCTTTAGATAGTATTCACACCCCTTTAGAGAGTATTCACACCCCTTTAGATAGTATTCACACCCCTTTAGATAGTATTCACACCCCTTTAGATAGTATTCACACCCCTTTAGAGAGTATTCACACCCCTTTAGAGAGTATCCACACCCCTTTAGATAGTATTCACACCCCGTTATATTTTTTAAATGCAATCTTTATTTAACTAGGCAAGTCAGTTAAGATCCAATTCTTATTTACAATGATAACCTGGTGAGTTAACTGCCTTGTTCAGGGGCAGAACAACATGTTTTTACCTTGTCAGATCGGGGATTTGATCCAGCAACCTTTCGGTTACTGGCCCAACGCTCAAACCACTAGGCTACATTTCATTGTATTACAGCCTGAATTGAAAATGTATTAAATATGTTTGTTTTTTCTCACCCATCTACACTCAATACCTCATAATAACAAAGTAAAAACATGATTTTAGAAATGTTTGCACATTGATTACAAATGAAATTCAGAAATATCTGATTTACATAAGTATTCACCTCCCTCATTCATTACATGTTAGAATCACCTATGGTGGCGATTACTGAGTCTTTAGAGCTTCTGGACACCTGGATTGTACAATATTTACAATATTTATATGTACAATATTTTTAATTATTCAAGCTCTGTCAAGATGGTTGTTGGTCATTGCTAGACAGCCATTTTCAAGTCTTGCCATAGATTTTTAAGCCAGTTTAAGTCAAAAGTGTTACTCAGTCACTCAGGAACATTCAATGTTGTCTTGGTAAACAACTCCAGTGTATATTTGGCCTTGTGTTTTAGGTTATTGTCCTGCTGAAAGGGGAATTTGTATCCGAGTGTCTGGTGTAGTGCAGACTGAACCAAACTTTCCTCAAGGATTTTGCCTGTACTTATAGCTGTTTTCAGTTTTTGTTTATTTAAACAAAAACTCCTTAGTCCATGTCGATGACAAGCATACCCATAACATGATGCAGCCACCACCATGCTTGAACATATGAAGTGGTACTCAGTGATGTGTTGTGTTGGATGTGCCACAAACATAACTCTTTATATTCAGGACAGAAAGTTAATGTCTTTGACACATTTTTCTAGCATTAATTGAGTGCCTTGTTGCGAACAGGATGCATGTTTTTGATTTTAAAAAAAATCTGTACATGCTTCCTTCTTTTCACCGTCAATTAGGTTAGTGTAGTGAAGTAGCTACAATGTTGTTCATCCATATCCTCAGTTTTCTCATATCACAACCCTTAAACTCTGTAACAGTTTTAAAATCACCAATGGGCTTATAGTGAAATTCCTGAGCAGTTTCCTTCCTCTCCGGCAATTGGGGTAGGAAGGATGCCTGTGTCTCTGTAGTGACTGTGTACTGATACACCATCCAAAGTTAATAACTTGCCAAAAGGGATGTTCTATCATTTTTTACACATGTAACAATAGGCGCCCTTCTTTGCCAAGCATTACAAACCTCCCTGGTCTTTGTGGTTGAAAATGTTTTAATTTACTACTCGATAGAGGGACCTTACTGATAATTGTATGTGTGGGGTACAGAAATAATTTAAACCACTATTATTGAACATGGAATTAGTCCATGCAATTTATTATGTGACTTGCTAAGCACATTTTACTCCTGAACTTATTTAGGCTTGCCATAAGAAAGGGGTTGAATACTTATTGACTGAAGATATTTCATGTGTGTGTGTAGATCAGTGACACAATAACTCAATGTAATCCATTTTAAATTCAGGCCGTAACACAACGGCATGTGGAAGAAATCAAAGGGTGTGAATACTTTCTGAAGGCACTGTAATGTACTACTTTAAACAAGGCCTGTCAAAATGTGTGTGCGCTATAGGGATTACTATAGCCTGTACTGTGTGCCTGTAGCTCAGTTGGTAGAGCATGGTGCTTGTAACGCCAGGGTAGTGGGTTCGATTCCCGGGACCACCCATACGTAGAATGTATGCACACATGACTGTAAGTCGCTTTGGATAAAAGCGTCTGCTAAATGGCATATATTATTATTATTATTACTGTATACAAACAGCAGGTGTGGAACTGCAGTCTGACAGACATTCCCTGATAGAACAGATCTTTCAATAGGCACAGCCTGTCAGCCATTACTGTTGCTCCTCATTGCCACTGCAGAGGTTAAAGCAGTGTGCTGCTGTTCCCAGCTACAGTATCCTGTCCCTTCCAATACCTACCACCCTGGACAAGACAACAGCTAAATACTGGAGCTGTCAACAAGTTGTGTCTGACATTCAAGCCGGGTCGTTCACTGAGCAAAGTCTGCCAGCCTTCACTGTTGCTGTGTTCTGTTAGCTACAGTACTGTAGAGGTTGAGGCTGTGTTCTGTTAGCTACAGTACTGTAGGGGTTGAGGCTGTGTTCTGCTACAGTACTGTAGGGGTTGAGGCTGTGTTCTGTTAGCTACAGTACTGTAGGGGTTGAGGCTGTGTTCTGCTAGCTACAGTACTGTAGGGGTTGAGGCTGTGTTCTGCTAGCTACAGTACTGTAGGGGTTGAGGCTGTGTTCTGTTAGCTACAGTACTGTAGGGGTTGAGGCTGTGTTCTGTTAGCTACAGTACTGTAGGGGTTGAGGCTGTGTTCTGTTAGCTACAGTACTGTAGGGGTTGAGGCTGTGTTCTGTTAGCTACAGTACTGTAGGGGTTGAGGCTGTGTTCTGTTAGCTACAGTACTGTAGGGGTTGAGGCTGTGTTCTGTTCTGCTAGCTACAGTACTGTAGGGGTTGAGGCTGTGTTCTGCTAGCTACAGTACTGTAGGGGTTGAGGCTGTGTTCTGCTAGCTACAGTACTGTAGGGGTTGAGGCTGTGTTCTGCTAGCTACAGTACTGTAGGGGTTGAGGCTGTGTTCTGTTAGCTACAGTACTGTAGGGGTTGAGGCTGTGTTCTGCTAGCTACAGTACTGTAGGGGTTGAGGCTGTGTTCTGCTACAGTACTGTAGGGGTTGAGGCTGTGTTCTGTTAGCTACAGTACTGTAGGGGTTGAGGCTGTGTTCTGTTAGCTACAGTACTGTAGGGGTTGAGGCTGTGTTCTGTTAGCTACAGTACTGTAGAGGTTGAGGCTGTGTTCTGTTAGCTACAGTACTGTAGGGGTTGAGGCTGTGTTCTGCTACAGTACTGTAGGGGTTGAGGCTGTGTTCTGTTAGCTACAGTACTGTAGGGGTTGAGGCTGTGTTCTGTTAGCTACAGTACTGTAGGGGTTGAGGCTGTGTTCTGCTAGCTACAGTACTGTAGGGGTTGAGGCTGTGTTCTGCTAGCTACAGTACTGTAGGGGTTGAGGCTGTGTTCTGCTAGCTACAGTACTGTTGGGGTTGAGGCTGTGTTCTGCTCGCTACAGTACTGTAGGGGTTGAGGCTGTGTTCTGCTAGCTACAGTACTGTCGGGGTTGAGGCTGTGTTCTGTTAGCTACAGTACTGTAGGGGTTGAGGCTGTGTTCTGCTACAGTACTGTAGGGGTTGAGGCTGTGTTCTGTTAGCTACAGTACTGTAGGGGTTGAGGCTGTGTTCTGTTAGCTACAGTACTGTAGGGGTTGAGGCTGTGTTCTGCTAGCTACAGTACTGTAGGGGTTGAGGCTGTGTTCTGCTACAGTACTGTAGGGGTTGAGGCTGTGTTCTGCTACAGTACTGTAGGGGTTGAGGCTGTGTTCTGTTATCTACAGTACTGTAGGGGTTGAGGCTGTGTTCTGTTACAGTACTGTAGGGGTTGAGGCTGTGTTCTGCTAGCTACAGTACTGTAGGGGTTGAGGCTGTGTTCTGCTAGCTACATTACTGTAGGGGTTGAGGCTGTGTTCTGCTAGCTACAGTACTGTAGAGGTTGAGGCTGTGTTCTGTTAGCTACAGTACTGTAGGGGTTGAGGCTGTGTTCTGCTAGCTACAGTACTGTAGGGGTTGAGGCTGTGTTCTGCTAGCTACAGTACTGTAGGGGTTGAGGCTGTGTTCTGCTAGCTACAGTACTGTAGGGGTTGAGGCTGTGTTCTGTTCGCTACAGTACTGTAGGGGTTGAGGCTGTGTTCTGCTAGCTACAGTACTGTCGGGGTTGAGGCTGTGTTCTGTTAGCTACAGTACTGTAGGGGTTGAGGCTGTGTTCTGTTAGCTACAGTACTGTCGGGGTTGAGGCTGTGTTCTGTTAGCTACAGTACTGTAGGGGTTGAGGCTGTGTTCTGCTAGCTACAGTACTGTAGGGGTTTAGGCTGTGTTCTGCTACAGTACTGTCGGGGTTGAGGCTGTGTTCTGTTAGCTACAGTACTGTAGGGGTTGAGGCTGTGTTCTGTTAGCTACAGTACTGTAGGGGTTGAGGCTGTGTTCTGCTAGCTACAGTACTGTAGGGGTTTAGGCTGTGTTCTGCTACAGTACTGTCAGGGTTGAGGCTGTGTTCTGCTAGCTACAGTACTGTAGGGGTTGAGGCTGTGTTCTGTTAGCTACAGTACTGTAGGTGTTGAGGCTGTGTTCTGCTAGCTACAGTACTGTAGGGGTTGAGGCTGTGTTCTGCTAGCTACAGTACTGTAGGGGTTGAGGCTGTGTTCTGCTAGTTACAGTACTGTAGGGGTTGAGGCTGTGTTCTGTTAGCTACAGTACTGTAGAGGTTGAGGCTGTGTTCTGTTAGCTACAGTACTGTAGGGGTTGAGGCTGTGTTCTGCTAGCTACAGTACTGTAGGGGTTGAGGCTGTGTTCTGCTAGCTACAGTACTGTAGGGGTTGAGGCTGTGTTCTGCTAGCTACAGTACTGTAGGGGTTGAGGCTGTGTTCTGCTAGCTACAGTACTTTAGGGGTTGAGGCTGTGTTCTGTTAGCTACAGTACTGTAGGGGTTGAGGCTGTGTTCTGTTAGCTACAGTACTGTAGGGGTTGAGGCTGTGTTCTGTTACAGTACTGTTGGGGTTGAGGCTGTGTTCTGCTAGCTACATTACTGTTGGGGTTGAGGCTGTGTTCTGTTAGCTACAGTACTACAGAGGTTGAGGCTGTGTTCTGCTAGCTACAGTACTGTTGGGGTTGAGGCTGTGTTCTGCTAGCTACAGTACTGTAGGGGTTGAGGCTGTGTTCTGCTAGCTACAGTACTGTAGGGGTTGAGGCTGTGTTCTGTTAGCTACAGTACTGTAGGGGTTGAGGCTGTGTTCTGCTAGCTACAGTACTGTAGGGGTTGAGGCTGTGTTCTGCTAGCTACATTACTGTGTAGGGGTTGAGGCTGTGTTCTGCTAGCTACAGTACTGTAGGGGTTGAGGCTGTGTTCTGTTAGCTACAGTACTGTAGGGGTTGAGGCTGTGTTCTGCTAGCTACAGTACTGTAGGGGTTGAGGCTGTGTTCTGCTAGCTACATTACTGTAGGGGTTGAGACTGTGTTCTGCTAGCTACAGTACTGTAGAGGTTGAGACTGTGTTCTGCTACAGTACTGTAGGGGTTGAGGCTGTGTTCGGCTAGCTACAGTACTGTAGGGGTTGAGGCTGTGTTCTGCTAGCTACAGTACTGTAGGGGTTGAGGCTGTGTTCTGTTAGCTACAGTACTGTAGGGGTCGAGGCTGTGTTCTGTTAGCTAAAGTACTGTAGGGGTTGAGGCTGTGTTCTGTTACAGTACTGTTGGGGTTGAGGCTGTGTTCTGCTAGCTACATTACTGTAGGGGTTGAGGCTGTGTTCTGTTAGCTACATTACTGTAGGGGTTGAGGCTGTGTTCTGTTAGCTACAGTACTGCAGAGGTTGAGGCTGTGTTCTGCTAGCTACAGTACTGTAGGGGTTGAGGCTGTGTTCTGCTAGCTACATTACTGTAGGGGTTGAGGCTGTGTTCTGTTAGCTACATTACTGTAGGGGTTGAGGCTGTGTTCTGTTAGCTACAGTACTGCAGAGGTTGAGGCTGTGTTCTGCTAGCTACAGTACTGTAGGGGTTGAGGCTGTGTTCTGCTAGCTACAGTACTGTAGGGGTTGAGGCTGTGTTCTGTTAGCTACAGTACTGTAGGGGTTGAGGCTGTGTTCTGCTAGCTACAGTACTGCAGGGGTTGAGGCTGTGTTCTGCTAGCTACATTACTGTAGGGGTTGAGGCTGTGTTCTGCTAGCTACAGTACTGTAGAGGTTGAGGCTGTGTTCTGTTAGCTACAGTACTGTAGGGGTTGAGGCTGTGTTCTGCTAGCTACAGTACTGTAGGGGTTGAGGCTGTGTTCTGCTAGCTACATTACTGTAGGGGTTGAGGCTGTGTTCTGCTAGCTACAGTACTGTAGAGGTTGAGACTGTGTTCTGCTACAGTACTGTAGGGGTTGAGGCTGTGTTCGGCTAACTACAGTACTGTAGGGGTTGAGGCTGTGTTCTGCTAGCTACAGTACTGTAGGGGTTGAGGCTGTGTTCTGCTAGCTACAGTACTGTAGGGGTTGAGGCTGTGTTCTGCTACAGTACTGTCAGGGTTGAGGCTGTGTTCTGCTAGCTACAGTACTGTTGGGGTTGAGGCTGTGTTCTGTTAGCTACAGTACTGTAGGTGTTGAGGCTGTGTTCTGCTAGCTACAGTACTGTAGGGGTTGAGGCTGTGTTCTGCTAGCTACAGCACTGTAGGGGTTGAGGCTGTGTTCTGTTAGCTACAGTACTGTAGGGGTTGAGGCTGTGTTCTGCTAGTTACAGTACTGTAGGGGTTGAGGCTGTGTTCTGTTAGCTACAGTACTGTAGAGGTTGAGGCTGTGTTCTGTTAGCTACAGTACTGTAGGGGTTGAGGCTGTGTTCTGCTAGCTACAGTACTGTAGGGGTTGAGGCTGTGTTCTGCTAGCTACAGTACTGTAGGGGTTGAGGCTGTGTTCTGCTACAGTACTGTAGGGGTTGAGGCTGTGTTCTGCTAGCTACAGTACTGTAGGGGTTGAGGCTGTGTTCTGTTAGCTACAGTACTGTAGGGGTTGAGGCTGTGTTCTGTTAGCTACAGTACTGTAGGGGTTGAGGCTGTGTTCTGTTACAGTACTGTTGGGGTTGAGGCTGTGTTCTGCTAGCTACATTACTGTTGGGGTTGAGGCTGTGTTCTGTTAGCTACAGTACTGCAGAGGTTGAGGCTGTGTTCTGCTAGCTACAGTACTGTAGGGGTTGAGGCTGTGTTCTGCTAGCTACAGTACTGTAGGGGTTGAGGCTGTGTTCTGTTAGCTACAGTACTGTAGGGGTTGAGGCTGTGTTCTGCTAGCTACAGTACTGTAGGGGTTGAGGCTGTGTTCTGCTAGCTACATTACTGTAGGGGTTGAGGCTGTGTTCTGCTAGCTACAGTACTGTAGAGGTTGAGGCTGTGTTCTGTTAGCTACAGTACTGTAGGGGTTGAGGCTGTGTTCTGCTAGCTACAGTACTGTAGGGGTTGAGGCTGTGTTCTGCTAGCTACATTACTGTAGGGGTTGAGGCTGTGTTCTGCTAGCTACAGTACTGTAGAGGTTGAGACTGTGTTCTGCTACAGTACTGTAGGGGTTGAGGCTGTGTTCGGCTAGCTACAGTACTGTAGGGGTTGAGGCTGTGTTCTGCTGGCTACAGTACTGTAGGGGTTGAGGCTGTGTTCTGTTAGCTACAGTACTGTAGGGGTTGAGGCTGTGTTCTGTTAGCTACAGTACTGTAGGGGTTGAGGCTGTGTTCTGTTACAGTACTGTTGGGGTTGAGGCTGTGTTCTGCTAGCTACATTACTGTAGGGGTTGAGGCTGTGTTCTGTTAGCTACATTACTGTAGGGGTTGAGGCTGTGTTCTGTTAGCTACAGTACTGCAGAGGTTGAGGCTGTGTTCTGCTAGCTACAGTACTGTAGGGGTTGAGGCTGTGTTCTGCTAGCTACAGTACTGTAGGGGTTGAGGCTGTGTTCTGTTAGCTACAGTACTGTAGGGGTTGAGGCTGTGTTCGGCTAGCTACAGTACTGCAGGGGTTGAGGCTGTGTTCTGCTAGCTACATTACTGTAGGGGTTGAGGCTGTGTTCTGCTAGCTACAGTACTGTAGAGGTTGAGGCTGTGTTCTGTTAGCTACAGTACTGTAGGGGTTGAGGCTGTGTTCTGCTAGCTACAGTACTGTAGGGGTTGAGGCTGTGTTCTGCTAGCTACATTACTGTAGGGGTTGAGGCTGTGTTCTGCTAGCTACAGTACTGTAGAGGTTGAGACTGTGTTCTGCTACAATACTGTAGGGGTTGAGGCTGTGTTCGGCTAGCTACAGTACTGTAGGGGTTTGGGGCTGTGTTCTGCTAGCTACAGTACTGTAGGGGTTGAGGCTGTGTTCTGCTACAGTACTGTAGGGGTTGAGGCTGTGTTCTGCTAGCTACAGTACTGTAGGGCTTGAGGCTGTGTTCGGCTAGCTACAGTACTGTAGGGGTTGAGGCTGTGTTCTGCTAGCTACAGTATTGTAGGGGTTGAGGCTGTGTTCGGCTAGCTACAGTACTGTAGAGGTTGAGGCTGTGTTCTGCTAGCTACATTACTGTAGAGGTTGAGGCTGTGTTCTGCAGGATGAGTTAAGGCTAGGAGAGAGGAGATAGTGGTAGAGACTGTGATATGATATACAGCACTCACTGCTTAAAGAGGGTCTCTGCAATCAGATAAGTAACAGGTTGTGGTATGAAGAGATTGGTCTGGAGGGCAGAGAGAGGAGAGGCAGACCGACAGGGGACTTTAACAACTAGTGGTATGAAGAGATTGGTCTGGAGAGAGGAGAGGCAGACCGACAGGGGGGCTGGGGATGGAGATAGGATGGAGGGAGGAACAAAAGTAGGGAGGGAGGGAGCAAATGTACAGAAACCCTTTTAGTCTTCACATTCAGATCCAGACAGCCACTGGCTGTTCACTTATACATTCAGTCACCCCCAGTACTGGCTCGGCCCTCGCTTCGAGCTATACCGGAAGCCTGAAAGTCACCTTGAGATCTGACTGAAAGTCACTATGAGATCTGACTGAAAGTCACTATGAGATCTGACTGAAAGTCACTATGAGATCTGACTGAAAGTCACTATGAGATCTGACTGAAAGTCACTATGAGATCTGACTGAAAGTCACCATGAGATCTGACTGAAAGTCAACATGAGATCTGACTGAAAGTCAATATGAGATCTGACTGAAAGTCACTATGAGATCTGACTGAAAGTCACCATGAGATCTGACTGAAAGTCAATATGAGATCTGACTGAAAGTCAATATGAGATCTGACTGAAAGTCACCATGAGATCTGACTGAAAGTCACCATGAGATCTGACTGAAAGTCACCATGAGATCTGACTGAAAGTCACCATGAGATCTGACTGAAAGTCACTATGAGATCTGACTGAAAGTCACCATGAGATCTGACTGAAAGTCACCATGAGATCTGACTGAAAGTCAACATGAGATCTGACTGAAAGTCACCATGAGATCTGACTGAAAGTCACTATGAGATCTGACTGAAAGTCACCATGAGATCTGACTGAAAGTCACCATGAGATCTGACTGAAAGTCACTATGAGATCTGACTGAAAGTCACCATGAGATCTGACTGAAAGTCACCATGAGATCTGACTGAAAGTCACTAGGAGATCTGACTGAAAGTCACCATGAGATCTGACTGAAAGTCACCATGAGATCTGACTGAAAGTCACTATGAGATCTGACTGAAAGTCACCATGAGATCTGACTGAAAGTCACTATGAGATCTGACTGAAAGTCAACATGAGATCTGACTGAAAGTCACTATGAGATCTGACTGAAAGTCACTATGAGATCTGACTGAAAGTCACCATGAGATCTGACTGAAAGTCACTAGGAGATCTGACTGAAAGTCACCATGAGATCTGACTGAAAGTCACCATGAGATCTGACTGAAAGTCACCATGAGATCTGACTGAAAGTCACTATGAGATCTGACTGAAAGTCACCATGAGATCTGACTGAAAGTCACTATGAGATCTGACTGAAAGTCACTATGAGATCTGACTGAAAGTTACTATTTTCCACAGTAGGATTGGATAAAGCGTTTTTTGAAAATGAACAGTAAAACCATTTAAATCATCAATATCCTGTCGTAAGGCATCAAGATGTGAATCAAAAGTCATTATTAAACATTATTTGTTAAAGAGTACACAGTAGGTCAAATCATTTGAATACAGGGAGGGACCAGGAAATCTTGTCACAATGAGGACACAGTGGACGGACAACGAGACACAATTTAGACGCATGCCTGAAAGTGATCTGAATGGACAAGACCACGATGGCTGTTAGAGCCAGGTATAGAAGAGGCTTTAGACTAGCGCCAGGTATAGAAGAGTCTTTAGACTAGCGCCAGGTATAGAAGAGGATTTAGACTAGCGCCAGGTATAGAAGAGGAGTTAGACTAGCGCCAGGTAGAGAGGAGGAGTTAGACTAGCGTCAGGTATAGAAGAGGATTTAGACTAGCGTCAGGGGTAGAAGAGGATTTAGACTAGCACCAGGTAGAGAAGAGGAGTTAGACTAGCGCCAGGTATAGAAGAGGATTTAGACTAGTGCCAGGTATAGAAGAGGATTTAGACTAGCGCCAGGTATAGAAGAGGATTTAGACTAGCGCCAGGTATAGAAGAGGAGTTAGACTAGCGCCAGGTATAGAAGAGGATTTAGACTAGCGCCAGGTATAGAAGAGGATTTAGACTAGCGCCAGGTAGAGAATAGGATTTAGGACTAACGTCAGGTATAGAAGAGGATTTAGACTAGCGCCAGGTATAGAAGAGGATTTAGACT
The DNA here is from genome assembly GCF_023373465.1 of Oncorhynchus keta. Classification (NCBI taxonomy): domain Eukaryota; kingdom Metazoa; phylum Chordata; class Actinopteri; order Salmoniformes; family Salmonidae; genus Oncorhynchus; species Oncorhynchus keta. Next base: position 3,258,476 of record NC_068429.1, on the reverse strand, counting down.
AGCGCCAGGTAGAGAAGAGGATTTAGACTAGCGCCAGGTATAGAAGAGGATTTAGACTAGCGCCAGGTATAGAAGAGGATTTAGACTAGCGCCAGGTAGAGAAGAGGATTTAGACTAGCGCCAGGTATAGAAGAGGATTTAGACTAGCGCCAGGTATAGAAGAGGATTTAGACTAACGCCAGGTGTAGAAGAGGCTTTAGACTACCGCCAGGTAGAGAAGAGGATTTAGACTAGCGCCAGGTATAGAAGAGGATTTAGACTAGCGCCAGGTATAGAAAAGGCGATACCCTAACGCCAGATATATGTTCTATCTTCCCCTGTTCAGTGATCATGTTCTATCTTCTCCTGTTCAGTGATCATGTTCTATCTTCCCCTGTTCAGTGATCATGTTCTATCTTCTCCTGTTCAGTGATCATGTTCTATCTTCTCCTGTTCAGTGATCATGTTCTATCTTCTCCTGTTCAGTGATCATGTTCTATCTTCCCCTGTTCAGTGATCACACTCCAGTTTTGATGCAATAGACTGAAGATGAATATAGAATAGACTGGAATAAAACAGAATAGATTTGAACCAAATTGAACAGAACAGAATAGACAGTAGATTATACTGTATATAGATAGATATATCAGATAGAACAGACTGTAGATTATACTGTATATAGATATATCAGATAGAACAGACTGTATATTATACTGTATATAGATATATCAGATAGAACAGACTGTATATTATACTGTATATAGATATATCAGATAGAACAGAACATACTGTAGATTATACTGTATATAGATATATCAGATAGAACAGACTGTATATTATACTGTATATAGATATATCAGATAGAACAGACTGTAGATTATACTGTATATAGATATATCAGATAGAACAGACTGTAGATTATACTGTATATAGATATATCAGATAGAACAGACTGTAGATTATACTGTATAGATATATATCAGATAGAACAGAACATACTTTAGATTATTGTCACGCCCTTGTCGAAATATATTATGTTTTGTCTTCATTTATTTGGTCAGGCCAGGGTGTGACATGGGTTTTTTGTGGTGTGTTTCGTCTTGGGGGTGTCTAGCATCGTCTATGGCGGCCTGAGGCGGTTCTCAATCAGAGTCAGGTGATTATCGTTGTCTCTGATTGGGAACCATATTTAGGCAGCCATATTCTTTGAGTATTTTGTGGGTGATTGTTCCTGTCTCTGTGTTAGTTATTCACCAGATAGGCTGAATAGGTTTTCACATTCCGTTTGTGGTTTTTGTATTGTTCATTTTCGTACTCATTACAACATGTATGAAAATTACAACGCTGCATTTTGGTCCGACTCTCCTTCGACGGAAGAAAACCGTAACAATTATACTGTATATAGATATATCAGATAGAACAGAACAGACTGTAGATTATACTGTATATAGATATATCAGATAGAACAGACTGTAGATTATACTGTATATAGATATATCAGATAGAACAGAACAGACTGTAGATTATACTGTATATAGATATATCAGATAGAACAGAACAGACTGTAGATTATATTGTATATAGATATATCAGATAGAACAGACTGTAGATTATACTGTATATAGATATATCAGATAGAACAGAACAGACTGTAGATTATATTGTATATAGATATATCAGATAGAACAGACTGTAGATTATACTGTATATAGATATATCAGATAGAACAGACTGTAGATTATACTGTATATAGATATATCAGATAGAACAGACTGTAGATTATATTGTATATAGATATATCATATAGAACAGAACAGACTGTAGATTATACTGTATATAGATATATCAGATAGAACAGACTGTAGATTATACTGTATAGAGATATATCAGATAGAACAGAACAGACTGTACATTATACTGCATATAGATATATCAGATAGAACAGACAGTAGATTATATTGTATATAGATATATCAGATAGAACAGAACAGACTGTAGATTATACTGCATATAGATATATCAGATAGAACAGACAGTAGATTATATTGTATATAGATATATCAGATAGAACAGACTGTAGATTATATTGTATATAGATATATCAGATAGAACAGAACAGACTGTACATTATACTGTATATAGATATATCAGATAGAACAGACAGTAGATTATACTGTATATAGATATATCAGATAGAACAGACTGTAGATTATACTGTATATAGATATATCAGATAGAACAGACTGTAGATTATACTGCATATAGATATATCAGATAGAACAGACAGTAGATTATACTGTATATAGATATATCAGATAGAACAGACAGTAGATTATACTGTATATAGATATATCAGATAGAACAGACTGTAGATTATACTGTATATAGATATATCAGATAGAACAGAACAGACTGTACATTATACTGTATATAGATATATCAGATAGAACAGACTGTAGATTATACTGTATAGAGATATATCAGATAGAACAGAACAGACTGTAGATTATACTGTATATAGATATATCAGATAGAACAGACTGTAGATTATACTGTATAGAGATATATCAGATAGAACAGAACAGACAGTAGATTATACTGTATAGAGATATATCAGATAGAACAGACTGTAGATTATACTGTATAGAGATATATCAGATAGAACAGACAGTAGATTATACTGTATATAGATATATCAGATAGAACAGACTGTAGATTATACTGTATATAGATATATCAGATAGAACAGAACAGACTGTAGATTATACTGTATATAGATATATCAGATAGAACAGACTGTAGATTATACTGTATAGAGATATATCAGATAGAACAGAACAGACAGTAGATTATACTGTATAGAGATATATCAGATAGAACAGACTGTAGATTATACTGTATAGAGATATATCAGATAGAACAGACTGTAGATTATACTGTATAGAGATATATCAGATAGAACAGACTGTAGATTCTACTGTATAGAGATATATCAGATAGAACATATATATCAGATGTAATGATCTGGCAGCTGTTTGCCTTCATCAGGTTTTTCCACATTACCTGCATCTAATTCCTCAACCGATTTCATTTCCTTTTCACACATAATATTTTGATTTGTCAGTTATTTTCTAAACCTCTCTGTGATTTCTAAAGTAAGTCGCACATACAAATCTGAAGGTAAATCTAGGATGTACTGTAAATTTGAAACAGAAGCCAGAAGACTGAGCTGTAATTCCTTCCACAGTGATCCATTCCTCCATTCCCACATTCCCTGTAACATCCTTAACCCAAAGCTCTTAAACTAATTGCGTTGCCACCCTCCCAGGTTCCCTCCCAGGTCTGCTACTCATTACGTTGAGTTGAATCTCACACAGTTTCTACTGACTGATGAACAGAGAGTAGGGATCCAGGAGAAGAGATGTACGCCATCTTGAGAAGCTGGTTATGTGGACCTAACATCAGTCTGGATTAGGATTATGTCTCTGCTCTCCTCTCCCCAGGTGGTGGCTGACTGTTGGATTAAAACATCATAGCTTACGTCACATTCCACAATGAATGAAACCCTCGATACTGTCATTCTGTTTTTAAGGAGGAGAGGAGAGAGGGAGGGGATAACATCTATAAATGCAACTAGCATATTTTGTTGCTCGACTAAGAATGTGCTGGAAGGAGGAAATAGCCTATTTATACGTAGCATAAATACGAAGTCCCCTGCTGTTAACCAATCAACACCCAACTGCCACCAGACCTGCTGTTAACCAATCAACACCCAACTACCACCAGACCTGCTGTTAATCAATCAACACCCTACTGCCACCAGACCTGCTGTTAACCAATCATTTACATTACATTTAAGTCATTTAGCAGACGCTCTTATCCAGAGCGACTTACAAATTGGTGCATTCACCTTATGACATCCAGTAGAATAGTCACTTTACAATAGTGCATCTAAATCTTAAAGGGGGGGTGAGAAGGATTACATATCCTATCCTAGGTATTCCTTAAAGAGGTGGGGTTTCAGGTGTCTCCGGAAGGTGGTGATTGACTCCGCTGTCCTGGCGTCGTGAGGGAGTTTGTTCCACCATTGGGGGGCCAGAGCAGCGAACAGTTTTGACTGGGCTGAGCGGGAACTGTACTTCCTCAGTGGTAGGGAGGCGAGCAGGCCAGAGGTGGATGAACGCAGTGCCCTTGTTTTGGTGTAGGGCCTGATCAGAGCCTGGAGGTACTGAGGTGCTGTTCCCCTCACAGCTCCGTAGGCAAGCACCATGGTCTTGTAGCGGATGCGAGCTTCAACTGGAAGCAAGTGGAGAGAGCGGAGGAGCGGGGTGACGTGAGAGAACTTGGGAAGGTTGAACACCAGACGGGCTGCGGCGTTCTGGATGAGTTGAAGGGGTTTAATGGCACAGGCAGGGAGCCCCGCCAACAGCGAGTTGCAGTAGTCCAGACGGGAGATGACAAGTGCCTGGATTAGGACCTGCGCCGCTTCCTGTGTGAGGCAGGGTCGTACTCTGCGGATGTTGTAGAGCATGAACCTACAGGAACGGGCCACCGCCTTGATGTTAGTTGAGAACGACAGGGTGTTGTCCAGGATCACGCCAAGGTTCTTAGCGCTCTGGGAGGAGGACACAATGGAGTTGTCAACCGTGATGGCGAGATCATGGAACGGACAGTCCTTCCCGGGAGGAAGAGCAGCTCCGTCTTGCCGAGGTTCAGCTTGAGGTGGTGATCCATCATCCACACTGATATGTCTGCCAGACATGCAGAGATGCGATTAGCCACCTGGTCATCAGAAGGGGGAAAGGAGAAGATTAATTGTTTGTCGTCTGCATAGCAATGATAGGAGAGACCATGTGAGGTTATGACAGAGCCAAGTGACTTGGTGTATAGCGAGAATAGGAGAGGGCCTAGAACAGAGCCCTGGGGGACACCAGTGGTGAGAGCGCGTGGTGAGGAGACAGATTCTCGCCACGCCACCTGGTAGGAGCGACCTGTCAGGTAGGACGCAATCCAAGCGTGGGCCGCGCCGGAGATGCCCAACTCGGAGAGGGTGGAGAGGAGGATCTGATGGTTCACAGTATCGAAGGCAGCCGATAGGTCTAGAAGGATAAGAGCAGAGGAGAGAGAGTTAGCTTTAGCGGTGCTGAGCGCATCCGTGATACAGAGAAGAGCAGTCTCAGTTGAATGACTAGTCTTGAAACCTGACTGATTTGGATCAAGAAGGTCATTCAGAGAGAGATAGCGGGAGAGCTGGCCAAGGACGGCACGTTCAAGAGTTTTGGAGAGAAAAGAAAGAAGGGATACTGGTCTGTAGTTGTTGACATCGGAGGGATTGAGTGTAGGTTTTTTCAGAAGGGGTGCAACTCTCGCTCTCTTGAGGACGGAAGGGACGTAGCCAGCGGTCAGGGATGAGTTGATGAGCGTGGTGAGGTAAGGGAGAAGGTCTCCGGAAATGGTCTGGAGAAGAGAGGAGGGGATAGGGTCAAGCGGGCAGGTTGTTGGGCGGCCGGCCGTCACAAGACGCGAGATTTCATCTGGAGAGAGAGGGGAGAAAGAGGTCAGAGCACAGGGTAGGGCAGTGTGAGCAGAACCAGCGGTGCCGTTTGACTTAGCAAACGAGGATCGGATGTCGTCGACCTTCTTTTCAAAATGGTTGACGAAGTCATCTGCAGAGAGGGAGGAGGGGGGAGGGGAGGAGGATTCAGGAGTGAGGAGGTGGCAAAGAGCTTCCTAGGGTTAGAGGCAGATGCTTGGAATTTAGAGTGGTAGAAAATGGCTTTAGCAGCAGAGACAGAGGAGGAAAATGTAGAGAGGAGGGAGTGAAAGTATGCCAGGTCCGCAGGGAGGCGAGTTTTCCTCCATTTCCGCTCAGCTGCCCGGAGCCCTGTTCTGTGAGCTCGCAATGAGTCGTCGAGCCATGGGGCGGGAGGGGAGGACCGTGCCGGCCTGGAGGATAGGGGACATAGAGAGTCAAAGGATGCAGAAAGGGAGGAGAGGAGGGTTGAGGAGGCAGAATCAGGAGATAGGTTGGAGAAGGTATGAGCAGAGGGAAGAGATGATAGAATGGAAGAGGAGTGAGTAGCGGGGGAGAGAGAGCGAAGGTTGGGACGGCGCGATACCATCCGAGTAGGGGCAGTGTGGGAGGTGTTAGATGAGAGCGAGAGGGAAAAGGATACAAGGTAGTGGTCGGAGACTTGGAGGGGAGTTGCAATGAGGTTAGTGGAAGAACAGCATCTAGTAAAGATGAGGTCGAGCGTTTTGCCTGCCTTGTGAGTAGGGGGGGAAGGTGAGAGGGTGAGGTCAAAAGAGGAGAGGAGTGGAAAGAAGGAGGCAGAGAGGAATGAGTCAAAGGTAGACGTGGGGAGGTTAAAGTCGCCCAGCACTGTGAGAGGTGAGCCGTCCTCAGGAAAGGAGCTTATCAAGGTATCAAGCTCATTGATGAACTCTCCGAGGGAACCTGGAGGGCGATAAATGATAAGGATGTTAAGCTTGAAAGGGCTGGTAACTGTGACAGCATGGAATTCAAAGGAGGCGATAGACAGATGGGTGAGGGGAGAAAGAGAGAATGACCACTTGGGAGAGATGAGGATCCCGGTGCCACCACCCCGCTGACCAGAAGCTCTCGGGGTGTGCGAGAACACGTGGGCGGACGAAGAGAGAGCAGTAGGAGTAGCAGTGTTGTCTGTGGTGATCCATGTTTCCGTCAGTGCCAAAAGTTGAGGGACTGGAGGGAGGCATAGGCTGAGATGAACTCTGCCTTGTTGGCCGCAGATCGGCAGTTCCAGAGGCTACCGGAGACCTGGAACTCCACGTGGGTCGTGCGCGCTGGGACCACCAGATTAGGGTGGCCGCGGCCACGCGGTGTGGAGCGTTTGTATGGTCTGTGCAGAGAGGAGAGAACAGGGATAGACAGACACATAGTTGACAGGCTACAGAAGAGGCTACGCTAATGCAAAGGAGATTGGAGTGACAAGTGGACTACACGTCTCGAATGTTCAGAAAGTTAAGCTTACGTAGCAAGAATCTTATTGACTAAAATGATTAAAATGATACAGTACTGCTGAAGTAGGCTAGCTGGCAGTAGCTGCGTTGTTGACACTACACTAATCAAGTCGTTCCGTTGAGTGTAATAGTTTCTGCAGTGCTGCTATTCGGGGGCTAGCTGGCTAGCTAGCAGTGTTGTTTACGTTACGTTGCGTTAAAAGAACGACAATAGCTGGCTAGCTAACCTAGAAAATCGCTCTAGACTACACAATTATCTTTGATACAAAGACGGCTATGTAGCTAGCTATGTAGCTAGCTACGATCAAACAAATCAGACCGTTGTACTGTAATGAAATGAAATGAAAATGTGATACTACCTGTGAGTGCGACCGGGTTGTTGGGTTCAATTCAGTAGACGTTGGCTAGCTGTTAGCTGTTGGCTAGCTAGCAGAGTCTCCTACGTTAAGGACGACAAATAGCTGGCTAGCTAACCTCGGTAAATTAAGATAATCACTCCAAGACTACACACTCTAAACTACACAATTATCTTGGATACAAAGACAGCTATGTACCTAGCTAACACTAAACTAATCAAGTCGTTCAGTTGAGTGTAATAGTACTACAGTGCTGCTAATCTGTGGGCGTTTGCTAGCGTTTGCTAGCTGGCTAGCTGCTGGGCGAATAGCAGTGAAGGCTACGTTAGGGCGACGAAATACGATAATTATGCAATTATCTCTGATACAAGGACGGCTATGTAGCTAGCTAAGAAGAAATTGCTAGGATTAGACAAATCAACCGTTGTATGTACTATAATGAAATGTAATGAAATGTAATGAAAAAGTTATACTACCTGCGGAGCGAAGTGCGATGCGACCGCTCGCTCCAACCCATCATCATAATAACACAACACTGGGATGGGAGTCTGAAGCGTGCCAAAAAATGGTACCCTAATTCCCTACATAGTGCACTTCTTTTGACCAGAACCTGGACTCTAGTCAAAACTAGTGCACTGTATAGGGAATAGGGTGCCATTTTGGATTCACAATCATCTGTAAAGAGAGTCAGTGGGGGTTGAGATGGCTAATCAGAGTCGGTGTAGTAGGATTCAAACTTAGTCCTGTATTGACGCTTTGCCTGTTTGATGGTTCGTCAGAGGGCATAGCGGGATTTCTGATAAGCATCCAGATTAATGTCCCGTTCCTTGATTGCAGCAGCTCTAGCTTTTAGCTCGGTGCGGATGTTGCCTGTAAGCCTTCTGGTTGGGGTATGTACAGTACCAGTCAAAAGTTTGGACACACCCACTAAATCAAGGGTTTTTCTGTATTCTTACTATTTTCTACATTGTAGAATAACAGCGAAGACATCAAAACTATGAAATGACACATATGGAATCATGAAGAAACCAAAAAAGTGTTAAACAAATCCAAATATATTTTAGATTTTAGATTCTTGTGTAGCCTCCCAGTTTTGACGGCATCTATTAAAAGAGAAAGATCCCATCAGCTTTCTATAGGCCTACTGTATTTATTTCTTAACTTTCCTAATATTAATTACATTGCATTACATCTTTACAACAGGAGTATAGCCTACCTCACTGGCATGAAAGTAAACCATGGGAACAGTGTCCTCTTTTGGCTATTTAAGTGCATAGAGGACATGTGTTTTCCCCATGGCCCTGTTTCGAGACCGGGGGGCATGACAATGGTCCATTCTAAATGAAAACAAACTTCACAAATATGTTATTTAGCATACGGTATGTAAAGAGAAGATTAAATCAAGGATAGTCTGATGGGTGACAATAATATCACTAGTGAATTATATATTATCCCAGCTTGTGTGCAAGAAGGCAAGAAACATTGCATTCCTTTTTTTCAAATCATAGTCTCACACCGTTTGTAGCCTAGCCTATATGTTTTAATAAGGTTTGTTTAACAACTAAAGTGGCCAAATAACTTAGTTTTTTTTTAAGCACATTAGTCCGCTTTACAACCGGTGTAGAGCCAAACTAGTATACATAGGCAGCGCGTGAGTGTGAAGTTTGGGGAAGTTAATTTTCACCATAAAAATGCACCTTTATAATAAAAGCATTACATGCATAATCACATTTGCGGTCACTTTTGATAATGTTGTTTGTCCACTAATTTTGGAAAATTTGCGCTTATGGTCTCCTGCTGTGTCTGCGTTGCTCTGCTTAAAATGTGAAGGAAGCCTAATAGTTTATCAACATTTTAAGCTAAACGTTCAGCGCTGTTGTCAGCCTCATTGCCTTAAAAAAAATGTTTTAATGTTAATGGTTATATTCATTTGGGATCTATCGCATCTCACAACTGTCCCAGACTATGCTTGAATATTTATTTCTAGCACAGAATAGAATAAGGTCAACTTTGTACTACGGGAGAAAGGAGATTGACAAATTGATTGGCTAGTGCTTTTGCTATTGACTAGGACTACTCATCTTGCTGGTTTATCAATATGTTTATCAATACGTTTATCAATATCTTTATCAATATGTGCCTCGGAACGTCCACAGTTGGGTCCCCGATGTGTCTGTCTTCACTTGTAGCCTGTGAGAACCCAGGACACGTAACGGGCATTGTCTAATAAGAATTTAGATATCTGAGAGAGCCATGTGAGTGAGAGGTGCATCGGAGCACGCAGCATGGAGAAGGGAATTATAATTATTAGATTCATCCCAAGGACACAACATCCACTGGCCACTAAAGGCATGGATTTTTTTTAGGGGGAATTACGGTCCCACAAAGGGAATGCCGCCGATAATTACAGCCTTTGTCAAATAGTGAATGAGAGACTGATGAGGTGTGTACAGCCTGCCCAAAAAACAAAGCAGAGCTCATGACTTTCATGCCCCTTTTTTCAAATCACCATTAGAGTTGCATCATGCAGCCTTAGAATGTATTAAACATCAAACATACAGCCCAACATTTGTATCACTACTAAAGTTGCATAAAAAGCTCTTAATGAAACATATAGTTGTACCTGTTTCTTTGTTATCCGATCAACACAGAATAGCAGAACTCCCTCAGAAATCATTTGGAGAAAATATCCGTTGTACTTTATTTGGCTTTGTTCAATTGTATTCTTCATTGCCATAAAATAATATAAAATAATGCCACAGAATTCTAAGCAAATCTAGTCTGCTAAATGAACTAGTGTAACCCACAGCCATATGGCATAGCCAGATCAGGACAAGTCAGAGTATGCTATTCTGTTCTTCTGAAATAAACTACATTTTCATCATATCAGGTTTCTATAGACCTGTGTCATGTCTTTACTATCATTAATCTGAATACTTTGTTTTTAATCAAAGATTCTCTGTAATTAGTTACTCGATTAAACTGAATAATCATGTAACTGTAATTAACTAGGAAGTTAGGGCACCAAGGAAAGTATTCAGATTACAAAGTTATAATTTCCCAATATAACCTTTCAGATATTTTCATATCTGATCAATAGTCTTCTGATTAATGATTTATTTATTTTACCTCACGTTAGTCTCATTCCAAACGTCGTAAATTGTTGGTTATCTGCCCGGACCCAGTCTTTACTATGAGTCATCCATACATTAATTGTCTTAAATCATGTATCTATTACTAACTAAGTAATTCACAGAAATGCATAAACAAACAAACAAAGATAAATGTAATGATAGGAGGATGTGCCCTAGTGGGCTGAACCGGCATGGCGGGCACATCCTCCTATCATTACATTTACCGTTTTTTGTTTGTCGACTAAGAAGTCACTACATAGTGATAATTATAACAATTCAAATGCTAATCCTTTACACATGAACGCTCACACATTCGGGAACAATTGTAATCAATATATATATTTACGCTCAGTGTGTTGTCTTGGTCGCTGGTGAAGTCTTTCTTTTGCTGAATTGTCCGTTTCCCTCCCTCTGTCTTGGTTAGAGGGGATTGTTCAAAGTGACATTCGTTATAGAATGGATGTTTCGGCGGTTGTCGTTCTTCGCGTTCAATGATACCGAATTCCCAGCTGCAGACTAGTAATTAATATCAAAGACTTGTTCTCATTCTGTCGGTATCGATAGTCTATTAACCACGTGGTATGGTTAAAAAGATTCAGAAATGGTCTACACCTTTAGCCATCTCCGAGTGGAGGAAAAACATGGTCCCCTGATAATTTCTCAAAGTTGGGTTTTATTCAGAATGGCAGAAAAGGGCTGTCCCAGGATGCCTGACCCTAACTGGGCTCAGGGGCGGTCCAGGATGTCTGACCCTAACTGGGCTCAGGGGCTGTCCAGGATGTCTGACCCTAACTGGGCTCAGGGGCTGTCCAGGATGTCTGACCCTAACTGGGCTCAGGGGCGGTCCAGGATGTCTGACCCTAACTGGGCTCAGGGGCTGTCCAGGATGTCTGACCCTAACTGGGCTCAGGGGCGGTCCCAGGATGCCTGACCCTAACAGGGCTCAGGGGCTGTTCCAGGATGTCTGACCCTAACTGGGCTCAGGGGCGGTCCCAGGATGCCTGACCCTAACAGGGCTCAGGGGCGGTCCAGGATGTCTGACCCTAACTGGGCTCAGGGACGGTCCAGGATGTCTGACCCTAACTGGGCTCAGGGGCGGTCCAGGATGTCTGACCCTAACTGGGCTCAGGGACGGTCCAGGATGTCTGGCCCTAACTGGGCTCAGGGACGGTCCAGGATGTCTGACCCTAACTGGGCTCAGTGGCGGTCCAGGATGTCTGACCCTAACTGGGCTCAGGGGCGGTCCAGGATGTCTGACCCTAACTGGGCCCAGGGGCGGTCCAGGATGTCTGGCCCTAACTGGGCTCAGGGGCTGTCCAGGATGTCTGACCCTAACTGGGCTCAGGGGCGGTCCAGGATGTCTGACCCTAACTGGGCTCAGGGGCGGTCCCAGGGTGCCTGACCCTAACTGGGCTCAGGGGCGGTCCAGGATGTCTGGCCCTAACTGGGCTCAGGGGCGGTCCAGGATGTCTGACCCTAACTGGGCTCAGGGGCGGTCCAGGATGTCTGACCCTAACTGGGCTCAGGGGCGGTCCAGGATGTCTGACCCTAACTGGGCTCAGGGGCGGTCCAGGATGTCTGGCCCTAACTGGGCTCAGGGGCGGTCCAGAATGTCTGAGGGCTCCAGGGGCTGTCCAGGATGTCTGACCCTAACTGGGCTCAGGGGCGGTCCAGGATGTCTGACCCTAACTGGGCTCAGGGGCGGTCCAGGATGTCTGACCCTAACTGGGCTCAGGGGCGGTCCAGGATGTCTGACCCTAACTGGGCTCAGGGGCGGTCCAGGATGTCTGACCCTAACTGGGCTCAGGGGCGGTCCAGGATGTCTGACCCTAACTGGGCTCAGGGGCGGTCCAGGATGTCTGACCCTAACTGGGCTCAGGGCGGTCCAGGATGTCTGGCCCTAACTGGGCTCAGGGGCTGTCCAGGATGTCTGACCCTAACTGGGCTCAGGGGCGGTCCAGGATGTCTGACCCTAACTGGGCTCAGGGGCGGTCCAGGATGTCTGACCCTAACTGGGCTCAGGGGCGGTCCAGGATGTCTGACCCTAGGATCAGGGGCTCCAGGATGTCTGACCCTAACTGGGCTCAGGGGCGGTCCAGGATGTCTGACCCTAACTGGACTCAGGGGCGGTCCCAGGATGTCTGGCCCTAACTGGGCTCAGGGGCGGTCCAGGATGTCTGACCCTAACTGGGCTCAGGGGCGGTCCCAGGATGGCTGACCCTAACTGGGCTCAGGGGCTGTCCCAGGATGTCTGCCCCTAACTGGGCTCAGGGGCGGTCCAGGATGTCTGACCCTAACTGGGCTCAGGGGCGGTCCCAGGATGTCTGGCCCTAACTGGGCTCAAGGGCGGTCCAGGATGTCTGACCCTAACTGGGCTCAGGGGCGGTCCAGGATGTCTGGCCCTAACTGGGCTCAGGGGCGGTCCAGGATGTCTGACCCTAACTGGGCTCAGGGGTCCAGGATGTCTGACCCCTAGGATGTCTGGACCTGACCCTAACTGGGCTCAGGGGCGGTCCAGGATGTCTGACCCTAACTGGGCTCAGGGGCGGTCCAGGATGTCTGACCCTAACTGGGCTCAGGGGCGGTCCAGGATGTCTGACCCTAACTGGGCTCAGGGGCGGTCCAGGATGTCTGACCCTAACTGGGCTCAGGGCGGTCCAGGATGTCTGACCCTAACTGGGCTCAGGGGCGGTCCAGGATGTCTGACCCTAACTGGGCTCAGGGCGGTCCAGGATGTCTGACCCTAACTGGGCTCAGGGGCGGTCCAGGATGTCTGACCCTAACTGGGCTCAGGGGCGGTCCAGGATGTCTGACCCTAACTGGGCTCAGGGGCGGTCCAGGATGTCTGACCCTAACTGGGCTCAGGGGCGGTCCAGGATGTCTGACCCTAACTGGGCTCAGGGCGGTCCAGGATGTCTGACCCTAACTGGGCTCAGGGGCGGTCCAGGATGTCTGACCCTAACTGGGCTCCAGGATGTCTGACCCTAACTGGGCTCAGGGGCGGTCCAGGATGTCTGACCCTAACTGGGCTCAGGGGCGGTCCAGGATGTCTGACCCTAACTGGGCTCAGGGGCGGTCCAGGATGTCTGACCCTAACTGGGCTCAGGGGCGGTCCAGGATGTCTGACCCTAACTGGGCTCAGGGGCGGTCCAGGATGTCTGACCCTAACTGGGCTCAGGGGCGGTCCAGGATGTCTGACCCTAACTGGGCTCAGGGGCGGTCCAGGATGTCTGACCCTAACTGGGCTCAGGGGCGGTCCAGGATGTCTGACCCTAACTGGGCTCAGGGGCGGTCCAGGATGTCTGACCCTAACTGGGCTCCAGGGGGCGGTCCAGGATGTCTGACCCTAACTGGGCTCAGGGGCGGTCCAGGATGTCTGACCCTAACTGGGCTCAGGGGCGGTCCAGGATGTCTGACCCTAACTGGGCTCAGGGGCGGTCCAGGATGTCTGGCCCTAACTGGGCTCAGGGGCGGTCCAGGATGGCTGGCCCTAACTGGGCTCAGGGGGTCCAGGATGTCTGACCCTAACTGGGCTCAGGGGCGGTCCAGGATGTCTGACCCTAACTGGGCTCAGGGGCGGTCCAGGATGTCTGACCCTAACTGGGCTCAGGGGCGGTCCAGGATGTCTGACCCTAACTGGGCTCAGGGGCGGTCCAGGATGTCTGACCCTAACTGGGCTCAGGGGCGGTCCAGGATGTCTGACCCTAACTGGGCCCAGGGGCGGTCCAGGATGTCTGACCCTAACTGGGCTCAGGGGCGGTCCAGGATGTCTGACCCTAACTGGGCTCAGGGGCGGTCCAGGATGTCTGACCCTAACTGGGCTCAGGGACGGTCCAGGATGTCTGACCCTAACTGGGCTCAGGGGCGGTCCAGGATGTCTGACCCTAACTGGGCTCAGGGGCGGTCCAGGATGTCTGACCCTAACTGGGCTCAGGGGCGGTCCAGGATGTCTGACCCTAACTGGGCTCAGGGCTGTCCAGGATGTCTGACCCTAACTGGGCTCAGGGGCGTCCAGGATGTCTGACCCTAACTGGGCTCAGGGGCGGTCCAGGATGTCTGACCTAACTGGGCTCAGGGCGGTCCAGGATGTCTGACCCTAACTGGGCTCAGGGGCGGTCCAGGATGTCTGACCCTAACTGGGCTCAGGGCGGTCCAGGATGTCTGACCTAACTGGGCTCCAGGATGTCTGACCCTAACTGGGCTCAGGGGCGGTCCAGGATGTCTGACCCTAACTGGGCTCAGGGGCGGTCCAGGATGTCTGACCCTAACTGGGCTCAGGGGCTGTCCAGGATGTCTGACCCTAACTGGGCTCAGGGGCTGTCCAGGATGTCTGACCCTAACTGGGCCCAGGGGCGTTCCAGGATGTCTGACCCTAACTGGGCTCAGGGGCGGTCCAGGATGTCTGGCCCTAACTGGGCTCAGGGGCGTCCAGGATGTCTGACCCTAACTGGGCTCAGGGGCGGTCCAGGATGTCTGACCCTAACTGGGCCCAGGGGCGGTCCAGGACGTCTGGCCCTAACTGGGCTCAGGGGCGATCCAGGATGTCTGACCCTAACTGGGCCCAGGGGCGGTCCAGGATGTCTGACCCTAACTGGGCTCAGGGGCGGTCCAGGATGTCTGACCCTAACTGGGCTCAGGGCGGTCCAGGATGTCTGACCCTAACTGGGCTCAGGGGCGGTCCAGGATGTCTGACCCTAACTGGGCTCAGGGGCGGTCCAGGATGTCTGACCTAACTGGGCTCAGGGGCGGTCCAGGATGTCTGACCCTAACTGGGCTCAGGGGCGGTCCAGGATGTCTGACCCTAACTGGGCTCAGGGGCGGTCCAGGATGTCTGACCCTAACTGGGCTCAGGGGCGGTCCAGGATGTCTGACCCTAACTGGGCTCAGGGGCGGTCCAGGATGTCTGACCCTAACTGGGCCAGGGGCGGTCCAGGATGTCTGACCCTAACTGGGCTCAGGGGCGGTCCAGGATGTCTGACCCTAACTGGGCTCAGGGGCGGTCCAGGATGTCTGACCCTAACTGGGCTCAGGGGCGGTCCAGGATGTCTGACCCTAACTGGGCTCAGGGCGGTCCAGGATGTCTGACCCTAACTGGGCCAGGGGCGGTCCAGGATGTCTGACCCTAACTGGGCTCAGGGGCGGTCCAGGATGTCTGACCCTAACTGGGCTCAGGGGCGGTCCAGGATGTCTGACCCTAACTGGGCTCAGGGCGGTCCAGGATGTCTGACCCTAACTGGGCTCAGGGGCGGTCCAGGATGTCTGACCCTAACTGGGCTCAGGGGCGGTCCAGGATGTCTGACCCTAACTGGGCTCAGGGGCGGTCCAGGATGTCTGACCCTAACTGGGCTCAGGGGCGGTCCAGGATGTCTGACCCTAACTGGGCCCAGGGCGGTCCAGGATGTCTGACCCTAACTGGGCTCAGGGGCGGTCCAGGATGTCTGACCTAACTGGGCTCAGGGGCGGTCCAGGATGTCTGACCCTAACTGGGCTCAGGGGCGGTCCAGGATGTCTGACCCTAACTGGGCTCAGGGGCGGTCCAGGATGTCTGACCCTAACT
This sequence comes from Oncorhynchus keta, assembly GCF_023373465.1. Taxonomy (NCBI): domain Eukaryota; kingdom Metazoa; phylum Chordata; class Actinopteri; order Salmoniformes; family Salmonidae; genus Oncorhynchus; species Oncorhynchus keta. The sequence goes on along the minus strand of NC_068429.1, from coordinate 3,242,448 downwards.
GGGCTCGGTCAGGGCTGTCCAGGGACGGTCCATGTCTGACCCTAACTGGGCTCAGGGGCGGTCCAGGATGTCTGACCCTAACTGGGCTCAGGGGCTGTCCAGGATGTCTGACCCTAACTGGGCTCAGGGGCGGTCCAGGATGTCTGACCCTAACTGGGCTCAGGGGCGGTCCAGGATGTCTGACCCTAACTGGGCTCAGGGGCGGTCCAGGATGTCTGACCCTAACTGGGCTCAGGGGCGGTCCAGGATGTCTGACCCTAACTGGGGGCTCCAGGATGTCTGACCCTAACTGGGCTCCAGGATGTCTGACCCTAACTGGGCTCAGGGGCGGTCCAGGATGTCTGACCCTAACTGGGCCAGGGGCGGTCCAGGATGTCTGACCCTAACTGGGCTCAGGGGCGGTCCAGGATGTCTGACCTAACTGGGCCCAGGGGCGGTCCAGGATGTCTGACCCTAACTGGGCTCAGGGCGGTCCAGGATGTCTGACCCTAACTGGGCTCAGGGGCGGTCCAGGATGTCTGACCCTAACTGGGCTCAGGGGCGGTCCAGGATGTCTGACCCTAACTGGGCTCAGGGGCGGTCCAGGATGTCTGACCCTAACTGGGCTCAGGGGCGGTCCAGGATGTCTGACCCTAACTGGGCTCAGGGGCGGTCCAGGATGTCTGACCCTAACTGGGCTCAGGGGCGGTCCAGGATGTCTGACCCTAACTGGGCTCAGGGGCGGTCCAGGATGTCTGACCCAGGATGTCTGGGCTCAGGGGCGGTCCAGGATGTCTGACCCTAACTGGGCTCAGGGGCGGTCCAGGATGTCTGACCCTAACTGGGCTCAGGGGCGGTCCAGGATGTCTGACCCTAACTGGGCTCAGGGGCGGTCCAGGATGTCTGACCCAACTGGGCTCAGGGGCGGTCCAGGATGTCTGACCCTAACTGGGCCAGGGGCGGTCCAGGATGTCTGACCCTAACTGGGCTCAGGGGGGCGGTCCAGGATGTCTGACCCTAACTGGGCTCAGGGGCGGTCCAGGATGTCTGACCCTAACTGGGCTCAGGGGCGGTCCAGGATGTCTGACCCTAACTGGGCTCAGGGGCGGTCCAGGATGTCTGACCCTAACTGGGCTCAGGGGCGGTCCAGGATGTCTGACCCTAACTGGGCTCAGGGGCGGTCCAGGATGTCTGACCCTAACTGGGCTCAGGGGCGGTCCAGGATGTCTGACCCTAACTGGGCTCAGGGGCGGTCCAGGATGTCTGACCCTAACTGGGCTCAGGGGCGGTCCAGGATGTCTGACCCTAACTGGGCTCAGGGGCGGTCCAGGATGTCTGACCCTAACTGGGCTCAGGGGCGGTCCAGGATGTCTGACCCTAACTGGGCTCAGGGGCGGTCCAGGATGTCTGACCCTAACTGGGCTCAGGGGCGGTCCAGGATGTCTGACCCTAACTGGGCTCAGGGGCGGTCCAGGATGTCTGACCCTAACTGGGCTCAGGGGCGGTCCAGGATGTCTGACCCAGGATAACTGGGCTCAGGGGCGGTCCAGGATGTCTGACCCTAACTGGGCTCAGGGGCGGTCCAGGATGTCTGACCCTAACTGGGCTCAGGGGCGGTCCAGGATGTCTGACCCTAACTGGGCTCAGGGGCGGTCCAGGATGTCTGACCCTAACTGGGCTCAGGGGCGGTCCAGGATGTCTGACCCTAACTGGGCTCAGGGGCGGTCCAGGATGTCTGACCCTAACTGGGCTCAGGGGCGGTCCAGGATGTCTGACCCTAACTGGGCTCAGGGGCGGTCCAGGATGTCTGACCCTAACTGGGCTCAGGGGCGGTCCAGGATGTCTGACCCTAACTGGGCTCAGGGGCGGTCCAGGATGTCTGACCCTAACAGGGCTCAGGGGCGGTCCAGGATGTCTGACCCTAACTGGGCTCAGGGGCGGTCCAGGATGTCTGACCCTCACTGGGCTCAGGGGCTGTCCCAGGATGTCTGACCCTCACTGGGCTCAGGGGCTGTCCAGGATGTCTGACCCTCACTGGGCTCAGGGGCGGTCCAGGATGTCTGACCCTAACTGGGCTCAGGGGCGGTCCAGGATGTCTGACCCTAACTGGGCTCAGGGGCGGTCCAGGATGTCTGACCCTAACTGGGCTCAGGGGCTGTCCAGGGTGTCTGACCCTAACTGGGCTCAGGGGCGGTCCAGGATGTCTGACCCTAACTGGGCTCAGGGGCGGTCCAGGATGTCTGACCCTAACAGGGCTCAGGGGCGGTCCAGGATGTCTGACCCTAACTGGGCTCAGGGGCGGTCCAGGATGTCTGACCCTAACTGGGCTCAGGGGCGGTCCAGGATGTCTGACCCTAACTGGGCTCAGGGGCGGTCCAGGATGTCTGACCCTAACTGGGCCCAGGGGCGGTCCAGGATGTCTGACCCTAACTGGGCTCAGGGGCGGTCCAGGATGTCTGACCCTAACTGGGCTCAGGGGCGGTCCAGGATGTCTGACCCTAACTGGGCTCAGGGGCGGTCCAGGATGTCTGACCCTAACTGGGCTCAGGGGCGGTCCAGGATGTCTGACCCTAACTGGGCTCAGGGGCGGTCCAGGATGTCTGACCCTAACTGGGCTCAGGGGCAGTCCAGGATGTCTGACCCTAACAGGGCTCAGGGGCGGTCCAGGATGTCTGACCCTAACTGGGCTCAGGGGCGGTCCAGGATGTCTGACCCTCACTGGGCTCAGGGGCTGTCCCAGGATGTCTGACCCTCACTGGGCTCAGGGGCTGTCCAGGATGTCTGACCCTCACTGGGCTCAGGGGCGGTCCAGGATGTCTGACCCTAACTGGGCTCAGGGGCGGTCCAGGATGTCTGACCCTAACTGGGCTCAGGGGCGGTCCAGGATGTCTGACCCTCACTGGGCTCAGGGGCTGTCCCAGGATGTCTGACCCTCACTGGGCTCAGGGGCTGTCCCAGGATGTCTGACCCTAACTGGGCTCAGGGGCGGTCCAGGATGTCTGACCCTAACTGGGCTCAGGGGCGGTCCAGGATGTCTGACCCTAACTGGGCTCAGGGGCGGTCCAGGATGTCTGACCCTAACTGGGCCCAGGGGCGGTCCAGGATGTCTGACCCTAACTGGGCTCAGGGACGGTCCAGGATGTCTGACCCTAACTGGGCTCAGGGACGGTCCAGGATGTCTGACCCTAACTGGGCTCAGGGGCTGTCCAGGATGTCTGACCCTAACCCCTCTGATTTAGTTCACGGCTCACGGTCAATTACCGTGAGAACGACGGTTATTTGCTTGACAATCACCGACTGACAAAATGTCATGAACACCACAGAGGGAATCCAGAATCAGAGGAGAAGAAAACTAAATCGTTTGTGGGCGTTTGGCTGTAGCCATTAGCCATGTTGGCAGATCACAGAAACTATGAGAAATGTGTTTGTCAAAATACATCTATCATGTTATGTGTACAGAGATAAAAAGACGCTGCTTTAATAAAATTACTACACAGAAACACAATAGAGGTCACATCAATCACAGTGAATGATTTGTATGATATTAGTCCATCAGAGCTCACATGGTGATCCCATTAACCCTTCTGCTCGACTAAATCACACCGAAATGGGAAGATTTTAGACAGAAATTACCATATGGTTAATACCCTCCGGGATTCATTTATTCATTATTGAGACTGATTGCTCTTGGGGAAGGACATTTCTCTCACTGTGGATTTATTGGGTTGATAAAAAAAATATAAAGGGAAGTCAGAAAATTCCAAAGTATAAAAAATATACAGCCTTTATAGCTGATGGTGTCCCTACAGCCTTTATAGCTGATGGTGTCCCTACAGCCTTTATAGCTGATGGTGTCCCTACAGCCTTTATAGCTGATGGTGTCCCTACAGCCTTTATAGCTGATGGTGTCCCTACAGCCTTTATAGCTGATGGTGTCCCTACAGCCTTTATAGCTGATGGTGTCCCTACAGCCTTTATAGCTGATGGTGTCCCTACAGCCCTTTAAGCTGATGGTGTCCCTACAGCCTTTATAGCTGATGGTGTCCCTACAGCCTTTATAGCTGATGGTGTCCCTACAGCCTTTATAGCTGATGGTGTCCCTACAGCCTTTATAGCTGATGGTGTCCCTCCAGCCTTTATAGCTGATGGTGTCCCTACAGCCCTTTAAGCTGATGGTGTCCCTACAGCCCTTTAAGCTGATGGTGTCCCTACAGTCTTTATAGCTGATGGTGTCCCTCCAGCCTTTATAGCTGATGGTGTCCCTACAGCCCTTATAGCTGATGGTGTCCCTACAGCCTTTATAGCTGATGGTGTCCCTACAGCCTTTATAGCTGATGGTGTCCCTACAGCCTTTATAGCTGATGGTGTCCCTACAGCCCTTTAAGCTGATGGTGTCCCTACAGCCCTTTAAGCTGATGGTGTCCCTACAGCCTTTATAGCTGATGGTGTCCCTACAGCCCTTTAAGCTGATGGTGTCCCTACATTTAGAGACACTACATCTAGGGGCACTACATCTCTCTGGTGTCTCCTCTCTAGGGACAATAGATCTCTCTGGTGTCTCCTCTCTAGGGACACTACATCTCTCTGGTGTCTCCTCTCTAGGGACACTACATCTCTCTGGTGTCTCCTCTCTAGGGACACTACATCTCTCTGGTGTCTCCTCTCTAGGGGCACTACATCTCTCTGGTGTCTCCTCTCTAGGGGCACTACATCTCTCTGGTGTCTCCTCTCTCGGGACACTACATCTCTCTGGTTTCTCTTTCTGTCTGCCGGGATTCTCTGGTGTCTCCTCTCTCCTCACTATATCTCTCTGGTGTCTCCTCTCTCCTCACTACATCTCTCTGGTGTCTCCTCTCTCCATCTCTCTGGTGTCTCCTCTCTCCTATATATGCCATTTAGCAGACGCTTTTATCCAAAGCGACTTACAGTCATGTGTGCATACATTCTACGTATGGGTGGTCCCGGAAATCGAACCCACTACCCTGGCATTACAAGCGCCATGCTCTACCAACTGAGCTACAGAAGGACCTCTCCTCACTACATCTCTCTGGTGTCTTCTCTCTCCTCACTACATCTCTCTGGTGTCTCCTCTCTAGGGGCACTACATCTCTCTGGTGTCTCCTCTCTAGGGGCACTACATCTCTCTGGTGTCTCCTCTCTAGGGGCACTACATCTCTCTGGTGTCTCCTCTCTAGGGGCACTACATCTCTCTGGTGTCTCCTCTCTAGGGGCACTACATCTCTCTGGTGTCTCCTCTCTAGGGACACTACATCTCTCTGGTGTCTCCTCTCTAGGGGCACTACATCTCTCTGGTGTCTCCTCTCTAGGGGCACTACATCTCTCTGGTGTCTCCTCTCTAGGGGCACTACATCTCTCTGGTGTCTCCTCTCTCCTCACTACATCTCTCTGGTGTCTCCTCTCTAGGGGCACTACATCTCTCTGGTGTCTCCTCTCTAGGGGCACTACATCTCTCTGGTGTCTCCTCTCTAGGGACACTACATCTCTCTGGTGTCTCCTCTCTAGGGGCACTACATCTCTATGGTGCCTCCTCTCTCGGGACACTACATCTCTCTGGTGTCTCCTCTCTAGGGACACTAGATCTCTCTGGTGTCTCCTCTCTAGGGACACTACATCTCTCTGGTGTCTCCTCTCTCGGGACACTACATCTCTCTGGTGTCTCTTCTCGAGGGGCACTACATCTCTCTGGTGTCTCTCTCTAGGGGCACTACATCTCTCTGGTGTCTCCTCTCTCGGGACACTACATCTCTCTGGTGTCTCCTCTCTAGGGACACTACATCTCTCTGGTGTCTCCTCTCTCGGGACACTACATCTCTCTGGTGTCTGCTCTCTAGGGGCACTACATCTCTCTGGTGTCTTCTCTTAGGGGCACTACATCTCTCTGGTGTCTCCTCTCTAGGGGCACTACATCTCTCTGGTCTCTTCTCTAGGGACACTAGATCTCTCTGGTGTCTCCTCTCTCGGGACACTACATCTCTCTGGTGTCTCCTCTCTCCTCACTACATCTCTCTGGTGTCTCCTCTCTCCTCACTACATCTCTCTGGTGTCTCCTCTCTCCTCACTACATCTCTCTGGTGTCTCCTCTCTCCTCACTACATCTCTCTGGTGTCTCCTCTCTCCTCACTACATCTCTCTGGTGTCTCCTCTCTAGGGGCACTACATCTCTATGGTGTCTCCTCTCTAGGGACACTATATCTCTCTGGTGTCTCCTCTCTATGGGCACTACATCTCTCTGGTGTCTTCTCTTAGCGGCACTACATCTCTCTGGTGTCTCCTCTCTAGGGACACTAGATCTCTCTGGTGTCTCCTCTCTAGGGGCACTACATCTCTCTGGTGTCACCTCTCTAGGGACACTACATCTCTCTGGTGTCTCCTCTCTAGGGGCCCTACATCTCTCTGGTGTCTCCTCTCTAGGGACACTAGATCTCTGTGGTGTCTCCTCTCTAGGGGCACTACATCTCTCTGGTGTCTCCTCTCTAGGGGCACTACATCTCTCTGGTGTCTCCTCTCTAGGGGCACTACATCTCTCTGGTGTCTCCTCTCTCCTCACTACATCTCTCTGGTGTCTCCTCTCTCCTCACTACATCTCTCTGGTGTCTCTCTCTAGGGACACTAGATCTCTCTGGTGTCTCCTCTCTTGGGACACTACATCTCTCTGGTGTCTCTCTCCAGGGGCACTACATCTCTCTGGTGTCTCCTCTCTAGGGACACTACATCTCTCTAGTGTCTCCTCTCTAGGGGCACTACATCTCTATGGTGTCTCCTCTCTAGGGGCACTACATCTCTCTGGTGTCTCCTCTCTAGGGACAGTAGATCTCTCTGGTGTCTCCTCTCTAGGGGCACTACATCTCTCTGGTGTCTCTTCTCTAGGGACACTAGATCTCTCTGGTGTCTCCTCTCTAGGGGCACTACATCTCTCTGGTGTCTCTTCTCTAGGGACACTAGATCTCTCTGGTGTCTCCTCTCTAGGGACACTACATCTCTCTGGTGTCTCTTCTCTAGGGACACTAGATCTCTCTGGTGTCTCCTCTCTAGGGGCCCTACATCTCTCTGGTGTCTCCTCTCTCCTCACTACATCTCTCTGGTGTCTCCTCTCGGGGGGCACTACATCTCTCTGGTGTCTCCTCTCTAGGAGCACTACATCTCTCTGGTGTCTCCTCTCTCCTCACTACATCTCTCTGGTGTCTCCTCTCTAAGGGCACTACATCTCTCTGGTGTCTCTTCTCTAGGGACACTAGATCTCTCTGGTGTCTCCTCTCTAGGGGCCCTACATCTCTCTGGTGTCTCCTCTCTCCTCACTACATCTCTCTGGTGTCTCCTCTCTAGGGGCACTACATCTCTCTGGCTGTCTTCTCTCTCCTCACTACATCTCTCTGGTGTCTCTCTCTAGGGGCACTACATCTCTCTGGTGTCTCCTCTCTAGGGACACTACATCTCTCTGGTGTCTCCTCTCTAGGGACACTACATCTCTCTGGTGTCTCTTCTCTAGGGACACTAGATCTCTCTGGTGTCTCCTCTCTAGGGGCCCTACATCTCTCTGGTGTCTCCTCTCTCCTCACTACATCTCTCTGGTGTCTCCTCTCTAGGGGCACTACATCTCTCTGGTGTCTCCTCTCTAGGGGCACTACATCTCTCTGGTGTCTCCTCTCTCCTCACTACATCTCTCTGGTGTCTCCTCTCTAAGGGCACTACATCTCTCTGGTGTCTCTTCTCTAGGGACACTAGATCTCTCTGGTGTCTCCTCTCTAGGGGCCCTACATCTCTCTGGTGTCTCCTCTCTCCTCACTACATCTCTCTGGTGTCTCCTCTCTAGGGGCACTACATCTCTCTGGTGACTTCTCTTAGGGGCACTACATCCCTCTGGTGTCTCCTCTCTAGGGACACTAGATCTCTCTGGTGTCTCCTCTCTAGGGACACTAGTTCTCTCTGGTGTCTCCTCTCTAGGGGCACTACATCTCTCTGGTGTCTCCTCTCGAGGGGCACTACATCTCTCTCGTGTCTCCTCTCTAGGGGCACTACATCTCTCTGGTGTCTCCTCTCTAGGGGCACTACATCTCTAAGGTGTCTCCTCTCTAGGGGCAATACATCTCTCTGGTGTCTCCTCTCTAGGGACAGTAGATCTCTCTGGTGTCTCCTCTCTAGGGGCACTACATCTCTCTGGTGTCTCATCTCTAGGGGCACTACATCTCTCTGGTGTCTCCTCTCTAGGGACACTACATCTCTCTGGTGTCTCTCTCCAGGGGCACTACATCTCTCTGGTGTCTCCTCTCTAGGGACACTACATCTCTCTGGTGTCTCCTCTCTAGAGGCACTACATCTCTAAGGTGTCTCCTCTCTAGGGGCACTACATCTCTCTGGTGTCTCTTCTCTAGGGACACTACATCTCTCTGGTGTCTCCTCTCTCGGGACACTACATCTCTCTGGTGTCTCTTCTCTAGGGACACTAGATCTCTCTGGTGTCTCCTCTCTAGGGGCCCTACATCTCTCTGGTGTCTCCTCTCTCCTCACTACATCTCTCTGGTATCTCCTCTCTAAGGGCACTACATCTCTCTGGTGTCTCTCTCTAGGGGCACTACATCTCTCTGGTGTCTCCTCTCTAGGGGCACTACATCTCTCTGGTGTCTTCTCTTAGGGGCACTACATCCCTCTGGTGTCTCCTCTCTAGGGACACTACATCTCTCTGGTGTCTCCTCTCTAGGGCACTACATCTCTCTGGTGTCTCCTCTCTAGGGGCACTACATCTCTCTGGTGTCTCTCTCTAGGGGCACTACATCTCTCTGGTGTCTCGTCTCTAGGGACACTACATCTCTCTGGTGTCTCCTCTCGAGGGGCCCTACATCTCTCTGGTGTCTCCTCTCTAGGGGCACTACATCTCTCTGGTGTCTCCTCTCTAGGAGCAATACATCTCTCTGGTGTCTCATCTCTCCTCACTACATCTCTCTGGTGTCTCCTCTCTAAGGGCACTACATCTCTCTGGTGTCTCTCTCTAGGGCACTACATCTCTCTGGTGTCTCCTCTCTAGGGGCACTACATCTCTCTGGTGTCTTCTCTTAGGGGCACTACATCCCTCTGGTGTCTCCTCTCTAGGGACACTACATCTCTCTGGTGTCTCCTCTCTAGGGGCACTACATCTCTCTGGTGTCTCCTCTCTAGGGGCACTACATCTCTCTGGTGTCTCTCTCTAGGGGCACTACATCTCTCTGGTGTCTCCTCTCTAGGGACACTACATCTCTCTGGTGTCTCCTCTCTAGGGGCACTACATCTCTCTGGTGTCTCCTCTCTAGGGGCACTACATCTCTCTGGTGTCTCCTCTCTAGGGGCACTACATCTCTCTGGTGTCTCCTCTCTAGGGGCACTACATCTCTCTGGTGTCTCTCTCTAGGGACACTACATCTCTCTGGTGTCTCCTCTCTAGGGGCACTACATCTCTCTGGTGTCTCCTCTCTAGGGGCACTACATCTCTCTGGTGTCTCCTCTCTAGGGGCACCACATCTCTCTGGTGTCTTCTCTCTCCTCACTACATCTCTCTGGTGTCTCTCTCTAGGGGCACTACATCTCTCTGGTGTCTCCTCTCTAGGGACACTACATCTCTGGGGTGTCTCCTCTCTAGGGGCACTACATCTCTCTGGTGTCTCTCTCTAGGGGCACTACATCTCTCTGGTGTCTCCTCTCTAGGGGCACTACATCTCTCTGGTGTCTCCTCTCTAGGGGCACTACATCTCTCTGGTGTCTCCTCTCTAGGGGCACTAGATCTCTCTGGTGTCTCTCTCTAGGGACACTAGATCTCTCTGGTGTCTCCTCTCTAGGGGCACTACATCTCTCTGGTGTCTCTTCTCTAGGGACACTAGATCTCTCGGGTGTCTCCTCTCTAGGGGCACTACATCTCTCTCGTGTCTCCTCTCTAGGGGCACTACATCTCTCTGGTGTCTCTCTCTAGGGACACTAGATCTCTCTGGTGTCTCCTCTCTAGGGGCACTACATCTCTCTGGTGTCTCTTCTCTAGGGACACTAGATCTCTCGGGTGTCTCCTCTCTAGGGGCACTACATCTCTCTGGTGTCTCCTCTCTAGGGGCACCACATCTCTCTGGTTTCTTCTCTCTCCTCACTACATCTCTCTGGTGTCTCTCTCTAGGGGCACTACATCTCTCTGGTGTCTCCTCTCTAGGGACACTACATCTCTCTGGTGTCTCCTCTCTAGGGGCACTACATCTCTCTGGTGTCTCCTCTCTAGGGACACTACATCTCTCTGGTGTCTCCTCTCTAGGGGCACTACATCTCTATGGTGTCTCCTCTCTAGGGGCACTACATCTCTCTGGTGTCTCCTCTCTAGGGGCACTACATCTCTCTGGTGTCTCCTCTCTAGGGACACTACATCTCTCTGGTGTCTCCTCTCTCCTCACTACATCTCTCTGGTGTCTCCTCTCTCGGGACACTACATCTCTCTGGTGTCTCCTCTCTGGTGTCTCCTCTCTAGGGGCACTACATCTCTCTGGTGTCTCTTCTCTCCTCACTACATCTCTCTGGTGTCTCTTCTCTCCTCACTACATCTCTCTGGTGTCTCCTCTCTCGGGACACTACATCTCTCCATGGTAATTGAGGTTTGAAGCCCAGGATTATTGTGTTATAGTGTACTGCCACCAGTTACCTCATATCACTGGATACCACAGCTTTATACTAGAACACAAAGGGAGGGTTGAACCTCTTCTGTCTCTTCTCTTGGGCTGAGCCTCTGTCTCTGTTAAATGTCAAACTCAGCCAAGTGGTAGCCTGTTGGACCTGCTGGTATCCAAGGCCCTTCCACTGACAGCAGAGATGGGAGGGGAGGACAGCTCTTAATAATGTCTGGAATGGAGTGAATGGAATGGTATCCAACACACAATGTCTTTCCAAGCAGGGGCCGACTTAGTGATTTGGAGGCTCTAGGCAGAGGCAAGTCTGATGTCAACTTTGTATTTGTAGTCAACTTCATTGTGAAGTTATCGGCGGTCACAAAGAGACAGATAAACATCTTGATTCTATGTTTCACAGAGATATTTTTACGCTGTAAAGAAAATACTAATCCATAGCCGCTGGATAAAAATAAACAATATTACTTATAATAAAACAAAAATGAAATAAAACAATCCCAGAAATAGTGCACTGGACTGACACAGGCAAAAAATAATCATTCTGCACCCACCCCCACCCCTTGACAAAGAAATCTCAGCACCCGCTGAAAAGATCACAGCACCCCTAAACCTCGTCCCACGGCAATGCTGACGACGAACTCGCCCTTCTATGAGTAGTCTGAGGCAGTCGGTAAATCACAAGTGTTTTCAAGTGCAACTTCAGAAACAATGGTTTTGGGAAACACGGTTTCTATGATGCTTTAACAATGCTTCTATGAAGGTTCTAACGATGAAGTTAGCCTTAGATGCTTTTGGGGAACCGGGCCCAGAACTTTTATTTTAAAATCCTTAGGATCGGTGAATAAAGTTTGTTTTTACTTCCAAAAATATTCTTAACGTCTAGTATATGATTGTGTAATTTGTTGAAGTTCTAGTGCACTGTTGGGGTGGCGGGTAACTTAGAGGTTAGAGCGTTGGACTAGTAACCGAAAGGTTGCAAGTTCAAATCCCCGAGCTGACAAGGTCTGTTGTTCTGAGTTTGAGTAATCCACTCGTTCAGCAGATAGGAATCCAAAAATCTACCCCTGAACTTTGTTTCAACAAGTCAAAATATGTTTCTATTGACTCCTCAGATCCCCTAAAATGTAATCAAACTATAATATTTAACTAAAATATGTTTCTATTTACTCCTCAGATCCACTAAAATGTAATAAACTATAATATTTAACTAAAATATGTTTCTATTTACTCCTCAGATCCACTAAAATGTAATTAAACTATAATATTTAACTAAAATATGTTTCTATTTACTCCTCTATTTACTAAAATCTAATCAAACTATAATATTTAACTAAAATATGTTTCTATTTACTCCTCTATTTACTAAAATCTAATCAAACTATAATATTTAACTAAAATATGTTTCTATTGACTCCTCAGATCCCCTAAAATGTAATCAAACTATAATATTTAACTAAAATATGTTTCTATTTACTCCTCAGATCCACTAAAATGTAATTAAACTATAATATTTAACTAAAATATGTTTCTATTTACTCCTCTATTGTTTCTATTTATTTATTTTATTTTACTAAAATCTAATCAAACTATAATATTTAACTAAAATATGTTTCTATTTACTCCTCTATTTACTAAAATCTAATCAAACTATAATATTTAACTAAAATATGTTTCTATTGACTCCTCAGATCCACTAAAATGTAATCAAACTATAATATTTAACTAAAATGTGTTTCTATTTACTCCTCTATTTACTAAAATCTAATCAAACTATAATATTTAACTAAAATATGTTTCTATTTACTCCTCTGATCCACTAAAATGTAATAAACTATAATATTTAACTAAAATATGTTTCTATTTACTCCTCAGATCCACTAAAATGTAATTAAACTATAATATTTAACTAAAATATGTTTCTATTTACTGTTTACTATTGTTTCTATTTATTTATTTTATTTTACTAAAATCTAATCAAACTATAATATTTAACTAAAATATGTTTCTATTTACTCCTCTATGTACTAAAATCTAATCAAACTATAATATTTAACTAAAATATGTTTCTATTTACTAAAATCTAATCAAACTATAATATTTAACTAAAATATGTTTCTATTTACTCCTCTATTTACTAAAATGTAATAAACTATAATATTTAACTAAAATATGTTTCTATTTACTAAAATCTAATTAAACTATAATATTTAACTAAAATATGTTTCTATTTACTAAAATCTAATCAAACTATAATATTTCATACAGAAAACAAGTATGTTCAATAGGAAACTGATTTTAGTCTTCCTGTCTTCATCTAGCGAGCACACACACATTTCCAAGAATGTGTACTTCTACTAAAACTTGTATTTCTTATTCGTTTTTGAAGTTACAAGTCTGAAACCTTGAACATAGACTGCCAAAGGAATTACATAGAAGCCAAAGGAATTACATGGAAGCCAAAGGAATGACATAGAAGCCAAAGGAATTACATAGAAGCCAAAGGAATTACATAGAAGCCAAAGGAATTACATAGAAGCCAAAGGAATTACATAGAAGCCAAAGGAATTACATAGAAGCCAAAGGAATTACATAGAAGCCAAAGGAATTACATAGAAGCCAAAGGAATTACATAGAAGCCAAAGGAATTGCATGCAATATGACCTTTCTCTTGCATTTCTAAGAGGATGGTTTCTCTCTCAAAACAAATCTGGTTGTTTTTTCTTTGGATTTTCTCCTACCATATCTATTGTGTTATATTATCCTACATTATTTTAACTTTTCAACAAACGGCAAAGTGTTTTCTTTCCAATGGTACAAATTATATGCATATCCTGGCTTCAGGGCCTGAGCTACAGGCAGTTTACTTTGGGCACGCCATTCAGACAAGAAATTTAGAAAGGGGCCTAGCACTAAGAAGTTCAGGGGTGTTGTGTCCACCTAGATCAAATTCTAGACGTCAGATTAAAACAAGACTATAGCTTCCATAAAGTGACCATTGGAATTAAAACATGTCAGATTTCCTGACTGAGTTTGTAGATGGAACAGTTAAAAAAAAAAGTAAAAGTCGCTCTCACGTGCCCATTTCTGTCCATTACAGAACCAACGATGTGCTATCTTCTCTAGCATTTCTGACAAGGATAACATATTTTTCAGCCAAAGAAAAGAAAGGAAATTCACATGAGCATCACAGTGCCTATTCCACCCACGCTCCACCAAGGTTTTCCAGCACACAGCTTTGACCTCATACAGTACCTGGTCTATTGTCCTTCAAAACAACGTGCATGCAGGTTACTTAAGATTCAAACGTATTTTCTGCTTCTATGTAGATCAGTGGTCTATACTGTATGTACAGTATCAAAAGGAAAACAACCCTCTGCCACTGAAAAGACAACGTGTCACTGGTGACACAAAACAGTCTCATGTTTCATTTGTATCAAGACGGAGAGATCAGACACACTGCTAACTGGTTGGACACTTGGCCACAGGGTTCTCTGTCCAGATTGCTGACCAATGATGCTGAAGCACATCATGGGGGGTTCTGTCCAGATTGCTGACCAATGATGCTGAAGCACATGGGGGGTTCTGTCCAGATTGCTGACCAATGATGCTGAAGCACATGGGGGGTTCTGTCCAGATTGCTGACCAATGATGCTGAAGCACATGGGGGGTTCTGTCCAGATTACTGACCAATGATGCTGAAGCACATGGGGGTTCTGATGCTGAGATTCTGTCCAGATGGTGACCAATGATGCTGAAGCACATGGGGGTTCTGTCCAGATTGCTGACCAATGATGCTGAAGCACATGGGGCTGTTCTGTCCAGATTGGTGACCAATGATGCTGAAGCACATGGGGGTTCTGTCCAGATTGCTGACCAATGATGCTGAAGCACATGGGGGGTTCTGTCCAGATTGCTGACCAATGATGCTGAAGCACATGGGGGGTTCTGTCCAGATTGGTGACCAATGATGCTGAAGCACATGGGGGGTTCTGTCCAGATTGCTGACCAATGATGCTGAAGCACATGGGGGTTCTGTCCAGATTGGTGACCAATGATGCTGAAGCACATGGGGGTTCTGTCCAGATTGCTGACCAATGATGCTGAAGCACATGGGGGTTCTGTCCAGATTGCTGACCAATGATGCTGAAGCACATGGGGGTTCTGTCCAGATTGCTGACCAATGATGCTGAAGCACATGGGGGTTCTGTCCAGATTGCTGACCAATGATGCTGAAGCACATGGGGGTTCTGTCCAGATTGCTGACTGTGGTGCTGAGTAGAGCAGATACATAATGTACATTAAACCTATCATCCTCAGATTTCTGGCCGTCTCAGGGATACATATTGGAAGGAATCCCAAATGGCAGCCTATTCCATTTATAGGGCCCTTGTCGAATAGGGCTCTGGTCAAAATTGGTGCACTATGTAGGGAACAGGGTACCATTAGGGATGTGTACATTGGCTCTGGTGTGATCACTAAGCTGCTCCTCCGTCAGACTATTGGGTTTCTACTCATATCAAGTTTTTCTCTAAACAGTCATAAATGGAGGTCGGCTGAATGGCTAAATCACTCTGAATGCAGGTACATAACCTCATTATGATGCTTCTGCATTTTGTTTTAGAAGAGACTTTGTGTTAGAGGAGACATCCCAAATTACAACCTATTCATGATATAGTACATTACTCTTGACCAGGGCCCATAGGGACTGTCATTACTCTTGACCAGGACCCATGGGGACAGTCATTACTCTTGACCAGGGCCCATAGGGACAGTCATTACTCTTGACCAGGACCCATGGGGACAGTCATTACTCTTGACCAGGGCCCATAGGGACAGTCATTACTCTTGACCAGGACCCATGGGGACAGTCATTACTCTTGACCAGGGCCCATAGGGACAGTCATTACTCTTGACCAGGGCCCATAGGGACAGTCATTACTCTTGACCAGGGCCCATAGGGACGGTAGTTACTCTTGACCAGGGCCCATAGGGACAGTCATTACTCTTGACCAGGGCCCATAGGGACAGTCATTACTCTTGACCAGGGCCCATAGGGACAGTCATTACTCTTGAAAGGGGCCCATGGGGACAGTCATTACTCTTGACCAGGGCCATGGGGACAGTCATTACTCTTGACCAGGGCCCATAGGGACAGTAGTTACTCTTGAACAGGGCCCATGGAGACAGTCATTACTCTTGAACAGGGCCCATGGAGACAGTCATTACTCTTGACCAGGGCCCATAGGGACAGTAGTTACTCTTGAGCTGGGCCCATAGGGACAGTCATTACTCTTGACCAGGGCCCATAGGGACAGTCATTACTCTTGACCAGGGCCCATAGGGACAGTAGTTACTCTTGACCAGGGCCCATAGGGACAGTCATTACTCTTGACCAGGGCCCATAGGGACAGTAGTTACTCTTGACCAGGGCCCATGGGGACAGTCCGAGTGAACCACAGCAGCTCAGCTGTCTCTCCCTGATGAGACAATTTGATTATTCATTAGTATTTTTTTGTTTCAGATTAAACTAACTGCCATTATTCTGTCATTTTGTAAATGAAATAATTTTGAGCCTGACGATTTTAATAGTAAATATTCCTGTTTTTCAATCTAAGATATCGAAGTAAAATCACATATTATTGCAGGTGTAGCGAAACACTTCTCGTGGACAGATGAAATGGTGAAAATCTGTCAAGGCTCACTTACATGCAGCAGTAGTTCCTGGTTTTGGGTTTACCTCATTGATTATTTGGACAAATCAGTATTAGGCGAAGGCGATGCTTAAACTGGTGCATTGACTTTCAAGCCTGTGTGCAGATTAAAAAATATATCGTAAAAAATTTAGGAAAACAAAAATGTTCTTTTTTGGTCATGATAAATATGGGTTTTTGGCTTAGAGTTTCCATTTTCAGGGAGGAGACTTCACTTCCTTCCTTTGTACAAAGGTAATCACAGTGTTTTTTTATTTATTTAAGTTATTAAGTTATTTTATTTAAGTCAGTTTAAGAGAAAATTCTTATTTACAATGACGGCCATACACCGACCAAACCAGACGACGCTGGGACAATTGTGTGCCGCCCTATGGCATAATATATAGCTGGTCTGTCATATTATAATAGAGACAGTAGATCTAGCTGAAATGTCATAATATAATAGAGACAGTAGATCTAGCTGGTCTGTCATAATATAATAGAGACAGTAGATCTAGCTGGTCTGTCATAATATAATAGAGACAGTAGATCTAGCTGGTCTGTCATAATATAATAGAGACAGTAGATCTAGCTGGTCTGTCATATTATAATATAGACAGTAGATCTAGCTGAAATGTCATAATATAATATAGACAGTAGATCTAGCTGAAATGTCATAATATAATATAGACAGTAGATCTATCTGGTCTGTCATAATATAATATAGACAGTAGATCTAGCTGAAATGTCATAATATAATATAGACAGTAGATCTAGCTGGTCTGTCATAATATAATATAGACAGTAGATCTAGCTGAAATGTCATAATATAATATAGACAGTAGATCTCGCTGGTCTGTCATAATATAATAAAGACAGTAGATATAGCTGGTCATAATAATATATTCAACCTTATGTTTCCTGTACTCTATATATATATCTGTTTATTATACCTGTTGATACAGGGCTCATATGTGAAACTATTCTAACTGAACATTTTCTTTCACAGTGACACTGACTCCGAATGGGAGTCTTATCCGTTGTCCTGTGTGAATTTAAGTATGCTCTCTCTAATTCTCACTTTCTCTCTCTCGGTGGACCTGAGCCCTAGGACCATGCGTCAGGACTACCTGGCATGATGACTCCTTGCTGTCCCCAGTCCACCTGGCCGTGCTGCTTCTCCAGTTTCAACTGTTCTGCCTGCGGCTATGGAACCCTAAACGGTTCATTTTTACTCTTGAGGTGCTGTCCTGTTGCACCCTCTACAACCACTGTGATCTCCACCCGGCACAGCCAGAAGAGGACTGGCCACCCCTCATAGCCTGGTACCTCTCTACCCGGTACAGGTCTTTTGGCCTTTAAATACACTTCATATTAAGTTTAAATTGAGGGCTGATTTTTATGATGGATCTTTAAATGATGATTATATGAATGTAGACTCCATTAACTTTATAGTCTATCATTCTTATTAAGTCATTTTTTAAATGTGTGAACTAGGTTACAGGCATACTAAATAAACTAGGTTACAGGCATACTAAATACACTAGGTTACAGTTCTTTAGGGCTGGGTGTAGGCCTCAAATTTGATCACATTTAGCCGATATTAGCGAGTTAGGCTTGGGTGTGGACCTCTGATTCCACCACATGTTCTCAGTGGTTGAGTATTTGCATCTTATATACATAACACTACTTGTTCACCAGCAGTTTATATTCCAGCAGGATTGTACAGAGAAAATAAGAAATTCCTGCGACACTCCTCTGTCTGATGTGCCACACACACACACACACACACACACACACACACACACACACACACACACACACACACACAGACAGACAGACAGACAGACAGACAGACAGACAGACAGACAGACAGACAGACAGACAGACACAGATAGGCATGGTGGTAGAATGAGACTTTTTATTTTGATGATATCTTGACAGTGCAGTGCATGAGGATTACTCAGGAGAAGGAGAGAAACGGCCGACCAAGTGAAAAATAAACAAACAAAAAATGACATTTAAATCCAGGAGGAAATCTCAGCGCAGACTAGTGTGTGTTAATCGGTCAAGACACATGCATACACCCCCCCCCGCCCCCACAAATACATACACCCCCTCCCTCCGCCCCCACACATACATACCCCCCCGCCCCCTACATACATACACCACCTCCCCCCGCCCCCACACATACACACACACACCCCACCTCCTGCCCCCTACATACGTACACCCCCCACATACATAAACCAAGAATGTAAGCTTTCTGCCAATATCAGAGGGTGCCATTTTGGGACTCAACCCTACATGTGCCTTTCCATGACCTCTGGTGTATTCACCATAACCATTTGGGGATAATCCCATTATCAGAGTTTTAAAATGAGAGAATTGGTTTGAGCAGGATATGTCTGCTATATTGACTTCTCATTGGATGATTGAGAGTGTGACTTCATACATGTCATCTTTGAATTGATTCTATTCCTGGGCTGGGAAATAAGAATAATTTGTGTCACATCTATAATTTTGTCTGTCTGTCTAATATCTGTCTGTATCCCTGTCTAATATCTGTCTGTATCCCTGTCTAATCTCTCTGTGTCTGTCTGTCTAATCTCTCTGTGTCTGTCTGTCTAATCTCTGTCTGTATCCCTGTCTAATCTCTCTGTGTCTGTCTGTCTAATCTCTGTCTGTATCCCTGTCTAATATCTGTCTGTATCCCTGTCTAATCTCTCTGTGTCTCCCTGTCTAATCTCTCTGTGTCTGTCTGTCTAATCTCTGTCTGTATCCCTGTCTAATCTCTGTCTGTATCCCTGTCTAATCTCTCTGTGTCTCCCTGTCTAATCTCTCTGTGTCTGTCTGTCTAATCTCTGTCTGTATCCCTGTCTAATATCTGTCTGTATCCCTGTCTAATCTCTGTCTGTATCCCTGTCTAATCTCTGTGTCTGTCTGTCTAATCTCTGTGTCTCCCTGTCTAATCTCTGTCTGTATCCCTGTCTAATCTCTCTGTGTCTGTCTGTCTAATCTCTCTGTGTCTGTCTGTCTAATCTCTGTCTGTATCCCTGTCTAATCTCTGTGTCTGTCTGTCTAATCTCTGTGTCTCCCTGTCTAATATCTGTCTGTATCCCTGTCTAATCTCTCTGTGTCTGTCTGTCTAATCTCTCTGTGTCTGTCTGTCTAATCTCTGTCTGTATCCCTGTCTAATCTCTCTGTGTCTCCCTGTCTAATCTCTCTGTGTCTGTCTGTCTAATCTCTGTCTGTATCCCTGTCTAATATCTGTCTGTATCCCTGTCTAATCTCTGTCTGTATCCCTGTCTAATCTCTGTGTCTGTCTGTCTAATCTCTGTGTCTCCCTGTCTAATCTCTGTCTGTATCCCTGTCTAATCTCTGTGTCTCCCTGTCTAATCTCTGTCTGTCTCCCTGTCTAATCTCTGTCTGTATCCCTGTCTAATCTCTGTCTGTATCCCTGTCTAATCTCTGTGTCTCCCTGTCTAATCTCTGTCTGTATCCCTGTCTAATCTCTGTCTGTATCCCTGTCTAATCTCTCTGTATCCCTGTCTAATATCTCTGTCTGTATCCCTGTCTAATCTCTGTGTCTCCCTGTCTAATCTCTGTGTCTCCCTGTCTAATCTCTGTGTCTCCCTGTCTAATCTCTGTGTCTCCCTGTCTAATCTCTGTGTCTCCCTGTCTAATCTCTGTGTCTCCCTGTCTAATCTCTGTGTCTCCCTGTCTAATCTCTCTGTCTGTATCCCTGTCTAATCTCTGTCTGTATCCCTGTCTAATCTCTGTGTATCCCTGTCTAATCTCTGTCTGTCTCCCTGTCTAATCTCTGTCTGTCTCCCTGTCTAATCTCTGTGTCTCCCTGTCTAATCTCTATGTCTCCCTGTCTAATCTCTGTATCTCCCTGTCTAATCTCTGTGTCTCCCTGTCTAATCTCTGTGTCTCCCTGTCTAATCCCTGTGTCTCCCTGTCTAATCTCTGTGTCTCCCTGTCTAATCTCTGTCTGTCTCCCTGTCTAATCTCTGTCTGTGTCTCCCTGTCTAATCTCTGTCTGTATCCCTGTCTAGTCTCTGTCTGTATCCCTGTCTAATCTCTGTGTCTCCCTGTCTAATCTCTGTCTGTCTCCCTGTCTAATCTCTGTCTGTCTCCCTGTCTGTGTCTCCCTGTCTAATGTCTCCCTGTCTGTCTCTGTATCTCCTGTCTAATCTCTGTGTCTCCTGTCTAATCTCTGTGTCTCCCTGTCTAATCCCTGTGTCTCCCTGTCTAATCTCTGTGTCTCCCTGTCTAATCTCTGTCTGTCTCCCTGTCTAATCTCTGTCTGTCTCCCTGTCTAATCTCTGTCTCCCCTGTCTAATCTGTCTCTATCCCTGTCTAATCTCTGTGTCTCCCTGTCTAATCTCTGTCTGTCTCCCTGTCTAATCTCTGTCTCCTGTCTCTCTGTCTAAATCTCTGTGTCTCCCTGTCTAATCTCTCTGTGTCTCCTGTGTCTGTCTAATCTCTGTGTCTCCCTGTCTAATCTCTGTGTCTCCCTGTCTAATCTCTGTGTCTCCCTGTCTAATCTCTGTGTCTCCCTGTCTAATCTCTGTGTCTCCCTGTCTAATCTCTGTGTCTCCCTGTCTAATCTCTGTGTCTCCCTGTCTAATCTCTGTGTCTCCCTGTCTAATCTCTGTGTCTCCCTGTCTAATCTCTGTCTGTGTCTCCCTGTCTAATCTCTGTGTCTCCCTGTCTAATCTCTGTATCTGTCTAATCCTGTCTAATCTCTCTCCCTGTCTGTGTCTCCTCTGTGTCTCCCTGTCTAATCTCTGTGTCTCCCTGTCTAATATCTGTCTGTCTCCCTGTCTAATCTCTGTGTCTCCCTGTCTAATCTCTGTGTCTCCCTGTCTAATATCTGTCTGTATCCCTGTCTAATCTCTGTCTGTCTCCCTGTCTAGTCTCTGTCTGTATCCCTGTCTAATCTCTGTGTCTCCCTGTCTAATCTCTGTCTGTATCCCTGTCTAATCTCTGTGTCTCCCTGTCTAATCTCTGTGTCTCCCTGTCTAATCTCTGTGTCTCCCTGTCTAATCTCTGTGTCTCCCTGTCTAATCCTGTGTCTGTCTAATCTCTGTGTCTCCCTGTCTAATCTCTGTGTCTCCCTGTCTAATCTCTGTGTCTCCCTGTCTAATCTCTGTGTCTCCCTGTCTAATCTCTGTGTCTCCCTGTCTAATCTCTGTGTCTCCCTGTCTAATCTCTGTGTCTCCCTGTCTAATCTCTGTCTGTGTCTCCCTGTCTAATCTCTGTCTGTGTCTCCCTGTCTAATCTCTGTCTGTGTCTCCCTGTCTAATCTCTGTCTGTGTCTCCATGTCTAATCTCTGTCTGTATCCCTGTCTAATCTCTGTCTGTGTCTCCCTGTCTAATCTCTGTCTGTGTCTCCCTGTCTAATCTCTGTCTGTGTCTCCCTGTCTAATCTCTGTCTGTGTCTCCCTGTCTAATCTCTGTGTCTCCCTGTCTAATCTCTGTGTCTCCCTGTCTAATCTCTGTGTCTCCCTGTCTAATCTCTGTGTCTCCCTGTCTAATCTCTGTGTCTCCCTGTCTAATCTCTGTCTGTCTCCCTGTCTAATCTCTGTGTCTCCCTGTCTAATCTCTGTCTGTATCCCTGTCTAATCTCTGTCTGTATCCCTGTCTAATCTCTGTGTCTCCCTGTCTAATCTCTGTCTGTATCCGTGTCTAATCTCTGTCTGTCTCCCTGTCTAATCTCTGTCTGTATCCCCGTCTAATCTCTGTGTCTCCCTGTCTAATCTCTGTCTGTATCCCTGTCTAATCTCTGTGTCTCCCTGTCTAATCTCTGTGTCTCCCTGTCTAATCTCTGTCTGTATCCCTGTCTAATCTCTGTGTCTCCCTGTCTAATCTCTGTCTGTATCCCTGTCTAATCTCGGTGTCTCCCTGTCTAATCTCTGTGTCTCCCTGTCTAATCTCTGTCTGTATCCCTGTCTAATCTCTGTGTCTCCCTGTCTAGTCTCTGTCTGTATCCCTGTCTAATCTCTGTCTGTATCCCTGTCTAATCTATGTCTGTATCCCTGTCTAATCTCTGTGTCTCCCTAACTAAACTCTGTATCTCCCTGTCTAATCTCTGTCTGTATCCCTGTCTAATCTCTGTATCTCCCTGTCTAATCTCTGTCTGTATCCCTGTCTAATCTCTGTCTGTATCCCTGTCTAATCTATGTCTGTATCCCTGTCTAATCTCTGTGTCTCCCTAACTAAACTCTGTGTCTCCCTGTCTAATCTCTGTCTGTATCCCTGTCTAATATCTGTGTCTCCATGTCTAATCTCTGTGTCTCCCTGTCTAATCTCTGTCTGTGTCTCCCTGTCTAATCTCTGTCTGTGTCTCCCTGTCTAATCTCTGTCTGTGTCTCCCTGTCTAATCTCTGTCTGTGTCTCCCTATCTAATCTCTGTCTGTGTCTCCCTGTCTAATCTCTGTGTCTCCCTGTCTAATCTATGTCTGTCTCCCTGTCTAATCTCGGTGTCTCCCTGTCTAATCTGTGTGTCTCCCTGTCTAATCTCTGTCTGTGTCTCCCTGTCTAATCTATGTCTGTCTCCCTGTCTAATCTCTGTGTCTCCCTGTCTAATCTGTGTGTCTCCCTGTCTAATCTCTGTCTGTGTCTCCCTGTCTAATCTCTGCCTGTGTCTCCCTGTCTAATCTCTGTCTGTGTCTCCCTGTCTAATCTCTGTCTGTGTCTCCCTGTCTAATCTCTGTCTGTGTCTCCCTGTCTAATCTCTGTCTGTGTCTCCCTATCTAATCTCTGTCTGTGTCTCCCTGTCTAATCTCTGTCTGTGTCTCCCTGTCTAATCTCTGTCTGTGTCTCCCTGTCTAATCTCTGTCTGTGTCTCCCTGTCTAATCTCTGTCTGTGTCTCCCTGTCTAATCTCTGTCTGTGTCTCCCTGTGCATGTCAATGTCTACTCTCTGTCTGTGTCTCCCTGTCTAATCTCTGTCTGTGTCTCCCTGTCTAATCTCTGTCTGTGTCTCCCTGTCTAATCTCTGTCTGTGTCTCCCTGTCTAATCTCTGTCTGTGTCTCCCTGTCTAATCTCTGTCTGTGTCTCCCTGTCTAATCTCTGTCTGTGTCTCCCTGTCTAATCTCTGTATGTGTCTCCCTATCTAATCTCTGTCTGTGTCTCCCTGTCTAATCTCTGTCTGTGTCTCCCTGTCTAATCTCTGTCTGTGTCTCCCTGTCTAATCTCTGTCTGTGTCTCCCTGTCTAATCTCTGTCTGTGTCTCCCTGTCTAATCTCTGTCTGTGTCTCCCTGACTAATCTCTGTCTGTGTCTCCCTATCTAATCTCTGTCTGTGTCTCCCTGTCTAATCTCTGTCTGTGTCTCCCTGTCTAATCTCTGTCTGTGTCTCCCTGTCTAATCTCTGTCTGTGTCTCCCTGTCTAATCTCTGTCTGTGTCTCCCTGTCTAATCTCTGTCTGTGTCTCCCTGTCTAATCTCTGTCTGTGTCTCCCTGTCTAATCTCTGTCTGTGTCTCCCTGACTAATCTCTGTCTGTGTCTCCCTGTCTAATCTCTGTCTGTGTCTCCCTGTCTAATCTATGTCTGTGTCTCCCTGTGCATGTCAATGTCTACTCTCTGCCTGTGTCTCCCTGTCTAATCGCAGTCTGTCTCCCTGTCTCAGTAGGTACATCTCACTGGTCACCCCCAAAGCCAATTCCTCCTTTGGTTGCCTTTCCTTCCAGTTCTCTGCTGCCAATGACTGGAACGAACTGCAAAAATCAATGAAGCTGGAGTCTTATATCTCCCTCACTAGCTTTAAGCACCAGCTGTCAGAGCAGCTCACAGATCAGCCAGCTCTAGGAAGAGCCCAAACAGTTTTTAAGTTTGGGTTTTAATTTTGTTTGCCTCGTCTTGGGCACATGTAGTAGGTGTCTTTTAGGGTCCCTATACAACTTTCAGTGGACCCCCGCATGAATGTCTTTAAGAACCCCTCCTAAAACCCCACCTCTTTCGTTTTGGTTATTGTAAGTGACCGTTGGTTCTGTTTGAGTGACATTTCTGTTTTTGTTGCTGGGGAACATAACATCGTCTCATATGTATTTAATAAACCAATCAACATTACATACAGTACAGTGCCTTCGGAAAGTATTCAGAGTATTCAGTATTCCTTTTTCCACATTTTGTTACGTTACAGCCTTATTTTAAAAACACAGAAAATAAATATTTAAATATTTATTCAGACCTGTTGCTATGAGACTCGAAATGGTTTCCATTGATTATGTTTCCATTGATCATCCTTGAGATGTTTCTACAACTTGATTGGAGTCCACCTGTGGTAAATGCAATTGATTGGACGTGATTTGGAAAGGCACACACCTGTCTATATAAAGTCCCACAGTTGACAGTGCATGTCAGAGCAAAAACCAAGCCATGAGGTCGAAGGAATTGTTCCTAGAGCTCCGAGACAGGATTTTTTCCGAGACAAAGATCTGAGGAAAAGTACCTGCATTGAAGGTCCCGCTGAACACAGTGGCCTCCATTATTTTTTTATGGAAGTTTGGAAGCACCAAGACTCTTCCTAGAGCTGAACTGCCCGGCAAAACTGAACAATTGGGGGAGAAAGTCCTTGATCAGGGAGGTGACCAAGAACCCGATGGTCACCCTAACAGAGCTACAGAGTTTGTCTGTAGAGATGGGAGAACCTCCCAGAAGGACAACCATCTCTGCAGCACTCCACCAATCAGGCATTTACGGTATAGTGGACTGAAGTAAATCACTTCTCAGTAAAAGGCACATGACAGTTGCCACATTTATCCAATAAGTGTCTCAACATATTGACAATCTAAATACAACTGGTTAACCTTGATCTCTGGAGTTCTCACTTTGTTAGTGGTTCATCACACCAAATGATTTAATCGGAACTATAGAAGTGATTCATAGTGAATGGCGTATGTTTTTTCCAGAAAACATTATGAAATAGTCTCGATATTAGTCACAAGAAATGTTCGTCGGGAGCTTAATGAAATGGGTTTCCATGGCAGAGTAGCAGCACACAAGCCTAAGATCACCATGCGTAAAGCCAAATGTTGGCTGGAGTGGTGTAAAGATCGCCGCCATTGGACTCTGGGGCAGTGGAAACGCGTTCTCAGGAGGGATGAATCACGCTTCACCATCTGGCAGTCCGACAGGCGAATCTGGGTTTGACGGATGCCAGGGGATTACTACCTGCCCCAATACATAGTGCCAACTGTAAAGTTTGGTGGATGAGGAATAATGGTCTGGGGCCGTTTTTCATGGTTTGGGCTAAGCCCCTTAGTTCCAGTGAAGGGAAATCTTAACGCAACAGCATACAATGACATTCTAGATGATTCTATGCTTCCAACTTTGTGGCAACAGTTTGGGGAAGGCTCTTTCCTGTTTCAGCATGACAATGCCCCTGTGTATAAAATGAGATCCATACAGAAATGGTTTGACAAGATTGGTTTGAAAGAACTTGAGAGCCCTGACCTCAACCCCATCTAACACCTTTGGGATGAATTGGAACGCCGATTGTGAGCCAGGCCTAATCACCCAACATCAGTGCCCGACCTCACTAATGCTCTTGTGGCTGAATGGAAGCAAATCCAAGCAGCAATGTTCCAACATCTATCAGGAAACCTTCCCAGAAGAGTGGAGGCTGTTATAACAGCAAAAGGGGGACCAACTACATATTTATGCCCAAGATTTTGGGATGTTGAGATGTTGGACAAGCAAGTGTCCAGATTATTTTGGTCAAGTAGTGTATATAGGCTAAACACCAGTCATGTTTGACAATGATAATGCAATATCATTAACAGTCTACAATCTTGATTCCGTTGACATACTCGAGGCACCATTCTTTCAGATCAAATGAGCGTAGAGAAAGACCAGCGCTTGTTACGCACCGTACACCTCAGCCACCTTGCAATCTGAACGGAGCCAGTCAGCAATCAAAGATCCTACTCAAATTAGCAACGCGTGTTGCATCTGTAGATCTCCCCTCTTTCTAAATTTCAAATCAATATTTTATTCTCTGTCACGACTCTGCTCACATGGGCTGTGCATGTTATATATAGTATGGTGTGTTATAGAAATGCTTATTGCATTTTGTAACATTTCACTCAGCTGCCTGCTGCAGTGCTCTCTCAACACCAATGACAGTACTGAACACTCACTCCATCAGCCCTCCCCACCGCCCTCTCAGCCCTCCCCACCTCTCCCTCAGCCCTCCCAACCACCCTCTCAGCCCTCCCCACCGCCCTCTCCCCAGCCCTCCCCACCCCCTCCCTCAGCCCTCCCCACCGCCCTCTCAGCCCTCCCCACCTCTCCCTCAGCCCTCCCCACCTCTCCTCAGCCCTCCCCACCGTTTCCTCCCCACCTCTCCCTCAGCCCTCCCCACCTCCCCTCAGCCCTCCCCACCTCCCCTCAGCCCTCCCCACCTCTCCCCACCTCTCCTCAGCCCTCCCCCACCTCCCCTCAGCCCTCCCCACCTCTCCCTCAGCCTCCCCACCTCTCCCTCAGCCCTCCCCACCTCTCCCTCAGCCCTCCCCACCTCTCCCTCAGCCCTCCCCACCTCTCCCTCCCCACCGCTCCTCAGCCCTCCCCACCTCTCCCTCTCAGCCCTCCCCACCTCTCCCTCAGCCCTCCCCACCTCTCCCTCAGCCCTCCCCACCTCTCCCTCAGCCCTCCCCACCTCACCCTCAGCCCTCCCCACCTCTCCCTCAGCCCTCCCCACCTCTCCCTCAGCCCTCCCCACCTCTCCCTCAGCCCTCCCCACCTCTCCCTCAGCCCTCCCCACCTCTCCCTCAGCCCACCCCAGCTCCCTCAGCCCTCCCCCTCAGCCCTCCCCACCTCTCCCTCAGCCCTCCCCACCTCCCTCAGCCCTCCCCCCACCTCTCCCTCAGCCCTCCCCACCTCTCCTCAGCCCACCCCACCTCTCCTCAGCCCTCCCCACCTCTCCTCAGCCCTCCCCACCTCTCCCTCAGCCCCCTCCCCACCTCTCCTCAGCCCTCCCCACCTCTCCTCAGCCCTCCCCACCTCTCCTCAGCCCTCCCCACCTCTCCTCAGCCCTCCCCCTCCTCACCTCCCTCAGCCCTCCTCCCACCTCTCCCTCAGCCCTCCCCACCTCTCCTCAGCCTCCCCACCTCTCCCTCAGCCCTCCCCCCCTCTCCCTCAGCCCTCCCCACCTCTCCCTCAGCCCTCCCCACCTCTCCCTCAGCCCTCCCCACCGCTCCTCAGCCCTCCCCACCTCCTCCCCACCTCTCCTCAGCCCTCCCCACCTCTCCTCAGCCCTCCCCACCTCTCCCCTCAGCCCTCCCCACCTCTCCCTCAGCCCTCCCCACCGCTTCCTCCTCCACCTCTCCCTCAGCCCTCCCCACCTCTCCTCCCCTCCCCTCTCCCTCAGCCCTCCCCACCTCTCCCTCAGCCCTACCCACCTCCCCTCCCTCAGCCCTCCCCACCGCTCTCCCCACCGCTCCCTCAGCCCTCCCCACCGCCCCTCCCCACCTCTCCTCAGCCCTCCCCACCTCTCCCTCAGCCCTCCCCACCTCTCCCTCAGCCCTCCCCACCTCTCCCCTCAGCCCTCCCCACCTCTCCCTCAGCCCTCCCCACCTCTCTCCTCAGCCCTCCCCCCACCTCTCCCTCAGTCCTCCCCACCTCCCTCAGCCCTCCCCCACCTCCCCAGCCTCCCCACTCCCTCAGCCCTCCCCACCGCCCCTCAGCCCTCCCCACCGCTCTCTCAGCCCTCCCCACCTCTCCTCAGCCCTCCCCACCTCTCCCAGCCCCCACCTCCTCAGCCCTCCCCACCTCTCCTCCCCTCCCCACCTCTCCCTCAGCCCTCCCCACCTCTCCCTCAGCCCTCCCCACCTCTCCCTCAGCCCTCCCACCTCTTCAGCTCCCCACCTCTCCCTCAGCCCTCCCCACCGCCCCTCAGCCCTCCCCACCTCTCCATCAGCCCTCCCCACCTCTCCCTCAGCCCTCCCCACCTCTCCTCAGCCCTCCCCACCTCCACCTCTCCTCAGCCCTCCCCACCTCTCCCCCACCTCAGCCCTCCCCACCTCTCCCTCAGCCCTCCCCACCTCTCCCTCAGCCCTCCCCACCTCTCCCTCAGCCCTCCCCACCTCTCCCTCAGCCCTCCCCACCTCTCCCTCAGCCCTCCCCACCGCTCCCCTCAGCCCACCCCTCACCTCTCCCTCAGCCCTCCCCACCTCTCCTCAGCCCTCCCCACCTCTCCCTCAGCCCTCCCCACCTCTCCTCAGCCCACCCCACCTCTCCCTCAGCCCTCCCCCCTCCTCAGCCCTCCCCACCTCTCCCTCAGCCCCTCCCCACCTCCCTCAGCCTCCCACCCTCCCTCAGCCCTCCCCACCTCTCCCTCAGCCCTCCCCACCTCCTCAGCCCTCCCCACCTCTCCCTCAGCCCTCCCACCCACCTCTCCCCTCAGCCCTCCCCACCTCTCCCTCTCAGCCCTCCCCCCACCTCCCTCCCCTCAGCCCTCCCTCAGCCCCTCCCCCTCTTCCTCAGCCCTCCCCACCTCTCCCTCAGCCCTCCCCACCTCTCCCTCAGCCCTCCCCACCTCTCCCCTCAGCCCTCCCCACCTCTCCTCAGCCCTCCCCTTCCTCAGCCCTCCCCACCTCCTCAGCCCTCCCCACCGCTTCCTCCCCACCTCTCCCTCAGCCCTCCCCACCTCTCCCTCAGCCCTCCCCACCTCTCCTCAGCCCTCCCCACCTCCCCTCAGCCCTCCCCACCGCTCCTCAGCCCTCCCCACCTCCTCAGCTCCCCCCACCTCTCCCTCAGCCCTCCCCACCTCTCCCTCCCCACCTCTCTCAGCCCTCCCCACCGCTTCCTCCCCACCTCTCCCTCAGCCCTCCCCACCTCTCCCTCAGCCCTCCCCACCGCTTCCTCCCCACCTCTCCCTCAGCCCTCCCCACCGCCCTCAGCTCCCCACCTCTCCCTCAGCCCTCCCCACCTCTCCCTCAGCCCTCCCCACCTATCCCTCAGCCCTACCCCACCTCTCTCCCTCAGTCCTCCCCACCTCTCCCTCAGCCCTCCCCACCGCTTCCTCCCCACCTCTCCCTCAGCCCTCCCCACCTCTCCCTCAGCCCTCCCCACCTCTCCCTCAGCCCTCCCCACCTCTCCTCAGCCCTCCCCCACCTCTCCCTCAGCCCTCCCCACCTCTCCTCAGCCCTCCCCACCTCTCCCTCAGCCCTCCCCACCTCTCCTCAGCCCTCCCCACCTCTCCCTCAGCCCCTCCCCACCTCTCCTCAGCCCTCCCCACCTCTCCCTCAGCCCTCCCCACCTCTCCTCCCCACCTCTCCCCTCAGCCCTCCCCACCGCTCCCCACCTCTCCCTCAGCCCTCCCCACCTCTCCCTCAGCCCTCCCCACCTCCCTCAGCCCTCCCACCTCTCCCTCAGCCTCCTCCCACCTCCCTCAGCCCTCCCCACCCTCCCCACCTCCCCTCACCCTCCCCCTCAGCCCTCCCCACCTCTCCCCTCAGCCCTCCCCACCTCTCCCTCAGCCCTCCCCACCTCTCCCTCCCACCTCTCCCCAGCCCTCCTCCCCACCTCTCCCTCAGCCCTCCCCACCTCTCCCTCAGCCCCTCCCCCACCTCTCCTCAGCCCTCCCCACCTCTCCCTCAGCCCTCCCCACCTCTCCCCCAGCCCTCCCCACCTCTCCCTCAGCCCTCCCCACCTCTCCTCAGCCCTCCCACCTCTCCCTCAGCCCTCCCCATCTCTCCCTCAGCCCTCCCCACCTCTCCTCAGCCCTCCCCATCTCTCCCTCAGCCCTCCCCGCTTCCTCTCCCTCAGCCCTCCCCACCTCTCCCTCAGCCCTCCCCACCTCTCCCTCAGCCCTCCCCACCTCTCCCTCAGTCCTCCTCAGCCCTCCCCACCGCTCCCTCAGCCCTCCCCACCGCCTCAGCTCCCCACCTCTCCCCCTCAGCCCTCCCCACCTCTCCCTCAGCCCTCCCCACCTCTCCCTCAGCCCTCCCCACCTCTCCCTCAGCCCTCCCCACCGCTTCCCCTCCCCACCTCTCCCTCAGCCCTCCCCCTCTCCCTTCCCTCCCCCACCTCTCCCTCAGCCTCCCCCACCTCTCCCTCAGCCCTCCCCACCTATCCCTCAGCCCTCCCCACCTCTCCTCAGCCCTCCCCACCTCTCCTCAGCCCTCCCCCTCCTCAGCCCTCCCCACCTTCTCCCCACCTCTCCTCAGCCCTCCCCACCTCTCCCTCAGCCCTCCCCCACCTCTCCCTCAGCCCTCCCCACCTCTCCCTCAGCCCTCCCCACCCTCTCCCCTCCCCACCTCTCCCCTCAGCCCTCCCCACCTCTCCCTCAGCCCTCCCCACCTCTCTCCCCAGCCCTCCCCACCTCTCCTCCCCTCCCCAGCCTCCTCCCCTCCCCACCTCTCCCCAGCCCTCCCCACCTCTCCCTCAGCCCTCCCCCACCTCTCCCTCAGCCCTCCCCACCTCTCCCTCAGCCCTCCCCACCTCTCCCTCAGCCCTCCCCACCTCTCCCTCAGCCCTCCCATCTTCCTCCCTCAGCCCTCCTCAGCCTCTCCCTCAGCTTCCTCCCCATCTCTCCCTCAGCCCTCCCCACCTCTCCCTCAGCCCCTCCCCTCCCCCAGCCCTCCCCACCTCTCCCCCTCAGCCCTCCCCACCTCTCCCTCAGCCCTCCCCACCTCTCCCTCAGCCCTCCCCACCTCTCCATCAGCCCTCCCCACCTCTCCCTCAGCCCTCCCCACCTCTCCCTCAGCCCTCCCCACCTCTCCCTCAGCCCTCCCCACCTCTCCCTCAGCCCTCCCCACCTCTCCCTCAGCCCTCCCCACCTCTCCCTCAGCCCTCCCCACCTCTCCCTCAGCCCTCCCCATCTCCCCTCAGCCCTCCCCACCCCCCCTCAGCCTCACCTCCTCAGCCCTCCCCACTCCTCAGCCTCTCTCCCTCAGCCCTCCCCCATCTCTCCCTCAGCCCTCCCCCCACCTCTCCCTCAGCCTCTCCCCACCTCCCTCAGCCCTCCCCACCTCTCCCTCAGCCCTCCCCACCTCTCCCTCAGCCCTCCCCCACCTCTCCCTCAGCCCTCCCCACCTCTCCTCAGCCCTCCCCACCTCTCCTCAGCCCTCCCCACCGCTCCCTCCTCCTCAGCCCCCCACCTCCCCACCTCTCAGCCCTCCCCACCTCTCCCTCAGCCCTCCCCACCGCTCCCTCAGCCCTCCCCACCTCCCTCAGCCCTCAGCCCTCCCAGCTCCCCACCTCTTCCTCAGCCCTCCCCACCTCTCCCTCAGCCCTCCCCACCTCTCCCTCAGCCCTCCCCACCTCTCCCCCAGCCCTCCCCACCTCTCCCTCAGTCCTCCCCCTCACCGCTCCCTCAGCCCTCCCCACCTCTCCCTCAGCCCTCCCCACCTCTCCCTCAGCCCTCCCCACCTCTCCCTCAGCCCTCCCCACCTCTCCCTCAGCCCTCCCCACCTCTCCCTCAGCCCTCCCCCTCTCCCTCAGCCCTCCCCACCTCTCCCTCAGTCCTCCCCACCTCTCCCTCAGCCCTCCCCACCTCTCCCTCAGCCCTCCCCCCCGCTTCCTCCCCACCTCTCCCTCAGCCCTCCCCACCGCTTCCTCCCCACCTCTCCCTCAGCCCTCCCCCACCTCTCCTCAGCCCTCCCCACCTATCCCTCAGCCCTACCCACCTCTCCCTCAGTCCTCCTCACCGCTCCCTCAGCCCTCCCCACCTCTTCCTCCCCCACCTCCTCCCTCAGCCCTCCCCACCTCTCCCTCAGCCCTCCCCACCTCCCCTCAGCCCTCCCCACCTCTCCCTCAGCCCTCCCCACCTCTCCCCAGCCTCCCCACCTCTCCCTCAGCCCTCCCCACCTCTCCCTCAGCCCTCCCCACCTCTCCCCAGCCCTCCCCACCTCTCCCCTCAGCCCTCCCCACCTCTCCCTCAGCCCTCCCCACCTCTCCCTCAGCCCTCCCACCTCTCCTCAGCCCTCCAGCCCTCCCCACCTCTCCCTCAGCCCTCCCCACCTCTCCCTCAGCCCTCCCCACCTCCCCCAGCCCTCCACCTCTCCCTCAGCCCTCCCACCTCTCCTCAGCCCTCCCCACCTCTCCCCTCAGCCCTCCCCACCTCTCCCTCAGCCCTCCCCACCTCTCCCTCAGCCCTCCCCACCTCTCCTCAGCCCTCCCCACCTCTCCCTCAGCCCACCTCTCCCTCAGCCCTCCCCACCTCTCCCTCAGCCCTCCCCACCTCTCCCCTCAGCCCTCCCCACCTCTCCCTCAGCCCTCCCCACCTCTCCCTCAGCCCTCCCCCCTCCCACCTCTCCCTCAGCCCTCCCCACCGCATTCCTCCCCACCTCCCCTCAGCCCTCCCCCCGCTTCCTCCCCCCCACCTCTCCTCAGCCCCCACCTCCCCCACCTCTCCCTCAGCCCTCCCCACCTATCCTCAGCCCCTACCCACCTCTCCCTCAGTCCTCCCTCACCTCCCTCAGCCCTCCCCACCGCTTCCTCCCACCTCTCCCTCAGCCCTCCCCACCTCTCCATCAGCCCTCCCCACCTCTCCCTCAGCCCTCCCCACCTCTCCCTCAGCCCTCCCCACCGCTTCCTCCCCACCTCTCCCTCAGCCCTCCCCACCTCCCTCAGCCCTCCCCACCTCTCCCCAGCCCTCCCCACCTCTCCCTCAGCCCTCCCCACCTCCCCACCTCCCCAGCCCTCCCCACCTCTCCCCTCAGCCCTCCCCACCTCTCCCTCAGCCCTCCCCACCTCTCCCTCAGCCCTCCCCACCTCTCCCTCAGCCCTCCCCACCTCTCCCTCAGCCCTCCCCACCTCTCCCTCAGCCCTCCCCACCTCTCCCTCAGCCCTCCCCACCTCTCCCTCAGCCCTCCCCACCTCTCCCTCAGCCCTCCCCACCTCTCCCTCAGCCCTCCCCACCTCTCCCCCAGCCCTCCCCACCTCTCCCTCAGCCCTCCCCACCTCTCCCTCAGCCCTCCCCACCTCTCCCTCAGCCCTCCCCACCTCTCCCTCAGCCCTCCCCATCTCTCCCTCAGCCTCCCCACCTCCCTCAGCCCTCCCCATCTCTCCTCAGCCCTCCCCACCTCTCCCTCAGCCCTCCCCATCTCTCCCTCAGCCCTACCCACCTCTCCCTCAGCCCTCCCCATCTCTCCTCAGCCCTCCCCCCCCCCACCTCTCCCTCAGCCCTCCCCATCTCTCCCTCAGCCCTCCCCATCCACCTCTCCCTCAGCCCTCCCCACCTCTCCCTCAGCCCTCCCCACCTCTCCTCAGCCCTCCCCACCTCTCCCCCAGCCCTCCCCACCTCTCCTCAGCCCTCCCCACCTCTCCCTCAGCCCTCCCCACCTCTCCCTCAGCCCTCCCCACCTCTCCCTCAGCCCTCCCCACCATCAGCCCTCCCCCACCTCTCCCCTCCCCACCGCCCTCCCAGCCCTCCCCACCTCTCCCCAGCCCTCCCCACCTCTCCTCAGCCCTCCCCACCTCTCCCTCAGCCCTCCCCTCCCCACCTCCTTCCTCAGCCCTCCCCACCTCTCCTCAGCCCTCCCCACCTCTCCCCAGCCCTCCCCACCTCTCCCCAGCCCTCCCCCACCTCTCCCCAGCCCTCCCCACCTCTCCCTCAGCCCTCCCCTCCCACCTCTCCCTCAGCCCTCCCCACCTCTCCTCAGCCCTCCCCACCTCTCCCTCAGCCCTCCCCATCTCTCCCTCAGCCCTCCCCACCTCTCCTTCAGCCCTGCCAAACCCTGCTGACAGACTCCTGCCAAACCCTGCATACAGACTCCTGCCAAACTTATTTGACCTGCAAATGTATCAGTGTTTCCTCTATATACATTTTGCAGCCACTCACAATTTTTGTATTAAAAAAAAATGATAACTGGGCTGGTCAAACGTTTTCAGTGCAAAATAAAACAGATAACGGACCTATATATATATTAAATAAGATCATCTTTGAGAACTAACAATCACCAAAATAGAAACTAGACAGTCGGGGAACATCTAAAATTCGCCAAATGATTTAGTTATGTTTGAGTTACAAAGATAGCAAGAACACTGCATAAGAACACTGCAAGAACACTGCATAAGAACACTGCCTAAGAACACTGCATAAGAACACTGCTTAAGAACACTGCAAAAGAACACTGCAAGAACACTGCAAAAGAACACTGCATAAGAACACTGCAAGAACACTGCATAAGAACACTGCATAAGAACACTGCAAGAACACTGCATAAGAACACTGCAAAAGAACACTGCAAGAACACTGCCTAAGAACACTGCAAGAACACTGCATAAGAACACTGCATAAGAACACTGCATAAGAACACTGCAAGAACACTGCAAGAACACTGCATAAGAACACTGCATAAGAACACTGCATAAGAACACTGCATAAGAACACTGCAAAAGAACACTGCAAGAACACTGCCTAAGAACACTGCATAAGAACGTTGCAAGAACACTGCATAAGAACACTGCATAAGAACACTGCATAAGAACACTGCAAGAACGTTGCAAGAACACTGCATAAGAACACTGCAAGAACACTGCAAGAACACTGCATAAGAACACTGCATAAGAACACTGCACAAGAACACTGCAAGAACGTTGCAAGAACACTGCATAAGAACACTGCAAGAACACTGCACAAGAACACTGCATAAGAACACTGCATAAGAACACTGCAAGAACACTGCAAGAACACTGCTTGGCAAAATGTGTAGAATTGCATGAAACCAGCTTTAAAACCACATTTAGTGCCTCTTCAATGAATTATATTCCACATAATAATTCACATGTACTGTTGCTGCAGAATTATTTTGGCTCAAATTAGGACCCTACATCTGTAAACACCAGGAAGATTTCCAGCAGCACACAGATGTGCAGTTTGTCCACATCAAAGTAGTGGTGAATCAGACAGCATTACAGACAATATGTTGCTGTCCAGACAGGTGTGATGCTGAACTACTCAGTCAGACAGGTGTGATGCTGAACTACTCAGTCAGACAGGTGTGATGCTGAACTACTCAGTCAGACAGGTGTGATGCTGAACTACTCAGTCAGACAGGTGTGGTGCTGAACTCCTCAGTCAGACAGGTGTGATGCTGAACACCTCAGTCAGACAGGTGTGATGCTGAACACCTCAGTCAGACAGGTGTGGTGCTGAACTACTCAGTCAGACAGGTGTGGTGCTGAACTACTCAGTCAGACAGGTGTGGTGCTGAACTACTCAGTCAGACAGGTGTGGTGCTGAACTACTCAGTCAGACAGGTGTGGTGCTGAACTACTCAGTCAGACAGGTGTGATGCTGAACTACTCAGTCAGACAGGTGTGGTGCTGAACTCTCAGTCAGACAGGTGTGGTGCTGAACTCCTCAGTCAGACAGGTGTGATGCTGAACGTCTCAGTCAGACAGGTGTGGTGCTGAACTCCTCAGTCAGACAGGTGTGATGCTGAACTACTCAGTCAGACCGGTGTGATGCTGAACTACTCAGTCAGACAGGTGTGATGCTGAACTACTCAGTCAGACAGGTGTGGTGCTGAACTCCTCAGTCAGACAGGTGTGATGCTGAACTACTCAGTCAGACAGGTGTGGTGCTGAACTACTCAGTCAGACCGGTGTGGTGCTGAACTACTCAGTCAGACAGGTGTGGTGCTGAACTACTCAGTCAGACAGGTGTGGTGCTGAACTACTCAGTCAGACCGGTGTGGTGCTGAACTACTCAGTCAGACAGGTGTGGTGCTGAACTACTCAGTCAGACCGGTGTGGTGCTGAACTACTCAGTCAGACAGGTGTGGTGCTGAACTACTCAGTCAGACAGGTGTGGTGCTGAACTACTCAGTCAGACAGGTGTGGTGCTGAACTACTCAGTCAGACAGGTGTGATGCTGAACTACTCAGTCAGACAGGTGTGATGCTGAACTACTCAGTCAGACAGGTGTGATGCTGAACTACTCAGTCAGACAGGTGTGGTGCTGAACTACTCAGTCAGACAGGTGTGATGCTGAACTACTCAGTCAGACAGGTGTGATGCTGAACTACTCAGTCAGACCGTGTGATGCTGAACTACTCAGTCAGACAGGTGTGATGCTGAACTACTCAGTCAGACAGGTGTGGTGCTGAACTACTCAGTCAGACAGGTGTGATGCTGAACTACTCAGTCAGACAGGTGTGGTGCTGAACTACTCAGTCAGACAGGTGTGGTGCTGAACTACTCAGTCAGACAGGTGTGATGCTGAACTACTCAGTCAGACAGGTGTGGTGCTGAACTACTCAGTCAGACAGGTGTGGTGCTGAACTACTCAGTCAGACAGGTGTGGTGCTGAACTACTCAGTCAGACAGGTGTGGTGCTGAACTACTCAGTCAGACAGGTGTGGTGCTGAACTACTCAGTCAGACAGGTGTGATGCTGAACACCTCAGTCAGACAGGTGTGGTGCTGAACTACTCAGTCAGACAGGTGTGATGCTGAACTACCTCAGTCAGACAGGTGTGGTGCTGAACTACTCAGTCACAGGTGTGATGCTGAACTGCCTCAGTCAGACAGGTGTGATGCTGAACTACTCAGTCAGACCGGTGTGGTGCTGAACTACTCAGTCAGACCGGTGTGGTGCTGAACTACTCAGTCAGACCGGTGTGATGCTGAACACCTCAGTCAGACAGGTGTGGTGCTGAACTCCTCAGTCACAGGTGTGATGCTGAATGCCTCAGTCAGACAGGTGTGATGCTGAACTACTCAGTCAGACAGGTGTGGTGCTGAACTCCTCAGTCAGACAGGTGTGGTGCTGAACTCTTCAGTCAGACAGGTGTGATGCTGAACTCCTCAGTCAGACAGGTGTGATGCTGAACTCCTCAGTCAGACAGGTGTGATGCTGAATGCCTCAGTCAGACAGGTGTGATGCTGAACTACTCAGTCAGACAGGTGTGGTGCTGAACTCCTCAGTCAGACAGGTGTGGTGCTGAACTCTTCAGTCAGACAGGTGTGATGCTGAACTCCTCAGTCAGACAGGTGTGATGCTGAACTACTCAGTCAGACAGGTGTGATGCTGAATGTCTCAGTCAGACAGGTGTGATGCTGAACACCTCAGTCAGACAGGTGTGATGCTGAACTACTCAGTCAGACAGGTGTGATGCTGAACTACTCAGTCAGACAGGTGTGATGCTGAATGCCTCAGTGAGACAGGTGTGATGCTGAACACCTCAGTCAGACAGGTGTGATGCTGAACACCTCAGTCAGACAGGTGTGGTGCTGAACTGGTCAGTCAGACAGGTGTGATGCTGAACTCCTCAGTCAGACAGGTGTGATGCTGAACTACTCAGTCAGACAGGTGTGATGCTGAACACCTCAGTCAGACAGGTGTGATGCTGAACACCATCAGTCAGACAGGTGTGCCATTTGTCTGAACGTCTCAGTCAGACAGGTGTGGTGCTGAACTACTCAGTCAGAATAGGTGTGGTGCTGAACTCTTCAGTCAGACAGGTGTGATGCTGAACTCCTCAGTCAGACCAGGTGTGATGCTGAACTGCCATTTGTCCTGGTCAGTCAGACAGGTGTGATGCTGAACGTCTCAGTCAGACAGGTGTGATGCTGAACATTTGTCCTCAGTCAGACAGGTGTGATGTCTGAACACCTCAGTCATAGGGAATAGGTGTGATGCTGAATAGGGTGCATTTGTCCTGGTCAGTCAGTACAGGTGTGGTGCTGAACTAGTGCAGTACATAGGGAATGCCACCTCAGTCAGTACAGGTGTGGTGCTGACCTGGTCAGTCAGACAGGTGTGATTTGCTGAACACCTCAGTCAGAATAGGTGTGATGCTGAACTTTGTCCTCAGTCAGACATAGGTGTGGTGCTGACCTCCTCAGTCAGACAGGTGTGGTGCTGACCTCCTCAGTCAGACAGGTGTGATGCTGAACACCTCAGTCAGACAGGTGTGATGGGTGAACATTTGTCCTGGTCTAAAGTAGTGCAGACATAGGTGTGGTGCTTTGACCTCCTCAGTCAGACAGGTGTAGGTGCTTTGACCTCCTCTAGTCAGACAGGTGTGATGCTGAACACCTCAGTCAGACAGGTGTGATGCTGAACTCCTGGTCTAGTCAGACAGGTGTGATGCCTGAACTCCTCAGTCAGACAGGTGTGATGCTGAACTACTCAGTCAGACAGGTGTGATGCTGAACACCTCAGTCAGACAGGTGTGATGCTGAACACCTCAGTCAGACATAGGTGTGATTTGCCTGGTCACCTAGTGCAGTACAGGTGTGATTTGTCCTGAACTACTCAGTACAGGGACAGGTGTGATGCTGAACTCCTCAGTCAGACAGGTGTGGTGCTGAAGTACCAGTAGTCAGACAGGTGTGATTTGAACTCCTCAGTCAGACAGGTGTGGTGCTGAACACCTCAGTCAGACAGGTGTGGTGCTGACCTCTAAAGTCAGTCAGACAGGTGTGATGCTTTGTCCTGAAAGTCAGTCAGACAGGTGTGGTGCCAACTACTCAGTCAGACAGGTGTGATGCTGAACTACTCAGTCAGACAGGTGTGGTGCTGACCTCCTCAGTCAGACAGGTGTGATGCTGAACACCTCAGTCAGACAGGTGTGATGCTGAACTACTCAGTCAGACAGGTGTGATGCTGAACTACTCAGTCAGACAGGTGTGATGCTGAGCGCTTCAGTCATTAATGTAAGTCTATTTTTTTAAAATACATTTGACTCTGTTGGTGGCTCATTTCTTTCCTTTTTAGATAAAAACAAACCTCTGTTTTCTACCACGTGAGACTTAGAGAAGTCTCTTATCGCCCTCTTGTGCTGATTTGTCCTGGTCTAAAGTAGTGCAGTACATAGGGAATAGGGTGCCATTTGTCCTGGTCTAAAGTAGTGCAGTACATAGGGAATAGGGTGCCATTTGTCCTGGTCTAAAGTAGTGCAGTACATAGGGAATAGGGTGCCATTTGTCCTGGTCTAAAGTAGTGCAGTACATAGGGAATAGGGTGCCATTTGTCCTGGTCTAAAGTAGTGCAGTACATAGGGAATAGGGTGCCATTTGTCCTGGTCTAAAGTAGTGCAGTACATAGGGAATAGGGTGCCATTTGTCCTGGTCTAAAGTAGTGCAGTACATAGGGAATAGGGTGCCATTTGTCCTGGTCTAAAGTAGTGCAGTACATAGGGAATAGGGTGCCATTTGTCCTGGTCTAAAGTAGTGCAGTACATAGGGAATAGGGTGCCATTTGTCCTGGTCTAAAGTAGTGCAGTACATAGGGAATAGGGTGCATGTGGTGTGATTTGGTCCACCCATACTAGATGTCCACCCATCTAGGACATACATGTACCAGATGGATTTGGTCCACCCATACCAGATGGATCAGGACATACATGTGGATTTGGTCCACCCATACCAGATGGATCAGGACATGCATGTGGATTTGGTCCACCCATACCAGATGGATCAGGACATACATGTGGATTTGGTCCACCCATACCAGATGGATCAGGACATACATGTGGATTGCATGGTTTGGTCCACCCATACCAGATGGATCAGGACATGCATGTGGATTTGGTCCACCCATACCAGATGGATCAGGACATACATGTGGATTTGGGATCCACCCATACCAGATGGATCATGCATGGACCACCCATACTAGATGGATCAGGACATGTGGGATTTGGTCCACCCATACCAGATGGATCAGGACATGCATGTGGATTTGGTCCACCCATACCAGATGGATCAGGACATGCATGTGGATTTGGTCCACCCATACCAGATGGATCAGGACATACATGTGGATTTGGTCCATATACAGATGGATGGCATTTTTGGTCCACCCATACCAGATGGATCAGGACATGCATGTGGATTTGGTCCACCCATACCAGATGGATCAGGACATGCATGTGGATTTGGTCCACCCATACCAGATGGATCAGGACATGGATCAGGATGTGTGGATTTGGTCCACCCATACCAGATGGATCAGGACATACATGTGGATTTGGTCCACCCATACCAGATGGATCAGGACATGCATGTGGATTTGGTCCACCCATACCAGATGGATCAGGACATACATGTGGATTTGGTCCACCCATACTAGATGGATCAGGACATAGGGATGCCATGTGGATTTGGTCCACCCATACCAGATGGATCAGGACATGCATGTGGATTTGGTCCACCCATACCAGATGGATCAGGACATGCATGTGGATTTGGTTTGGTCCACCCATACCAGATGGATACAGGACATACAGATGGATGGACATTGTGGTTTGGTCCACCCATACCAGATGGATCAGGACATACATGTGGATTTGGTCCACCCATACCAGATGGACATCAGGACATACATGTGGGATTTGGTCCACCCATACCAGATGGATCAGGACATGCATGTGGATTTGGTCCACCCATACCAGATGGATCAGGACATACATGTGGATTTGGTCCACCCATACCAGATGGATCAGGACATGCATGCCATGATGGATTTGGTCCACCCATACCAGATGGATCAGGACATACATGTGGATTTGGTCCACCCATACCAGATGGATCAGGACATACATGTGGATTTGGTCCACCCATACCAGATGGATCAGGACATACATGTGGATTTGGTCCACCCATACCAGATGGATCAGGACATGCCATGTGGATCAGGACATGCATGTGGTTTGGTCCACCCATACAGATGCAGGACATGGGATTTGGTCCACCCATACCAGATGGATCAGGACATGCATGTGGATTTGGTCCACCCATACCAGATGGATCAGGACATACATGTGGATTTGGTCCACCCATACCAGATGGATCAGGACATGCATGTGGATTTGGTCCACCCATACCAGATGGATCAGGACATGCATGTGGTCCATTTGGCATCCACCCATACCAGATGGATCAGATGGATTTGGTCAGATGGACATGCATGTGGATTTGGTCCACCCATACCAGATGGATCAGGACATACATGTGGATTTGGTCCACCCATACCAGATGGATCAGGACATGCATGTGGATTTGGTCCACCCATACCAGATGGATCAGGACATGCATGTGGATTTGGTCCACCCATACCAGATGGATTTGGTCCACCCATACAGGACATACATGTGGATTTGGTCCACCCATACCAGATGGATCAGGACATGCATGTGGATTTGGTCCACCCATACCAGATGTGATCAGGACATACATGTGGATTTGGTCCACCCATACTAGATGGATCAGGACATGCATGTGGATTTGGTCCACCCATACCAGATGGATCAGGACATGCATGTGGATTTGGTCCACCCATACTAGATGGATCAGGACATGCATGTGGATTTGGTCCACCCATACCAGATGGATCAGGACATACATGTGGATTTGGTCCACCCATACCAGATGGATCAGGACATACATGTGGATTTGGTCCACCCATACCAGATGGATCAGGACATGCATGTGGATTTGGTCCACCCATACCAGATGGATCAGGACATACATGTGGATTTGGTCCACCCATACCAGATGGATCAGGACATGCATGTGGATTTGGTCCACCCATACCAGATGGATCAGGACATACATGTGGATTTGGTCCACCCATACCAGATGGATCAGGACATACATGTGGATTTGGTCCACCCATACCAGATGGATCAGGACATGCATGTGGATTTGGTCCACCCATACCAGATGGATCAGGACATGCATGTGGATTTGGTCCACCCATACCAGATGGATCAGGACATGCATGTGGATTTGGTCCACCCATACCAGATGGATCAGGACATACATGTGGATTTGGTCCACCCATACCAGATGGATCAGGACATACATGTGGATTTGGTCCACCCATACCAGATGGATCAGGACATACATGTGGATTTGGTCCACCCATACCAGATGGATCAGGACATACATGTGGATTTGGTCCACCCATACCAGATGGATCAGGACATACATGTGGATTTGGTCCACCCATACCAGATGGATCAGGACATGCATGTGGATTTGGTCCACCCATACCAGATGGATCAGGACATGTGGATTTGGTCATACCAGATGGATCAGGACATGTGGATTTGGTCCACCCATACCAGATGGATCAGGACATACATGTGGATTTGGTCCACCCATACCAGATGGATCAGGACATGCATGTGGATTTGGTCCACCCATACCAGATGGATCAGGACATGCATGTGGATTTGGTCCACCCATACCAGATGGATCAGGACATACATGGATGGATTTTTGGTCCACCCATACTAGATGGATCAGGACATGCATGTGGATTTGGTCCACCCATACTAGATGGATCAGGACATGCATGTGGATTTGGTCCACCCATACCAGATGGATCAGGACATGCATGTGGATTTGGTCCACCCATACCAGATGGATCAGGACATGCATGTGGATTTGGTCCACCCATACCAGATGGATCAGGACATGCATGTGGATTTGGTCCACCCATACCAGATGGATCAGGACATACATGTGGATTTGGTCCACCCATACCAGATGGATCAGGACATGCATGTGGATTTGGTCCACCCATACCAGATGGATCAGGACATGCATGTGGATTTGGTCCACCCATACCAGATGGATCAGGACATACATGTGGATTTGGTCCACCCATACCAGATGGATCAGGACATACATGTGGATTTGGTCCACCCATACCAGATGGATCAGGACATACATGTGGATTTGGTCCACCCATACCAGATGGATCAGGACATGCATGTGGATTTGGTCCACCCATACCAGATGGATCAGGACATGCATGTGGATTTGGTCCACCCATACTAGATGGATCAGGACATACATGTGGATTTGGTCCACCCATACCAGATGGATCAGGACATACATGTGGATTTGGTCCACCCATACCAGATGGATCAGGACACACGGGTTGAAATATGAAAACATACTCTGAAACAACTATATTAATTTGTGGACAGGTCGAAAAGCATGAAACATTATTGGCAAATCAGCTCGTTAGCTTGTTGTTGCAAGCTCATTTATTATGGGAAATACAATTATGTTGATATTGGTTGATACTATAGCTGGTTGTTTATTGGAGGTTTGATACTATAGCTGGTTGTTTGATACTATAGCTGGTTGTTTGATACTATAGCTGGTTGTTTGGTATAATATCTGGTTGTTTGATACTATAGCTGGTTGTTTGGTATTATAGCTGGTTGTTTAGTACTATAGCTGGTTGTTTGATACTATAGCTGGTTGTTTGATACTATAGCTGGTTGTTTATTGGAGGTTTGATACTATAGCTGGTTGTTTGATACTATAGCTGGTTGTTTGATACTATAGCTGGTTGTTTGGTATTATAGCTGGTTGTTTGATACTATAGCTGGTTGTTTGGTACTATAGCTGGTTGTTTGATACTATAGCTGGTTATTTGATATTATAGCTGGTTGTTTAGTACTATAGGTGGTTGTTTGATACTATAGCTGGTTGTTTGATACTATAGCTGGTTGTTTGATATTATAGCTGGTTGTTTGATACTATAGCTGGTTGTTTGGTATTATAGCTGGTTGTTTGATACTATATCTGGTTGTTTGGTACTATAGCTGGTTTTTTGATATTATAGCTGGTTGTTTGATACTATAGCTGGTTGTTTGGTACTATAGCTGGTTGTTTGATACTATAGCTGGTTGTTTGGTACTATAGCTGGTTATTTGATACTATAGCTGGTTGTTTGATACTACAGCTGGTTGTTTGGTACTATAGCTGGTTGTTTGGTACTATAGCTGGTTATTTGATACTATAGCTGGTTGTTTGGTACTATAGCTGGTTGTTTGGTACTATAGCTGGTTATTTGATACTATAGCTGGTTGTTTGGTACTATAGCTGGTTGTTTGATATTATAGCTGGTTATTTGATACTATAGCTGGTTGTTTGGTACTATAGCTGGTTATTTGATATTATAGCTGGCTGTTTGGTACTATAGCTGGTTATTTGATACTATAGCTGGTTATTTGATACTATAGCTGGTTGTTTGATACTATAGCTGGTTGTTTGATACTATAGCTGGTTGTTTGATATTTTAGCTGGTTGTTTGATATTATAGCTGGTTGTTTGATATTATAGCTGGTTGTTTGATACTATAGCTGGTTGTTTGATACTATAGCTGGTTGTTTATTGGAGGTTTGATACTATAGCTGGTTGTTTATTGGAGGCTTGATACTATAGCTGGTTGTTTGTTGGTGTAAGCACTTGCTGGTTGTTTGGTGGTGTTAGCACTAGCTGGTTGT
Source organism: Oncorhynchus keta (assembly GCF_023373465.1). Taxonomy (NCBI): domain Eukaryota; kingdom Metazoa; phylum Chordata; class Actinopteri; order Salmoniformes; family Salmonidae; genus Oncorhynchus; species Oncorhynchus keta. The sequence continues at coordinate 3,197,912 of NC_068429.1, read as the reverse complement.
TTGTTAGTGTAAGCACTAGCTGGTTGTTTGTTGATGTAAGCACTAGCTGGTTGTTTGGTGGTGTAAGCACTAGCTGGTTGTTTGTTGGTGTAAGCACTTGCTGGTTGTTTGGTGGTGTTAGCACTAGCTGGTTGTTTGTTGGTGTAAGCACTAGCTGGTTGTTTGTTAGTGTAAGCACTAGCTGGTTGTTTGTTAGTGTAAGCACTAGCTGGTTGTTTGTTGATGTAAGCACTAGCTGGTTGTTTGGTGGTGTAAGCACTAGCTGGTTGTTTGTTGGTGTAAGCACTTGCTGGTTGTTTGGTGGTGTTAGCACTAGCTGGTTGTTTGTTGGTGTAAGCACTAGCTGGAGGGAGGTTCCACCATTGTCAAATCCATGTGAGAAAGTGTGCGATACAACCAAGCCTTTGTTCTGAATGGAGACCAGACAGGTCACTTGTTTTACTAGTTAGTATTCCACATCCACCCATATCTGAGGACATCAGGAGATGACATGGAAACCGGCCACTTGGGGCAGCAGTGAGCGCTGTTACCTTCAAGTAGGTTTCTGTTTTCTGAACTTAACTCGGACCGTAAACATTTCTTCCAAATCTGTTGTGTGAGAAACATGGATGAACATGTAATTCTGACATGAGAGCTGGTTGGTAAGACGACACTAACAAAAATGACTGCAATACTGATTATATCCACTAGATGGCACTAGCCACAACACACATCTATTCAGGGTTAACCTGTCATGGTCCATCAATATAATAACATGCCAAGTCCCACTGTTTTCCCAAGGAAAATCAAATATAATCTGTGTTAGAGATACAGATTAGACAGATTCCTTATAGGTTTACAAACAAAAAACAAATACATTGTCACAATTGTTAAAGTGATGAAACAGCCTACAGGCTACTACTGTTGTGATGAATATTTTTAGTTGGATCTGTTCACTACTGGTGTGACATGGTCTAAGTACAACACGAGTAGACACACAACCTGTGTCAGTCAGTCAGTTTAACGTCCTCTAGTCTCAGGAGCCTGTGACCATAGTTTACCTTTTACAGTACGTATACATTTGTATATACATTTTATATATATATATATATATGTGTGTGTGTGTGTGTGTGTGTGTGTGTGTGTGTGTGTGTGTGTGTGTGTGTGTGTGTGTGTGTGTGTGTGTGTGTGTGTGTGTGTGTGTGTGTGTGTGTGTGTGTGTGTGTGTGTGTGTGTGTGTGTTTTGCAATGGATATGACTTTACTGTGAACGAAGTATGTGTAAATTACCGACAGAAGATTGAAGGTGAAATCATGTTAAACCACCAGAGGGAGCCCTCTCATTGGTGCTTTTCTTTCTCCAGGCAGCCCAACCAGAACAGAGTTATGGAGCCCTCTCATTGGTGCTTTTCTTTCTCTAGTCAGCCCAACAAGAACAGAGTTATGGAGCCCTCTCATTGGTGCTTTTCTTTCTCCAGGCAGCCCAACCAGAACAGAGTTATGGAGCCCTCTCATTGGTGCTTTTCTTTCTCTAGTCAGCCCAACAAGAACAGAGTTATGGAGCCCTCTCATTGGTGCTTTTCTTTCTCCAGTCAGCCCAACCAGAACTGAGTTATGGAGCCCTCTCATTGGTGCTTTTCTTTCTCCAGTCAGCCCAACCAGAACTGAGTTATGGAGCCCTCTCATTGGTGCTTTTCTTTCTCCAGTCAGCCCAGCCAGAACTGAGTTATGGAGCCCTCTCATTGGTGCTTTTCTTTCTCCAGTCAGCCCAACCAGAACAGAGAGAGGCTACAGTTGGCTACAGTAAACGTGGCAGCAGTGATGGGGACACTGCCAGGAGCCAGGAGACCAAACTGCTGATGTTTTCTTTATTTTTGTGGAGCTCGCTGTCTTTGTTTAAAAGCTGTGATATTTTAAAGGCTGCTGACAAATTAAATGTTTATTCATGATACCAAATGGTCACACCCTCCCTCACTGCCTCCTTCCCTCCATTCATCCTTCCTTCCTTCATCACGCCCCTCCCTCCATCAGTCCTTCTCTCAGTCCTTCCCTCAGTGCTTCCCTCCCCTAGGATAGAAGGAGAGGAGAGAAAGGAGGAGAAAGCCAACAGCAGCAGCTAACAGCTCTAATGTTCACACCCTGGATCTCTGCCAAATTACAACCCAAGCACTTAGACTGAGGCAAGAACCACACAGACAGGCTAGAGAAACTGTTCTAACGGTGAAGATAACTTTTTGCAGAGAGATTTAGTACAGACAACTGTAAATATTACTAAACCTTTGGTGGTTGTGTGTGTGTGTGTGTGTGTGTGTGTGTGTGTGTGTGTGTGTGTGTGTGTGTGTGTGTGTGTGTGTGTGTGTGTGTGTGTGCGTGCGTGCGTGCGTGCGTGCGTGCGTGCGTGCGTGCGTGCGTGCGCGCACCAACATTGGATACAGGCTCAGATGCATTTCTCAACCATTTGCAGTCAAGACTTTGATTTCTGTTCAAACAAACGGAAAGGGGGGGACTTAGAAAACATCTGCCAGAAAAAGTCTTAAACAGTATTACAAATACATTAAAACACATTAATGTTGAAGTAAATACCCCTGCCAACTGACATCAACACTTACGTTTAGTTTAGGAGAAGTTGTTCACCGTCTGTATGGTGAAGAATTATTGCCAAGTGCCTTGTAATTCTGTTAGCAGAAACCCACATATCTGTAAGATATATTCTCCCTCGTGATAATTAAAGTTCTCAGAAGTTACACGGCAAGGTATGCCTATAAATGAGTCGTAGTGATTTAACATAGAAACACCAGATTTTCATTGTGTTTTATTTGTCATAATATCGATTAACTATGAAATTACGACAGAGGAGAGTTAGTCAATATGACCGCTCAGTGATCACTATTGTCTCTTGCTTCTTCTGCCAGCAAAGACAGTCAGTGAAAACAGCCATTAATGAGGTAATGAGGTAGTCAATGTAACAGCCATTAATGAGGTCATGTGGTAGTCAACGTAACAGCCATTAATGAGGTCATGAGGTAGTCAACGTAACAGCCATTAATGAGGTCATGAGGTAGTCAACGTAACAGCCATTAATGAGGTCATGAGGTAGTCAACGTAACAGCCATTAATGAGGTCATGAGGAAGTCAACGTAACAGCCATTAATGAGGTCATGAGGTAGTCAACGTAACAGCCATTAATGAGGTCATGTGGTAGTCAACGTAACAGCCATTAATGAGGTCATGAGGTAGTCAACGTAACAGCCATTAATGAGGTCATGAGGTAGTCAACGTAACAGCCATTAATGAGGTCATGAGGTAGTCAACGTAACAGCCATTAATGAGGTCATGAGGAAGTCAACGTAACAGCCATTAATGAGGTCATGAGGTAGTCAACGTAACAGCCATTAATTAAGGTAATGTGGTAGTCAACGTAACAGCCATTAATGAGGCCATGAGGTAGTCAACGTAACAGCCATTAATGAGGCCATGAGGTAGTCAATGTAACAGCCATGTCATGAGGTAGTCAATGTAACAGCCATTAATGAGGTCATGTGGTAGTCAATGTAACAGCCATTAATGAGGTCATGAGGTAGTCAATGTAACAGCCATGTCATGAGGTAGTCAATGTAACAGCCATTAATGAGGTCATGAGGTAGTCAATGTAACAGCCATTAATGAGGTCATGAGGTAGTCAATGTAACAGCCATTAATGAGCTCATGAGGTAGTCAATGTAACAGCCATTAATGAGGTCATGAGGTAGTCAATGTAACAGCCATTAATGAGGTCATGTGGTAGTCAATGTAACAGCCATTAATGAGGTCATGAGGTAATTAATGTAACAGCCATTAATGAGGTCATGAGGTAGTCAATGCAACAGCCATTAATGAAGTCATGAGTTAGTCAATGTAACAGCAATTAATGAGGTCATGAGGTAATTAATGTAACAGCCATTAATGAGGTCATGAGGTAATTAATGTAACAGCCATTAATGAGGTCATGAGGTAGTCAATGTAACAGCCATTAATGAGGTCATGAGGTAATTAATGCAACAGCCATTAATGAGGTCATGTGGTAGTCAATGTAACAGCCATTAATGAGGTCATGAGGTAATTAATGTAACAGCCATTAATGAGGTCATGAGGTAGTCAATGTAACAGCCATTAATGAGGTCATGAGGTAATTAATGCAACAGCCATTAATGAGGTCATGTGGTAGTCAATGTAACAGCCATTAATGAGGTCATGAGGTAATTAATGTAACAGCCATTAATGAGGTCATGAGGTAGTCAATGCAACAGCCATTAATGAGGTCATGAGTTAGTCAATGTAACAGCCATTAATGAGGTCATGAGGTAATTAATGTAACAGCCATTAATGAGGTCATGAGGTAATTAATGTAACAGCCATTAATGAGGTCATGAGGTAGTCAATGTAACAGCCATTAATGAGGTCATGAGGTAGTCAATGTAACAGCCATTAATGAGGTCATGTGGTAGTCAATGCAACAGCCATTAATGAGGTCATGAGGTAGTTAATGTAACAGCCATTAATGAGGTCATGAGGTAGTCAATGCAACAGCCATTAATGAAGTCATGAGTTAGTCAATGTAACAGCAATTAATGAGGTCATGAGGTAATTAATGTAACAGCCATTAATGAGGTCATGAGGTAATTAATGTAACAGCCATTAATGAGGTCATGAGGTAGTCAATGTAACAGCCATTAATGAGGTCATGAGGTAATTAATGCAACAGCCATTAATGAGGTCATGTGGTAGTCAATGTAACAGCCATTAATGAGGTCATGAGGTAATTAATGTAACAGCCATTAATGAGGTCATGAGGTAGTCAATGTAACAGCCATTAATGAGGTCATGTGGTAGTCAATGTAACAGCCATTAATGAGGTCATGAGGTAGTCAACGTAACAGCCATTAATGAAGGTAATGTGGTAGTCAACGTAACAGCCATTAATGAGGTCATGAGGTAGTCAACGTAACAGCCATTAATGAGGCCATGAGGTAGTCAATGTAACAGCCATGTCATGAGGTAGTCAATGTAACAGCCATTAATGAGGTCATGTGGTAGTCAATGTAACAGCCATTAATGAGGTCATGAGGTAGTCAATGTAACAGCCATGTCATGAGGTAGTCAATGTAACAGCCATTAATGAGGTCATGAGGTAGTCAATGTAACAGCCATTAATGAGCTCATGAGGTAGTCAATGTAACAGCCATTAATGAGGTCATGAGGTAGTCAATGTAACAGCCATTAATGAGGTCATGAGGTAGTCAATGTAACAGCCATTAATGAGGTCATGTGGTAGTCAATGTAACAGCCATTAATGAGGTCATGAGGTAATTAATGTAACAGCCATTAATGAGGTCATGAGGTAGTCAATGCAACAGCCATTAATGAAGTCATGAGTTAGTCAATGTAACAGCAATTAATGAGGTCATGAGGTAATTAATGTAACAGCCATTAATGAGGTCATGAGGTAATTAATGTAACAGCCATTAATGAGGTCATGAGGTAGTCAATGTAACAGCCATTAATGAGGTCATGAGGTAATTAATGCAACAGCCATTAATGAGGTCATGTGGTAGTCAATGTAACAGCCATTAATGAGGTCATGAGGTAATTAATGTAACAGCCATTAATGAGGTCATGAGGTAGTCAATGTAACAGCCATTAATGAGGTCATGAGGTAATTAATGTAACAGCCATTAATGAGGTCATGAGGTAGTCAATGTAACAGCCATTAATGAGGTCATGAGGTAGTCAATGTAACAGCCATTAATGAGGTCATGAGGTAGTCAATGTAACAGCCATTAATGAGCTCATGAGGTAGTCAATGTAACAGCCATTAATGAGGTCATGAGGTAGTCAATGTAACAGCCATTAATGAGGTCATGAGGTAGTCAATGTAACAGCCATTAATGAGGTCATGTGGTAGTCAATGTAACAGCCATTAATGAGGTCATGAGGTAATTAATGTAACAGCCATTAATGAGGTCATGAGGTAGTCAATGCAACAGCCATTAATGAGGTCATGAGTTAGTCAATGTAACAGCCATTAATGAGGTCATGAGGTAATTAATGTAACAGCCATTAATGAGGTCATGAGGTAATTAATGTAACAGCCATTAATGAGGTCATGAGGTAGTCAATGTAACAGCCATTAATGAGGTCATGAGGTAATTAATGCAACAGCCATTAATGAGGTCATGTGGTAGTCAATGTAACAGCCATTAATGAGGTCATGAGGTAGTCAATGTAACAGCCATTAATGAGGTCATGAGGTAGGTAATGTAACAGCCATTAATGAGGTCATGAGGTAGTCAATGAGGTAGCCTTTTACTTCAACATTGGCTGGAAAGGAGTTGGAATTATCATTGTTCTTCTACCTTTGCTGGAAAAGTACAAGGAAGCCGTTTTGATTCTGAATTTAGAAACTGAATTTGAATATTGAATTAAATATAAATTACATTTTTATTCAATTTAGTTTCAAATCATGCAATCAATACAAGTTCAATTTAGTAATTATTATATATTTAATTGTTTTTAATATGACCTTTATTTAACTTTAATGATTCAAATTGTGCTTTATGAATTCAAATTCAATATCCTAACATAAATTACGAATGATAAAATTCAAAAACAATTTCTGTTGGTACTGAAATCGCTCAATAGGGAGGACAGTAGCAGGTGACCAAACTGTGGCTTGTGACTATTATGATGTCCCATTGTAGCCAATTCAGCTGCAGTACTCTAATTACTGGTTGTTGGTAATTCTGTAACCAATTTGGTAACATATTTAAGAATTTAATGATTCAATTTGTGCATTTTGAATTAAATATATAACTCAAATACAAATACTGTTGGCACTGAAATCACTTCATACCTCCCTTCCACTGGCATCCGGTTATGTTCAGCATACAGCTCTTTCTTTGTCTTGAAGTTGTCTGGTTGTTAAACCAAGAGAGTTATAGCAGTCTGTGTCTGGACAATCCTTCCTTCTCTCTCACATGACTGGGAATACTGTTAGTCACATATACCTTCAAGAAAAGGTATGGGTGTGGATCAGAAAACCAGTCAGTATCCGGTGTGACCGCCATTTGCCTCATGCAGCGCGACATCTCCTTCACATAGAGTCGATCAGGCTGTTAATTGTGACCTGTGGAATGTTGTCCCACTCCTCTCCAATGGCTGGGCGAAGTTGCTGGATATTGGTGGGAACTGGAACAAGCTGTTAGATGGGGTTAGATCCAGAGCATCCCAAACATGCTCAATGGGTGACATGTCTGGTGAGTACGCATGCCAATGGGTCATTTTCAGCTTCCAGGAATTGTGTACAGATCCTTGTGACATGGCGCTATGCATTATCATGTTGAAACATAAAGTGATGGCAGCGGATGAATGGCACGACAATGGGCCTCAGGATCTCAAGTTGCCAGTACAATACAATCGAGGAGTACAATGCAATGCAATGCAATAGTACAGTACAATACAATACAGTAGTACAATACAATACAGTAGTACAGTACAATACAATACAGTAGTACAGTAGTACAATACAATACAGTAGTACAATACAATACAGTAGTACAGTACAATACAGTAGTACAGTAGTACAATACAATACAGTAGTACAGTACAATACAATACAGTAGTACAATACAATACAATAGTACAATATAATACAGCAGTACACTGCAATACAGTAGTGCAATACAATACAGTAGTACAATACAATACAGTAGTACAGTACAATACAGTAGTACAGTAGTACAATACAATACATTAGTACAGTACAATACAGTACAGTAGTACAATACAATACAGTAGTACAGTACAATACAATACAGTAGTACAATACAGTAGTACAGTACAAAATAATACAGTAGTACAGTACAATACAATACAGTAGTACAGTACAATACAATACAGTAGTACAATACAGTAGTACAGTACAAAATAATACAGTAGTACAGTACAATACAATACAGTAGTACAGTACAATACAATACAGTAGTACAATACAGTAGTACAGTACAATACAGTAGTACAGCAGTACAATACAATACAGTAGTGCAATACAGTAGTACAGTACAAAATAATACAGTAGTACAGTACAATACAATACACCAGTACAGTACAATACAGTAGTACAGTACAATACAGTAGTACAATACAACAATACAATACAGTAGTACAGTACAATACAATACAGTAGTACAATACAATACAATAGTACAATATAATACAGCAGTACACTGCAATACAGTAGTGCATTACAATACAGTCGTACAATACAATACATTAGTACAGTACAATGCATTTGTACAGTACAATACATTAGTACAGTACAACACAATTCAGTAGTAAAATACAATAGCGTAGTACAGTACAATACAGTAGTACAATACAATACAGTATTGCAATACAATACAGTATTGCAACACAATACAGTATTGCAACACAATACAGTATTACAATACAATAGTACAATACAATACATTAGTACAGTACAATACAGTAGGACAGTACTACAGTACAATACAGTAGCACAAAACACAATACCTAGGACCATGCCCCAGGACTACCTGACATGATGACTCCTTGCTGTCCCCAGTCCACCTGGCTGTGCTGCTGCTCCAGTTTCAACTGACCTGAGCCCTAGGACCATGCCCCAGGACTACCTGACATGATGACTCCTTGCTGTCCCCAGTCCACCTGGCCATGCTGCTGCTCCAGTTTCAACTGTTCTGCCTTGTTATTATTCGACCATGCTGGTCATTTATGAACATTTGAACATATAGGCCATGTTCTGTTATAATCTCCACCTGGCACAGCCAGAAGAGGACTGGCCACCCCACATAGCCTGGTTCCTCTCTAGGTTTCTTCCTAGGTTTTGGCCTTTCTAGGGAGTTTTTCCTAGCCACCGTGCTTCTACACCTGCATTGCTTGCTGTTTGGGGTTTTAGGCTGGGTTTCTGTACAGCACTTTGAGATATCAGCTGATGTACGAAGGGCTATATAAATAAATTTGATTTGATTTGAATTGAATACAGTAGTACAATACAATACAATACATTAGTACAGCACAATACATTAGTACAGCACAATACAGTAGAACAATACAATACAGTAGTACAATACATGTAGTAACATAAAATACAGTAGTACAGCACAATACAGTACAGTAAGGAAAAGTAGAATAAAGTACAGTAGAATGTAGTACAGTATATTGTATAGATTTTTTTTCAAACTCAAGGTGTCATATCATAGCTGACACCTCATTCTTTCTGCAGACATCTTTGAATCTTAGTTTAGATATTTTGGCGTTTTTTGGTAAACGTGGGCGCATAAAAACCTGACGGAGATTTGGCCGTAATTCCCTTACCGAAGTTTGCATCGGCACAGTTCTTACACTAAATTGTTTTTGAAAATGTTTCAAATGAAATTGTTAAAAGGAGTCATTGTATATATAGTTATATGGTTTGATAAACTTTGAAAACATTGGTTTTTGTTTGGCAGTGAAACAGCTTCTTGAAAGATCAGTTCAAGCTAATATTATTATTATATTATTTATTATACTAATACCCCCAGCAGCACCTGGTTCCCCAATCTATTTCACTTCATATATTTATAACATCTGTGAAATGTTTTATCTACTGTGGAGTTGATATCTTGTGGTTAGTCATGATGTAGAGATTATGTATTGGGTTTAGTCATGATGTAGAGATTATATATTGGGGTTAGTCATGATGTAGAGATTATGTATTGGGTTTAGTCATGATGTAGAGATTATGTATTGTGGTTAGTCATGATGTAGAGATTATGTCTTGGGTTTAGTCATGATGTAGAGATTATGTCTTGTGGTTAGTCATGATGTAGAGATTATGTCTTGTGGTTAGTCATGATGTAGAGATTATGTATTGTGGTTAGTCATGATGTAGAGATTATGTCTTGTGGTTAGTCATGATGTAGAGATTATGTATTGTGGTTAGTCATGATGTAGAGATTATGTATTGTGGTTAGTCATGATGTAGAGATCATGTCTTGTGGTTAGTCATGATGTAGAGATTATGTATTGGGTTTAGTCATGATGTAGAGATTATGTATTGTGGTTAGTCATGATGTAGAGATTATGTCTTGTGGTTAGTCATGATGTAGAGATTATGTCTTGGGTTTAGTCATGATGTAGAGATTATGTATTGTGGTTAGTCATGATGTAGAGATTATGTATTGGGTTTAGTCATGATGTAGAGATTATGTATTGTGGTTAGTCATGATGTAGAGATTATGTCTTGTGGTTAGTCATGATGTAGAGATTATGTATTGTGGTTAGTCATGATGTAGAGATTATGTATTGTGGTTAGTCATGATGTAGAGATTATGTATTGGGTTTAGTCATGATGTAGAGATTATGTATTGTGGTTAGTCATGATGTAGAGATTATGTATTGTGGTTAGTCATGATGTAGAGATTATGTATTGGGTTTAGTCATGATGTAGAGATTATGTATTGTGGTTAGTCATGATGTAGAGATCATGTCTTGTGGTTAGTCATGATGTAGAGATTATGTATTGTGGTTAGTCATGATGTAGAGATTATGTATTGTGGTTAGTCATGATGTAGAGATCATGTCTTGTGGTTAGTCATGATGTAGAGATCATGTCTTGTGGTTAGTCATGATGTAGAGATTATGTATTGTGGTTAGTCATGATGTAGAGATTATGTCTTGTGGTTAGTCATGATGTAGAGATTATGTATTGGGGTTAGTCATGATGTAGAGATTATGTCTTGTGGTTAGCCATGATGTAGAGATGATGTATTGTGGTTAGTCATGATGTAGAGATTATGTCTTGGGGTTAGTCATGATGTAGAGATTATGTCTTGTGGTTAGTCATGATGTAGAGATTATGTCTTGTGGTTAGTCATGATGTAGAGATGATGTATTGTGGTTAGTCATGATGTAGAGATTATGTCTTGGGGTTAGTCATGATGTAGAGATTATGTATTGTGGTTAGTCATGATGTAGAGATTATGTATTGTGGTTAGCCATGATGTAGAGATTATGTCTTGTGGTTAGTCATGATGTAGAGATGATGTATTGTGGTTAGTCATGATGTAGAGATTATGTATTGTGGTTAGCCATGATGTAGAGATGATGTATTGTGGTTAGTCATGATGTAGAGATTATGTATTGTGGTTAGTCGTGATGTAGAGATTATGTCTTGTGGTTAGTCATGATGTAGAGATCATGTCTTGGGTTTAGTCATGATGTAGAGATTATGTAATGTGGTTAGTCATGATGTAGAGATTATGTATTGGGTTTAGTCATGATGTAGAGATTATGTATTGTGGTTAGTCATGATGTAGAGATCATGTCTTGTGGTTAGTCATGATGTAGAGATTATGTATTGTGGTTAGTCATGATGTAGAGATTATGTAATGTGGTTAGCCATGATGTAGAGATCATGTCTTGTGGTTAGTCATGATGTAGAGATTATGTATTGGGTTTAGTCATGATGTAGAGATTATGTATTGTGGTTAGTCATGATGTAGAGATCATGTCTTGTGGTTAGTCATGATGTAGAGATTATGTATTGTGGTTAGTCATGATGTAGAGATTATGTATTGTGGTTAGTCATGATGTAGAGATTATGTATTGTGGTTAGCCATGATGTAGAGATCATGTCTTGTGGTTAGTCATGATGTAGAGATTATGTATTGTGGTTAGTCGTGATGTAGAGATTATGTCTTGTGGTTAGTCATGATGTAGAGATTATGTCTTGTGGTTAGTCATGATGTAGAGATGATGTATTGTGGTTAGTCATGATGTAGAGATTATGTCTTGTGGTTAGCCATGATGTAGAGATGATGTATTGTGGTTAGTCATGATGTAGAGATTATGTCTTGTGGTTAGCCATGATGTAGAGATGATGTATTGTGGTTAGTCATGATGTAGAGATTATGTCTTGTGGTTAGCCATGATGTAGAGATGATGTATTGTGGTTAGTCATGATGTAGAGATTATGTCTTGTGGTTAGTCATGATGTAGAGATTATGTCTTGTGGTTAGCCGTGATGTAGAGTTTATGTCTTGGGGTTAGTCATGATGTTTAAGTTCATTTCTTGGGTTTAGTCATGATGTTTAAGTTCATTTCTTGGGTTTAGTCATGATGTCAGCTGCTGTATTTACATTTACAGCATCTTGGGAAAGATGGGAACAGAGACTGCATTCCAAATAGCACCCTACTCACTATGTGCCCTGGTCAAAAGTAACACACTACATAGGGAATAGGGAATATTAGGGTGCAATGAAATTCAGCTAGTTCTGTGAATATTATGGCAATAGGGAGTAGTTGTACGGTCTACATTCACACAGCTAGTTCTGTGAATATTATGGCAATAGGGAGTAGGTGTACGGTCTACATTCACACAGCTAGTTCTGTGAATATTATGGCAATAGGGAGTAGGTGTACGGTCTACATTCACACAGCTAGTTCTGTGAATATTATGGCAATAGGGAGTAGGTGTACGGTCTACATTCACACAGCTAGTTCTGTGAATATTATGGCAATAGGGAGTAGGTGTACGGTCTACATTCACACAGCTAGTTCTGTGAATATTATGGCAATAGGGAGTAGTTGTACGGTCTACATTCACACAGCTAGTTCTGTGAATATTATGGCAATAGGGAGTAGTTGTACGGTCTACATTCACACAGCTAGTTCTGTGAATATTATGGCAATAGGGAGTAGGTGTACGGTCTACATTCACACAGCTAGTTCTGTGAATATTATGGCAATAGGGAGTAGGTGTACGGTCTACATTCACACAGCTAGTTCTGTGAATATTATGGCAATAGGGAGTAGTTGTACGGTCTACATTCACACAGCTAGTTCTGTGAATATTATGGCAATAGGGAGTAGTTGTACGGTCTACATTCACACAGCTAGTTCTGTGAATATTATGGCAATAGGGAGTAGTTGTACGGTCTACATTCACACAGCTAGTTCTGTGAATATTATGGCAATAGGGAGTAGTTGTACGGTCTACATTCACACAGCTAGTTCTGTGAATATTATGGCAATAGGGAGTAGTTGTACGGTCTACATTCACACAGCTAGTTCTGTGAATATTATGGCAATAGGGAGTAGTTGTACGGTCTACATTCACACAGCTAGTTCTGTGAATATTATGGCAATAGGGAGTAGTTGTACGGTCTACATTCACACAGCTAGTTCTGTGAATATTATGGCAATAGGGAGTAGTTGTACGGTCTACATTCACACAGCTAGTTCTGTGAATATTATGGCAATAGGGAGTAGTTGTACGGTCTACATTCACACAGCTAGTTCTGTGAATATTATGGCAATAGGGAGAGTAGTTGCTAGTTCTGGTATTATGGCAATAGGGAGTAGTTGTACGGTCTACATTCACACAGCTAGTTCTGTGAATATTATGGCAATAGGGAGTAGTTGTACGGTCTACATTCACACAGCTAGTTCTGTGAATATTATGGCAATAGGGAGTAGTTGTACGGTCTACATTCACACAGCTAGTTCTGTTAATATTATGGCAATAGGGAGTAGTTGTACGGTCTACATTCACACAGCTAGTTCTGTGAATATTATGGCAATAGGGAGTAGTTGTACGGTCTACATTCACACAGCTAGTTCTGTGAATATTATGGCAATAGGGAGTAGTTGTACGGTCTACATTCACACAGCTAGTTCTGTGAATATTATGGCAATAGGGAGTAGTTGTGCGGTCTACATTCACACAGCTAGTTCTGTGAATATTATGGCAATAGGGAGTAGTTGTACGGTCTACATTCACACAGCTAGTTCTGTGAATATTATGGCAATAGGGAGTAGTTGTACGGTCTACATTCACACAGCTAGTTCTGTGAATATTATGGCAATAGGGAGTAGTTGTACGGTCTACATTCACACAGCTAGTTCTGTGAATATTATGGCAATAGGGAGTAGGTGTACGGTCTACATTCACACAGCTAGTTCTGTGAATATTATGGCAATAGGGAGTAGGTGTACGGTCTACATTCACACAGCTAGTTCTGTGAATATTATGGCAATAGGGAGTAGGTGTACGGTCTACATTCACACAGCTAGTTCTGTGAATATTATGGCAATAGGGAGTAGGTGTACGGTCTACATTCACACAGCTAGTTCTGTGAATATTATGGCAATAGGGAGTAGGTGTACGGTCTACATTCACACAGCTAGTTCTGTGAATATTATGGCAATAGGGAGTAGGTGTACGGTCTACATTCACACAGCTAGTTCTGTGAATATTATGGCAATAGGGAGTAGTTGTACGGTCTACATTCACACAGCTAGTTCTGTGAATATTATGGCAATAGGGAGTAGTTATGCGGTCTACATTCACACAGCTAGTTCTGTGAATATTATGGCAATAGGGAGTAGTTGTACGGTCTACATTCACACAGCTAGTTCTGTGAATATTATGGCAATAGGGAGTAGTTGTACGGTCTACATTCACACAGCTAGTTCTGTGAATATTATGGCAATAGGGAGTAGTTGTACGGTCTACATTCACACAGCTAGTTCTGTGAATATTATGGCAATAGGGAGTAGTTGTACGGTCTACATTCACACAGCTAGTTCTGTGAATATTATGGCAATAGGGAGTAGTTGTACGGTCTACATTCACACAGCTAGTTCTGTGAATATTATGGCAATAGGGAGTAGTTGTACGGTCTACATTCACACAGCTAGTTCTGTGAATATTATGGCAATAGGGAGTAGTTGTACGGTCTACATTCACACAGCTAGTTCTGTGAATATTATGGCAATAGGGAGTAGTTGTACGGTCTACATTCACACAGCTAGTTCTGTGAATATTATGGCAATAGGGAGTAGTTGTACGGTCTACATTCACACAGCTAGTTCTGTGAATATTATGGCAATAGGGAGTAGTTGTACGGTCTACATTCACACAGCTAGTTCTGTGAATATTATGGCAATAGGGAGTAGTTGTACGGTCTACATTCACACAGCTAGTTCTGTGAATATTATGGCAATAGGGAGTAGTTGTACGGTCTACATTCACACAGCTAGTTCTGTGAATATTATGGCAATAGGGAGTAGTTGTACGGTCTACATTCACACAGCTAGTTCTGTGAATATTATGGCAATAGGGAGTAGTTGTACGGTCTACATTCACACAGCTAGTTCTGTGAATATTATGGCAATAGGGAGTAGTTGTACGGTCTACATTCACACAGCTAGTTCTGTGAATATTATGGCAATAGGGAGTAGTTGTACGGTCTACATTCACACAGCTAGTTCTGTGAATATTATGGCAATAGGGAGTAGTTGTACGGTCTACATTCACACAGCTAGTTCTGTGAATATTATGGCAATAGGGAGTAGTTGTACGGTCTACATTCACACAGCTAGTTCTGTGAATATTATGGCAATAGGGAGTAGTTGTACGGTCTACATTCACACAGCTAGTTCTGTGAATATTATGGCAATAGGGAGTAGTTGTACGGTCTACATTCACACAGCTAGTTCTGTGAATATTATGGCAATAGGGAGTAGTTGTACGGTCTACATTCACACAGCTAGTTCTGTGAATATTATGGCAATAGGGAGTAGTTGTACGGTCTACATTCACACAGCTAGTTCTGTGAATATTATGGCAATAGGGAGTAGTTGTACGGTCTACATTCACACAGCTAGTTCTGTGAATATTATGGCAATAGGGAGTAGTTGTACGGTCTACATTCACACAGCTAGTTCTGTGAATATTATGGCAATAGGGAGTAGTTGTACGGTCTACATTCACACAGCTAGTTCTGTGAATATTATGGCAATAGGGAGTAGTTGTACGGTCTACATTCACACAGCTAGTTCTGTGAATATTATGGCAATAGGGAGTAGTTGTACGGTCTACATTCACACAGCTAGTTCTGTGAATATTATGGCAATAGGGAGTAGTTGTACGGTCTACATTCACACAGCTAGTTCTGTGAATATTATGGCAATAGGGAGTAGTTGTACGGTCTACATTCACACAGCTAGTTCTGTGAATATTATGGCAATAGGGAGTAGTTGTACGGTCTACATTCACACAGCTAGTTCTGTGAATATTATGGCAATAGGGAGTAGGTGTACGGTCTACATTCACACAGCTAGTTCTGTGAAGATTATGTAGGTAGTACGGTCTACATTCACACAGCTAGTTCTGTGAAGAGTAGGTGTACGGTCTACATTCACACAGCTAGTTCTGTGAAGAGTAGGTGTACGGTCTACATTCACACAGCTAGTTCTGTGAAGATTATGTAGAAGAGTAGTTGTACGGTCTACATTCACACAGCTAGTTCTGTGAAGAGTAGTTGTACAGTCTACATTCACACAGCTAGTTCTGTGAAGAGTAGTTGTACGGTCTACATTCACACAGCTAGTTCTGTGAAGTGTAGGTGTACGGTCTACATTCACACAGCTAGTTCTGTGAAGCGTAGGTGCACGGTCTACATTCACACAGCTAGTTCTGTGAAGAGTAGGTGTACGGTCTACATTCACACAGCTAGTTCTGTGAAGAGTAGGTGTACGGTCTACATTCACACAGCTAGTTCTGTGAAGAGTAGGTGTACGGTCTACATTCACACAGCTAGTTCTGGGAAGAGTAGGTGTACGGTCTACATTCACACAGCTAGTTCTGTGAAGAGTAGGTGTACGGTCTACATTCACACAGCTAGTTCTGGGAAGAGTAGGTGTACGGTCTACATTCACACAGCTAGTTCTGTGAAGAGTAGGTGTACGGTCTACATTCACACAGCTAGTTCTGGGAAGAGTAGGTGTACGGTCTACATTCACACAGCTAGTTCTGTGAAGAGTAGTTGTACGGTCTACATTCACACAGCTAGTTCTGTGAAGAGTAGTTGTACGGTCTACATTCACACAGCTAGTTCTGTGAAGAGTAGTTGTACGGTCTTCATTCACACAGCTAGTTCTGTGAAGAGTAGGTGTACGGTCTACATTCACACAGCTAGTTCTGTGAAGAGTAGTTGTACGGTCTACATTCACACAGCTAGTTCTGTGAAGAGTAGTTATACGGTCTACATTCACACAGCTAGTTCTGTGAAGAGTAGTTGTACGGTCTACATTCACACAGCTAGTTCTGTGAAGAGTAGGTGTACGGTCTACATTCACACAGCTAGTTCTGGGAAGAGTAGGTGTACGGTCTACATTCACACAGCTAGTTCTGTGAAGAGTAGTTGTACGGTCTACATTCACACAGCTAGTTCTGTGAAGAGTAGTTATACGGTCTACATTCACACAGCTAGTTCTGTGAAGAGTAGGTGTACGGTCTACATTCACACAGCTAGTTCTGTGAAGAGTAGATGTACGGTCTACATTCACACAGCTAGTTCTGTGAAGAGTAGGTGTACGGTCTACATTCACACAGCTAGTTCTGTGAATATTATGGCAATAGGTTCTGAGTAGTTATGGTCGGTCTACATTCACACAGCTAGTTCTGTGAATATTATGGCAATAGGGAGTAGTTGTACGGTCTACATTCACACAGCTAGTTCTGTGAATATTATGGCAATAGGGAGTAGTTGTACGGTCTACATTCACACAGCTAGTTCTGTGAATATTATGGCAATAGGGAGTAGTTGTACGGTCTACATTCACACAGCTAGTTCTGTGAATATTATGGCAATAGGGAGTAGTTGTACGGTCTACATTAACACAGCTAGTTCTGTGAATATTATGGCAATAGGGAGTAGTTGTACGGTCTACATTCACACAGCTAGTTCTGTGAATATTATGGCAATAGGGAGTAGTTGTACGGTCTACATTAACACAGCTAGTTCTGTGAATATTATGGCAATAGGGAGTAGTTGTACGGTCTACATTCACACAGCTAGTTCTGTGAATATTATGGCAATAGGGAGTAGTTGTACGGTCTACATTCACACAGCTAGTTCTGTGAATATTATGGCAATAGGGAGTAGTTGTACGGTCTACATTCACACAGCTAGTTCTGTGAATATTATGGCAATAGGGAGTAGTTGTAAGAGTAGGTCTACATTCACACAGCTAGTTCTGTGAATATTATGGCAATAGGGAGTAGTTGTACGGTCTACATTCACACAGCTAGTTCTGTGAATATTATGGTAATAGGGAGTAGGTGTACGGTCTACATTCACACAGCTAGTTCTGTGAAGAGTAGGTGTACGGTCTACATTCACACAGCTAGTTCTGTGAAGAGTAGGTGTACGGTCTACATTCACACAGCTAGTTCTGTGAAGAGTAGGTGTACGGTCTACATTCACACAGCTAGTTCTGTGAAGAGTAGTTGTTCACGGTCTACATTCACACAGCTAGTTCTGTGAAGAGTAGTTGTACAGTCTACATTCACACAGCTAGTTCTGTGAAGAGTAGTTGTACGGTCTACATTCACACAGCTAGTTCTGTGAAGAGTAGGTGTACGGTCTACATTCACACAGCTAGTTCTGTGAAGCGTAGGTGCACGGTCTACATTCACACAGCTAGTTCTGTGAAGAGTAGGTGTACGGTCTACATTCACACAGCTAGTTCTGTGAAGAGTAGGTGTACGGTCTACATTCACACAGCTAGTTCTGTGAAGAGTAGGTGTACGGTCTACATTCACACAGCTAGTTCTGGGAAGAGTAGGTGTACGGTCTACATTCACACAGCTAGTTCTGTGAAGAGTAGGTGTACGGTCTACATTCACACAGCTAGTTCTGGGAAGAGTAGGTGTACGGTCTACATTCACACAGCTAGTTCTGTGAAGAGTAGGTGTACGGTCTACATTCACACAGCTAGTTCTGGGAAGAGTAGGTGTACGGTCTACATTCACACAGCTAGTTCTGTGAAGAGTAGTTGTACGGTCTACATTCACACAGCTAGTTCTGTGAAGAGTAGTTGTACGGTCTACATTCACACAGCTAGTTCTGTGAAGAGTAGTTGTACGGTCTTCATTCACACAGCTAGTTCTGTGAAGAGTAGGTGTACGGTCTACATTCACACAGCTAGTTCTGTGAAGAGTAGTTGTACGGTCTACATTCACACAGCTAGTTCTGTGAAGAGTAGTTATACGGTCTACATTCACACAGCTAGTTCTGTGAAGAGTAGTTGTACGGTCTACATTCACACAGCTAGTTCTGTGAAGAGTAGGTGTACGGTCTACATTCACACAGCTAGTTCTGGGAAGAGTAGGTGTACGGTCTACATTCACACAGCTAGTTCTGTGAAGAGTAGTTGTACGGTCTACATTCACACAGCTAGTTCTGTGAAGAGTAGTTATACGGTCTACATTCACACAGCTAGTTCTGTGAAGAGTAGGTGTACGGTCTACATTCACACAGCTAGTTCTGTGAAGAGTAGATGTACGGTCTACATTCACACAGCTAGTTCTGTGAAGAGTAGGTGTACGGTCTACATTCACACAGCTAGTTCTGTGAAGAGTAGTTGTACGGTCTACATTCACACAGCTAGTTCTGTGAAGAGTAGTTGTACGGTCTACATTCACACAGCTAGTTCTGTGAAGAGTAGTTGTACGGTCTACATTCACACAGCTAGTTCTGTGAAGAGTAGTTGTACGGTCTACATTCACACAGCTAGTTCTGTGAAGAGTAGTTGTACGGTCTACATTCACACAGCTAGTTCTGTGAAGAGTAGGTGTACGGTCTACATTCACACAGCTAGTTCTGGGAAGAGTAGTTGTACGGTCTACATTCACACAGCTAGTTCTGTGAAGAGTAGGTGTACTGTCTACATTCACACAGCTAGTTCTGTGAAGAGTAGTTGTACGGTCTACATTCACACAGCTAGTTCTGTGAAGAGTAGGTGTACGGTCTACATTCACACAGCTAGTTCTGTGAAGAGTAGGTGTACGGTCTACATTCACACAGCTAGTTCTGTGAATAGTAGTTGTATGGTCTACATTCACACAGCTAGTTCTGTGAAGAGTAGTTGTACGGTCTACATTCACACAGCTAGTTCTGTGAAGAGTAGGTGTACGGTCTACATTCACACAGCTAGTTCTGTGAAGGGTAGGTGTACGGTCTACATTCACACAGCTAGTTCTGTGAAGAGTAGTTGTACGGTCTACATTCACACAGCTAGTTCTGTGAAGAGTAGGTGTACGGTATACATTCACACAGCTAGTTCTGTGAAGAGTAGTTGTACGGTCTACATTCACACAGCTAGTTCTGTGAAGAGTAGATTCACGGTCTACATTCACACAGCTAGTTCTGTGAAGAGTAGGTGTACGGTCTACATTCACACAGCTAGTTCTGTGAAGAGTAGATGTACGGTCTACATTCACACAGCTAGTTCTGTGAAGAGTAGGTGTACGGTCTACATTCACACAGCTAGTTCTGGGAAGAGTAGGTGTACGGTGTACATTCACACAGCTAGTTCTGTGAAGAGTAGGTGTACGGTCTACATTCACACAGCTAGTTCTGTGAAGAGTAGTTGTACGGTCTACATTCACACAGCTAGTTCTGTGAAGAGTAGGTGTACGGTCTACATTCACACAGCTAGTTCTGTGAAGAGTAGTTGTACGGTCTACATTCACACAGCTAGTTCTGTGAAGAGTAGGTGTACGGTCTACATTCACACAGCTAGTTCTGTGAAGAGTAGGTGTACGGTCTACATTCACACAGCTAGTTCTGTGAAGAGTAGGTGTACGGTCTACATTCACACAGCTAGTTCTGGGAAGAGTAGGTGTACGGTCTACATTCACACAGCTAGTTCTGTGAAGAGTAGTTACGGTCTACATTCACACAGCTAGTTCTGTGAAGAGTAGTTGTACGGTCTACATTCACACAGCTAGTTCTGGGAAGAGTAGGTGTACGGTCTACATTCACACAGCTAGTTCTGGGAAGAGTAGGTGTACGGTCTACATTCACACAGCTAGTTCTGTGAAGAGTAGGTGTACGGTCTACATTCACACAGCTAGTTCTGTGAAGAGTAGGTGTAGTTCTGTGAAGAGTAGGTGTACGGTCTACATTCACACAGCTAGTTCTGTGAAGAGTAGTTGTACGGTCTACATTCACACAGCTAGTTCTGTGAAGAGTAGTTGTACGGTCTACATTCACAAAGCTAGTTCTGTGAAGAGTAGGTGTTCTGTGAAGAGTAGGTGTACGGTCTACATTCACACAGCTAGTTCTGTGAAGAGTAGGTGTACGGTCTACATTCACACAGCTAGTTCTGTGAAGAGTAGGTGTACGGTCTACATTCACACAGCTAG
Organism: Oncorhynchus keta; assembly: GCF_023373465.1. NCBI lineage: Eukaryota > Metazoa > Chordata > Actinopteri > Salmoniformes > Salmonidae > Oncorhynchus > Oncorhynchus keta. The sequence continues at coordinate 3,176,660 of NC_068429.1, read as the reverse complement.
TTCTGGGAAGAGCTAGTTCTGTGAAGAGTAGTTAGTTGTACGGTCTACATTCACACAGCTAGTTCTGTGAAGAGTAGGTGTACGGTCTACATTCACACAGCTAGTTCTGTGAAGAGTAGGTGTACGGTCTACATTCACACAGCTAGTTCTGGGAAGAGTAGTTGTACGGTCTACATTCACACAGCTAGTTCTGTGAAGAGTAGTTGTACAGTCTACATTCACACAGCTAGTTCTGTGAAGAGTAGGTGTACGGTCTACATTCACACAGCTAGTTCTGTGAAGAGTAGTTGTACGGTCTACATTCACACAGCTAGTTCTGTGAAGAGTAGGTGTACGGTCTACATTCACACAGCTAGTTCTGTGAAGAGTAGTTGTACGGTCTACATTCACACAGCTAGTTCTGTGAAGAGTAGTTGTACGGTCTACATTCACACAGCTAGTTCTGTGAAGAGTAGTTGTACGGTCTACATTCACACAGCTAGTTCTGTGAAGAGTAGGTGTACGGTCTACATTCACACAGCTAGTTCTGGGAAGAGTAGGTGTACGGTCTACATTCACACAGCTAGTTCTGTGAAGAGTAGGTGTACGGTCTACATTCACACAGCTAGTTCTGTGAAGAGTAGGTGTACGGTCTACATTCACACAGCTAGTTCTGTGAAGAGTAGTTGTACGGTCTACATTCACACAGCTAGTTCTGTGAAGAGTAGTTGTACGGTCTACATTCACACAGCTAGTTCTGTGAAGAGTAGGTGTACGGTCTACATTCACACAGCTAGTTCTGTGAAGAGTAGGTGTACGGTCTACATTCACACAGCTAGTTCTGTGAAGAGTAGGTGTACGGTCTACATTCACACAGCTAGTTCTGTGAAGAGTAGGTGTACGGTCTACATTCACACAGCTAGTTCTGTGAAGAGTAGGTGTACGGTCTACATTCACACAGCTAGTTCTGGGAAGAGTAGTTGTACGGTCTACATTCACACAGCTAGTTCTGTGAAGAGTAGTTGTACAGTCTACATTCACACAGCTAGTTCTGTGAAGAGTAGGTGTACGGTCTACATTCACACAGCTAGTTCTGTGAAGAGTAGTTGTACGGTCTACATTCACACAGCTAGTTCTGTGAAGAGTAGGTGTACGGTCTACATTCACACAGCTAGTTCTGTGAAAGAGTAGTTGTACGGTCTACATTCACACAGCTAGTTCTGTGAAGAGTAGTTGTACGGTCTACATTCACACAGCTAGTTCTGTGAAGAGTAGGTGTACGGTCTACATTCACACAGCTAGTTCTGTGAAGAGTAGTTGTACGGTCTACATTCACACAGCTAGTTCTGTGAAGAGTAGGTGTACGGTCTACATTCACACAGCTAGTTCTGTGAAGAGTAGTTGTACGGTCTACATTCACACAGCTAGTTCTGTGAAGCTAGTTCTGTAGTTGTACGGTCTACATTCACACAGCTAGTTCTGTGAAGAGTAGTTGTACGGTCTACATTCACACAGCTAGTTCTGTGAAGAGTAGGTGTACGGTCTACATTCACACAGCTAGTTCTGTGAAGAGTAGTTGTACGGTCTACATTCACACAGCTAGTTCTGTGAAGAGTAGTTGTACGGTCTACATTCACACAGCTAGTTCTGTGAAGAGTAGTTGTACGGTCTACATTCACACAGCTAGTCTACATTCACACAGCTAGTTCTGTGAAGAGTAGTTGTACGGTCTACATTCACACAGCTAGTTCTGTGAAGAGCTAGGTGTACGGTCTACATTCACACAGCTAGTTCTGTGAAGAGTAGTTGTACGGTCTACATTCACACAGCTAGTTCTGTGAAGAGTAGGTGTACGGTCTACATTCACACAGCTAGTTCTGTGAAGAGTAGTTGTACGGTCTACATTCACACAGCTAGTTCTGTGAAGAGTAGGTGTACGGTCTACATTCACACAGCTAGTTCTGTGAAGAGTAGGTGTACGGTCTACATTCACACAGCTAGTTCTGTGAAGAGTAGGTGTACGGTCTACATTCACACAGCTAGTTCTGTGAAGGGTAGGTGCACGGTCTACATTCACACAGCTAGTTCTGTGAAGAGTAGGTAGGTGTACGGTCTACATTCACACAGCTAGTTCTGTGAAGGGTAGTTGTACGGTCTACATTCACACAGCTAGTTCTGGGAAGAGTAGGTGTACGGTCTACATTCACACAGCTAGTTCTGTGAAGAGTAGTTGTACGGTCTACATTCACACAGCTAGTTCTGTGAAGAGTAGGTGTACGGTCTACATTCACACAGCTAGTTCTGTGAAGAGTAGTTGTACGGTCTACATTCACACAGCTAGTTCTGTGAAGAGTAGGTGTACGGTCTACATTCACACAGCTAGTTCTGTGAAGAGTAGGTGTACGGTCTACATTCACACAGCTAGTTCTGTGAAGAGTAGGTGTACGGTCTACATTCACACAGCTAGTTCTGGGAAGAGTAGGTGTACGGTCTACATTCACACAGCTAGTTCTGTGAAGAGTAGGTGTACGGTCTACATTCACACAGCTAGTTCTGTGAAGAGTAGGTGTACGGTCTACATTCACACAGCTAGTTCTGTGAAGAGTAGGTGTACGGTCTACATTCACACAGCTAGTTCTGTGAAGAGTAGGTGTACGGTCTACATTCACACAGCTAGTTCTGGGAAGAGTAGGTGTACGGTCTACATTCACACAGCTAGTTCTGTGAAGAGTAGGTGTACGGTCTACATTCACACAGCTAGTTCTGTGAAGAGTAGTTGTACGGTCTACATTCACACAGCTAGTTCTGTGAAGAGTAGTTGTACGGTCTACATTCACACAGCTAGTTCTGTGAAGAGTAGTTGTACGGTCTACATTCACACAGCTAGTTCTGTGAAGAGTAGTTGTACGGTCTACATTCACACAGCTAGTTCTGTGAAGAGTAGGTGTACGGTCTACATTCACACAGCTAGTTCTGTGAAGAGTAGGTGTACGGTCTACATTCACACAGCTAGTTCTGTGAAGAGTAGTTGTACGGTCTACATTCACAAAGCTAGTTCTGTGAAGAGTAGGTGTACGGTCTACATTCACACAGCTAGTTCTGTGAAGAGTAGGTGTACGGTCTACATTCACACAGCTAGTTCTGTGAAGAGTAGGTGTACGGTCTACATTCACACAGCTAGTTCTGTGAAGAGTAGGTGTACGGTCTATTCATTCACACAGCTAGTTCTGTGAAGAGTAGGCGTACGGTCTTCATTCACACAGCTAGTTCTGTGAAGAGTAGGTGTACGGTCTACATTCACACAGCTAGTTCTGTGAAGAGTAGTTGTACGGTCTACATTCACACAGCTAGTTCTGTGAAGAGTAGGTGTACGGTCTACATTCACACAGCTAGTTCTGTGAAGAGTAGTTGTACGGTCTACATTCACACAGCTAGTTCTGTGAAGAGTAGGTGTACGGTCTACATTCACACAGCTAGTTCTGTGAAGGGTAGTTGTTCACGGTCTACATTCACACAGCTAGTTCTGTGAAGAGTAGTTGTACGGTCTACATTCACACAGCTAGTTCTGTGAAGAGTAGTTGTACGGTCTACATTCACACAGCTAGTTCTGTGAAGAGTAGTTGTACGGTCTACATTCACACAGCTAGTTCTGGGAAGAGTAGTTGTACGGTCTACATTCACACAGCTAGTTCTGTGAAGAGTAGGTGTACGGTCTACATTCACACAGCTAGTTCTGGGAAGAGTAGGTGTATGGTCTACATTCACACAGCTAGTTCTGTGAAGAGTAGTTCTGTGAAGAGGTCTACATTCACACAGCTAGTTCTGTGAAGAGTAGTTGTACAGTCTACATTCACACAGCTAGTTCTGTGAAGAGTAGGTGTACGGTCTACATTCACACAGCTAGTTCTGTGAAGAGTAGTTGTACGGTCTACATTCACACAGCTAGTTCTGTGAAGAGTAGGTGTACGGTCTACATTCACACAGCTAGTTCTGTGAAGAGTAGTTGTACGGTCTACATTCACACAGCTAGTTCTGTGAAGAGTAGTTGTACGGTCTACATTCACACAGCTAGTTCTGTGAAGAGTAGTTGTACGGTCTACATTCACACAGCTAGTTCTGTGAAGAGTAGGTGTACGGTCTACATTCACACAGCTAGTTCTGGGAAGAGTAGGTGTACGGTCTACATTCACACAGCTAGTTCTGTGAAGAGTAGGTGTACGGTCTACATTCACACAGCTAGTTCTGTGAAGAGTAGGTGTACGGTCTGTGACATTCACACAGCTAGTTCTGTGAAGAGTAGTTGTACGGTCTACATTCACACAGCTAGTTCTGTGAAGAGTAGTTGTACGGTCTACATTCACACAGCTAGTTCTGTGAAGAGTAGGTGTACGGTCTACATTCACACAGCTAGTTCTGTGAAGAGTAGGTGTACGGTCTACATTCACACAGCTAGTTCTGTGAAGAGTAGGTGTACGGTCTACATTCACACAGCTAGTTCTGGGAAGAGTAGTTGTACGGTCTACATTCACACAGCTAGTTCTGTGAAGAGTAGGTTCTGTGAAGAGTAGGTCTACATTCACACAGCTAGTTCTGTGAAGAGTAGGTGTACGGTCTACATTCACACAGCTAGTTCTGGGAAGAGTAGTTGTTCACGGTCTACATTCACACAGCTAGTTCTGTGAAGAGTAGTTGTACGTCTACATTCACACAGCTAGTTCTGTGAAGAGTAGGTGTACGGTCTACATTCACACAGCTAGTTCTGTGAAGAGTAGTTGTACGGTCTACATTCACACAGCTAGTTCTGTGAAGAGTAGGTGTACGGTCTACATTCACACAGCTAGTTCTGTGAAGAGTAGTTCTGTGAAGAGTAGGGTCTACATTCACACAGCTAGTTCTGTGAAGAGTAGTTGTACGGTCTACATTCACACAGCTAGTTCTGTGAAGAGTAGTTGTACGGTCTACATTCACACAGCTAGTTCTGTGAAGAGTAGTTGTATGGTCTACATTCACACAGCTAGTTCTGTGAAGAGTAGTTGTATGGTCTACATTCACACAGCTAGTTCTGTGAAGAGTAGATGTACGGTCTACATTCACACAGCTAGTTGTGTGAAGAGTAGTTGTACGGTCTACATTCACACAGCTAGTTCTGTGAAGAGTAGGTGTACGGTCTACATTCACACAGCTAGTTGTGTGAAGAGTAGATGTACGGTCTACATTCACACAGCTAGTTCTGTGAAGAGTAGTTGTATTCACGGTCTACATTCACACAACTAGTTCTGTGAAGAGTAGTTGTACGGTCTACATTCACACAGCTAGTTCTGTGAAGAGTAGTTGTACGGTCTACATTCACACAGCTAGTTCTGTGAAGAGTAGGTGTACGGTCTACATTCACACAGCTAGTTCTGTGAAGAGTAGTTGTACGGTCTACATTCACACAGCTAGTTCTGTGAAGAGTAGGTGTACGGTCTACATTCACACAGCTAGTTCTGTGAAGAGTAGTTGTACGGTCTACATTCACACAGCTAGTTCTGTGAAGAGTAGGTGTACGGTCTACATTCACACAGCTAGTTCTGTGAAGAGTAGGTGTACGGTCTACATTCACACAGCTAGTTCTGTGAAGAGTAGGTGTACGGTCTACATTCACACAGCTAGTTCTGTGAAGGGTAGGTGCACGGTCTACATTCACACAGCTAGTTCTGTGAAGAGTAGGTGTACGGTCTACATTCACACAGCTAGTTCTGTGAAGGGTAGTTGTACGGTCTACATTCACACAGCTAGTTCTGGGAAGAGTAGGTGTACGGTCTACATTCACACAGCTAGTTCTGTGAAGAGTAGTTGTACGGTCTACATTCACACAGCTAGTTCTGTGAAGAGTAGGTGTACGGTCTACATTCACACAGCTAGTTCTGTGAAGAGTAGTTGTACGGTCTACATTCACACAGCTAGTTCTGTGAAGAGTAGGTGTACGGTCTACATTCACACAGCTAGTTCTGTGAAGAGTAGGTGTACGGTCTACATTCACACAGCTAGTTCTGTGAAGAGTAGGTGTACGGTCTACATTCACACAGCTAGTTCTGGGAAGAGTAGGTGTACGGTCTACATTCACACAGCTAGTTCTGTGAAGAGTAGGTGTACGGTCTACATTCACACAGCTAGTTCTGTGAAGAGTAGGTGTACGGTCTACATTCACACAGCTAGTTCTGTGAAGAGTAGGTGTACGGTCTACATTCACACAGCTAGTTCTGTGAAGAGTAGGTGTACGGTCTACATTCACACAGCTAGTTCTGGGAAGAGTAGGTGTACGGTCTACATTCACACAGCTAGTTCTGTGAAGAGTAGGTGTACGGTCTACATTCACACAGCGAGTTCTGTGAAGAGTAGTTGTACGGTCTACATTCACACAGCTAGTTCTGTGAAGAGTAGTTGTACGGTCTACATTCACACAGCTAGTTCTGTGAAGAGTAGTTGTACGGTCTACATTCACACAGCTAGTTCTGTGAAGAGTAGTTGTACGGTCTACATTCACACAGCTAGTTCTGTGAAGAGTAGGTGTACGGTCTACATTCACACAGCTAGTTCTGTGAAGAGTAGGTGTACGGTCTACATTCACACAGCTAGTTCTGTGAAGAGTAGTTGTACGGTCTACATTCACAAAGCTAGTTCTGTGAAGAGTAGGTGTACGGTCTACATTCACACAGCTAGTTCTGTGAAGAGTAGGTGTACGGTCTACATTCACACAGCTAGTTCTGTGAAGAGTAGGTCCACGGTCTACATTCACACAGCTAGTTCTGTGAAGAGTAGGTGTACGGTCTACATTCACACAGCTAGTTCTGTGAAGAGTAGGCGTACGGTCTTCATTCACACAGCTAGTTCTGTGAAGAGTAGGTGTACGGTCTACATTCACACAGCTAGTTCTGTGAAGAGTAGTTGTACGGTCTACATTCACACAGCTAGTTCTGTGAAGAGTAGGTGTACGGTCTACATTCACACAGCTAGTTCTGTGAAGAGTAGTTGTACGGTCTACATTCACACAGCTAGTTCTGTGAAGAGTAGGTGTACGGTCTACATTCACACAGCTAGTTCTGTGAAGGGTAGTTGTACGGTCTACATTCACACAGCTAGTTCTGTGAAGAGTAGTTGTACGGTCTACATTCACACAGCTAGTTCTGTGAAGAGTAGTTGTACGGTCTACATTCACACAGCTAGTTCTGTGAAGAGTAGTTGTACGGTCTACATTCACACAGCTAGTTCTGGGAAGAGTAGTTGTACGGTCTACATTCACACAGCTAGTTCTGTGAAGAGTAGGTGTACGGTCTACATTCACACAGCTAGTTCTGGGAAGAGTAGGTGTATGGTCTACATTCACACAGCTAGTTCTGTGAAGAGTAGTTGTACGGTCTACATTCACACAGCTAGTTCTGTGAAGAGTAGGTGTACGGTCTACATTCACACAGCTAGTTCTGTGAAGGGTAGTTGTACGGTCTACATTCACACAGCTAGTTCTGTGAAGAGTAGGTCCACGGTCTACATTCACACAGCTAGTTCTGTGAAGAGTAGTTGTATGGTCTACATTCACACAGCTAGTTCTGTGAAGAGTAGATGTACGGTCTACATTCACACAGCTAGTTGTGTGAAGAGTAGTTGTACGGTCTACATTCACACAGCTAGTTCTGTGAAGAGTAGGTGTACGGTCTACATTCACACAGCTAGTTGTGTGAAGAGTAGATGTACGGTCTACATTCACACAGCTAGTTCTGTGAAGAGTAGTTGTACGGTCTACATTCACACAGCTAGTTCTGTGAAGAGACTCCATTCCTCTCTTTATTGTAATGGATGTATTACACATTCAATCCTATCCTTTACTTTTTCCCAACCTCCATATTATGATATTGGAGGGGTGTTCACACAGCTAGTTCTGTGAATAGACTCCATTCCTCTTTATGCTTCCTGTCCAACTCAAAGGTCTCTCTTATTTGAACAGATGTGGCCAGACGCAGCGCCCCCCCCCCTTTCCCCCATCTCCGCTGCACCCCAACGACCCTAACGTGCACTTCCTGTGCAGTAAGCTAACACCCAGCACCAGAACAATCCCACTTTGTACCCAATGCTACGCTAGACGTTCCCCTCTATAGTGCTTCCACTGTGGGCTCTATAAGAGAAGAGCTTCTACTGAAGGTGAAGGTCAGAGGGAGACACCATTACTCAGTTTCCTCTCTTACATGTATGACTCTGGTAGTAAAGTTAGGGTTAGATATATTTTTAGTCAAGCGTTAGTCAAAATAAATGAATGTTTATCTCCTGTGTGGTCCAGGGAGTTGTTAAGGTACACTACCTTCCCGAAAGGGTTGACACCCCTCCCCTTCTTCCCCATCTTGTTGTTACAAAGTGGGATTAAAAATGGATTGAATTGTCTTTTTTTGTGTGTGTCAACGATCTACACAAAACATTCTGTCACAGTGGAAGAAATCTTCTAACCTTTAAAAACAAATCTTTACAAATAAAAACATTCATATATCTTAATTAGATAAGTATTTACCCCCCCTCCCTCAGACAGTACATGTTAGAAACACCTTTAGCAGGGATTAAAGCTGTGAGTCTTTCTGGGTAAATCTGTAAGAGCTTTCCACACCTGGATTGCACAATATTAGCCCATTATTATTTTCACAATTCTTCAAGTTATGTCGAGTTGGTTGTTGATCATTGCTAGAAAGCTATTTTCATGTCTTGCCATGGATTGTCAAGCTGATTTAAGTCCAAAATGTAACTACGCCACTCAGGAACATTCAGGAACATGAATGTTGTCTTGGTAATCAACTCCACTGTTGATGTGGCTATGTGTTTTAGGTTATTGTCCTGCTGAAAGGTGAACTCATCTACCAGTGTCTGGTGGAAAGCAGACTGAACCAGGTTTTCTCTAGGATTTAGCCTGTGCTTAGCTGTATTCCATTTATTTCATGTTAGATAACTAATTACCACAGGTGTTTGTAGCATGCTAGATAGCAAATTACCACAGGTGTTTGTAGCATGCTAGATAGCTAATTACCACAGGCGTATGGAGCATGCTAGATAGCTAATTACCACAGGTGTTAGGAGCATGCTAGATAACTAATTACCACAGGTGTATGAAGCATGCTAGATAGCTAATTACCACAGGTGTTTGTAGCATGTTGGATAGCTAATTAGCACAGGTGGTCCCTCTGTCTTTGGTAAACACTCGCTGTAACATCGAGATATCGGCATGTGGGAGCACTAACCCTAACCCCATAAAGGTGTGTATCAATTAAATGTTTTGTTTTCTGGAAATGATTTCTCGCTGATATGAAAGATAAGTTCCTTATGCTTCCAAAACCGTAACGATGCGTGCTAATAATGTTCAGACGGAGCGTTGCTCTGAGCAAAAATCTCCCCTACAGAAGACGCCTTTGGCCAATGACTTTTACGCGTAATTTTAAAAGATCAGATAGTCATGATCAAGGGCCTACGTGAGCGTTTTGTTTTGTAATTGTTTTTACAGTCATGACTGGTTGTGTTTATACCACGTTAAAAGGTAGGCTAATACATTTTAAAAGTTCAACGACATATCAGGGCTACTAAACCCATAGAGATTATATTAAATGAATAGGGATTCTACATGTAGCCTAACTGTATGATTACAGGGGGGGGGGGGCCCACTCCAACCCACTAAACCTGGGTAGGCTCCTCTCCTTCCCCCCTCTCCTAGCTGCTGCTGTGTATGACTGCCAGAGATGGATCAGGTCAAGGTTGGCTTGAAACCCGACCACCTGGGTTCAAGAAGTAATTGTTTACTTTCAAATACCTCAAAACCTTAGCCGCCGCTCTTATCAAGCTTTCCTGTTGAAATCAAATCGATGGAACATATAACCGACCCATCTGACACTCCAGGCAGGCTATCTGAGTATTTTGAAAGAAAACAAACACTACTTGAAAGCAAAGCTGAGGCTGGGTGGAAACATGTCTAACTGTGCTGTAGCAGGGGAACTCCTAGTACCAAGGGAGGATGTAATGGTAGGGCAGATATCTTACTTTTTCCCTCTTTAACTTCCTCTGTAACCTTTCTACAGTGCAGCCAGTATGGGGATAGGAGAGGGTGTAACACTGCTCTATTCTGTCCAGGGGTCCGACCTGTTGACTGGGCTTGGCTACAGACAGTAACCACCTTCCTCCCAACCTGGGGAGAGTGATATCCTGCTGATTCCATGGGATAAGTCATTTAGGTCAAATACATTACAATTCAGGGTGTTATTTTCCTGTAATGAGCATGGGGCTGCCATAATGCTCAACGAAATACCTCTCCTCATACTATATAGTAGTTGATCTGATTAACAAAACAAGGTATTGATGAAATCATCACCCACATGTTCCTGGTTTTCTGACATCATCACCCACATGTTCCTGATTATCTGACATCATCACCCACATGTTCCTGGTTTTCTGACATCATCACCCACATGTTCCTGGTTTTCTGACATCATCACCCACATGTTCCTGGTTATCTGACATCATCACCCACATGTTCCTGGTTTTCTGACATCATCACCCACATGTTCCTGGTTTTCTGACATCATCACCCACATGTTCCTGGTTATCTGACATCATCACCCACATGTTCCTGATTATCTGACATCATCACCCACATGTTCCTGGTTATCTGACATCATCACCCACATGTTCCTGGTTATCTGACATCATCACCCACATGTTCCTGGTTATCTGACATCATCACCCACATGTTCCTGGTTATCTGACATCATCACCCACATGTTCCTGGTTATCTGACATCATCACCCACATGTTCCTGGTTATCTGACATCATCACCCACATGTTCCTGGTTATCTGACATCATCACGGGGCAGCAGGGTAGCCTAGTGGTTAGAGCGTTGGACTAGTAACCGAAAGTTTGCAAGTTCAAATCCCCGAGCTGACAAGGTACAAATCTGTCGTTCTGCCCCTGAACAGGCAGTTAACCCACTGTCCCGAGGCCGTCATTGAAAATAAGAACTTGCCTAGTAAAATAATATCACCCACATGTCCCTTATTATCTGACATCATCACCCACATGTTCCTGATTATCTGACATCATCACCCACATGTTCCTGATTATCTGACATCATCACCCACATGTTCCTGATTATCTGACATCATCACCCACATGTTCCTGATTATACCATCTGACATCATCACCCACATGTTCCTGATTATCTGACATCATCACCCACATGTTCCTGTTTATACCATCTGACATCATCACCCACATGTTCCTGAGTGTACCATCTGACATCATCACCCACATGTTCCTGATTATACCATCTGACATCATCACCCACATGTTCCTGATTATCTGACATCATCACCCACATGTTCCTGATTATCTGACATCATCACCCACATGTTCCTGATTATACCATCTGACATCATCACCCACATGTTCCTGATTATCTGACATCATCACCCACATGTTCCTGTTTATACCATCTGACATCATCACCCACATGTTCCTGATTATCTGACATCATCACCCACATGTTCCTGTTTATACCATCTGACATCATCACCCACATGTTCCTGATTATCTGACATCATCACCCACATGTTCCTGATTATCTGACATCATCACCCACATGTTCCTGATTATACCATCTGACATCATCACCCACATGTTCCTGATTATACCATCTGACATCATCACCCACATGTTCCTGAGTGTACCATCTGACATCATCACCCACATGTTCCTGAGTGTACCATCTGCTCGACGGGAATTCAGTCTTGCCACTACCGTAAAGGCCTGAGTACTGCAGAGTTGGTTGTCCTTCTGGAAGGTTCTCCCATCTCCATAGAGGAACTCTGGAGCTCTGTCAGAGTGATCATCAGATTCACATTAAGTCTCCCCGAATGCTCAGTTTGAACGGGTGGCCAGCTCCAGGAAGAGTCTTGGTGGTTCCAAACTTCTTCCATTTTTCGAATGATGGAAAACACTGTGTTCTTGGGGCCCTTCAATGCTGCAGAACGTTTCCGTTAGGGAGTTGCAGCGATGAGACAAGATCATAATTGGATCGCAATTGGATGTCACAAAATTGGGGAGGAAAAAGGTTTTACTTGCATGGCTTCATTTATTTCCACAATTAACGAATAATAACGTTGGCAGTTCATACGAAGGATTTTTTTTTTTTTTAACGAAGGATTGGTATTAAAAAATAACATTTTTGGCAAGCAATAATTATTTGTTGGCAAACAACTACTGTGATTCATCCAATACATTCCAGCATTACCCCATAGCAACAGATGTAGAATACATTCTATACTCTCCCTAACATCATTACCCCATAGCAACAGATGTAGAATACATTCTATACTGTCCCTAACATCATTACCCCATAGCAACAGATGTAGAATACATTCTATACTGTCCCTAACATCATTACCCCATAGCAACAGATGTAGAATACATTCTATACTGTCTCTAACATCATTACCCCATAGCAACAGATGTAGAATACATTCTATACTGTCCCTAACATCATTACCCCATAGCAACAGATGTAGAATACATTCTATACTCTCCCTAACATCATTACCCCATAGCAACAGATGTAGAATACATTCTATACTGTCCCTAACATCATTACCCCATAGCAACAGATGTAGAATACATTCTATACTGTCTCTAACATCATTACCCCATAGCAACAGATGTAGAATACATTCTATCCTAACATAATTTCCCCATAGCAACAGATGTAGAATACATTCTATACTCTCCCTAACATCATTACCCCATAGCAACAGATGTAGAATACATTCTATACTGTCCCTAACATCATTACCCCATAGCAACAGATGTAGAATACATTCTATACTGTCCCTAACATCATTACCCCATAGCAACAGATGTAGAATACATTCTATACTGTCCCTAACATCATTACCCCATAGCAACAGATGTAGAATACATTCTATACTGTCCCTAACATCATTACCCCATAGCAACAGATGTAGAATACATTCTATACTGTCTCTAACATCATTACCCCATAGCAACAGATGTAGAATACATTCTATACTGTCCCTAACATAATTTCCCCATAGCAACAGATGTAGAATACATTATATACTGTCCCTAACATCATTACCCCATAGCAACAGATGTAGAATACATTCTATACTGTCCCTAACATCATTACCCCATAGCAACAGATGTAGAATACATTCTATACTCTCCCTAACATAATTTCCCCATAGCAACAGATGTAGAATACATTCTATACTGTCCCTGACATCATTACCCCATAGCAACAGATGTAGAATACATTCTATACTCTCCCTAACATCATTACCCCATAGCAACAGATGTAGAATACATTCTATACTGTCCCTAACATCATTACCCCATAGCAACAGATGTAGAATACATTCTATACTCTCCCTAACATAATTTCCCCATAGCAACAGATGTAGAATACATTCTATACTGTCCCTGACATCATTACCCCATAGCAACAGATGTAGAATACATTCTATACTGTCCCTGACATCATTACCCCATAGCAACAGATGTAGAATACATTCTATACTCTCCCTAACATCATTACCCCATAGCAACAGATGTAGAATACATTCTATACTGTCCCTAACATCATTACCCCATAGCAACAGATGTAGAATACATTCTATACTCTCCCTAACATCATTACCCCATAGCAACAGATGTAGAATACATTCTATACTCTCCCTAACATAATTTCCCCATAGCAACAGATGTAGAATACATTCTATACTCTCCCTAACATCATTACCCCATAGCAACAGATGTAGAATACATTCTATACTCTCCCTAACATCATTACCCCATAGCAACAGATGTAGAATACATTCTATACTCTCCCTAACATCATTACCCCATAGCAACAGATGTAGAATACATTCTATACTCTCCCTAACATAATTTCCCCATAGCAACAGATGTAGAATACATTCTATACTGTCCCTAACATCATTGCCCCATAGCAACAGATGTAGAATACATTCTATACTGTCTCTAACATCATTACCCCATAGCAACAGATGTAGAATACATTCTATACTGTCCCTAACATCATTACCCCATAGCAACAGATGTAGAATACATTCTGTAATCTCCCTAACATAATTTCCCCATAGCAACAGATGTAGAATACATTCTATACTGTCCCTGACATCATTACCCCATAGCAACAGATGTAGGGTACATTCTATACTGTCCCTAACATCATTGCCGCATAGCAACAGATGTAGAATACATTCTATACTCTCCCTAACATAATTTCCCCATAGCAACAGATGTAGAATACATTCTATACTGTCCCTAACATCATTGCCCCATAGCAACAGATGTAGAATACATTCTATACTGTCTCTAACATCATTACCCCATAGCAACAGATGTAGAATACATTCTATACTGTCCCTAACATCATTACCCCATAGCAACAGATGTAGAATACATTCTGTAATCTCCCTAACATAATTTCCCCATAGCAACAGATGTAGAATACATTCTATACTGTCCCTGACATCATTACCCCATAGCAATAGATGTAGGGTACATTCTATACTGTCCCTAACATCATTGCCCCATAGCAACAGATGTAGAATACATTCTATACTCTCCCTAACATCATTACCCCATAGCAACAGATGTAGAATACATTCTATACTGTCCCTAACATCATTACCCCATAGCAACAGATGTAGAATACATTCTATACTCTCCCTAACATCATTACCCCATAGCAACAGATGTAGAATACATTCTATACTCTCCCTAACATAATTTCCCCATAGCAACAGATGTAGAATACATTCTATACTCCCCCTAACATCATTACCCCATAGCAACAGATGTAGAATACATTCTATACTCTCCCTAACATCATTACCCCATAGCAACAGATGTAGAATACATTCTATACTCTCCCTAACATCATTACCCCATAGCAACAGATGTAGAATACATTCTATACTCTCCCTAACATCATTACCCCATAACAACAGATGTAGAATACATTCTATACTGTCTCTAACATCATTACCCCATAGCAACAGATGTAGAATACATTCTATACTGTCTCTAACATCATTACCCCATAGCAACAGATGTAGAATACATTCTATACTCTCCCTAACATCATTACCCCATAGCAACAGATGTAGAATACATTCTGTAATCTCCCTAACATAATTTCCCCATAGCAACAGATGTAGAATACATTCTATACTGTCCCTGACATCATTACCCCATAGCAACAGATGTAGGGTACATTCTATACTGTCCCTAACATCATTGCCGCATAGCAACAGATGTAGAATACATTCTATACTCTCCCTAACATAATTTCCCCATAGCAACAGATGTAGAATACATTCTATACTGTCCCTAACATCATTGCCCCATAGCAACAGATGTAGAATACATTCTATACTGTCTCTAACATCATTACCCCATAGCAACATATGTAGAATACATTCTATACTGTCTCTAACATCATTACCCCATAGCAACAGATGTAGAATACATTCTGTAATCTCCCTAACATAATTTCCCCATAGCAACAGATGTAGAATACATTCTATACTGTCCCTGACATCATTACCCCATAGCAACAGATGTAGGGTACATTCTATACTGTCCCTAACATCATTACCCCATAGCAACAGATGTAGAATACATTCTATACTGTCCCTAACATCATTACTCCATAGCAACAGATGTAGAATACATTCTATACTGTCCCTAACATCATTACCCCATAGCAACAGATGTAGAATACATTCTATACTGTCCCTAACATCATTACCCCATAGCAACAGATGTAGAATACATTCTATACTGTCCCTAACATCATTTCCCCATAGCAACAGATGTAGAATACATTCTATACTGTCTCTAACATCATTACCCCATAGCAACAGATGTAGAATACATTCTATACTGTCCCTAACATCATTTCCCCATAGCAACAGATGTAGAATACATTCTATACTGTCCCTAACATCATTACCCCATAGCAACAGATGTAGAATACATTCTATACTGTCCCTAACATCATTACCCCATAGCAACAGATGTAGAATACATTCTATACTGTCTCTAACATCATTACCCCATAGCAACAGATGTAGAATACATTCTATACTGTCTCTAACATCATTACCCCATAGCAACAGATGTAGAATACATGCTATACTGTCCCTAACATCATTACCCCATAGCAACAGATGTAGAATACATTCTATACTCTCCCTAACATCATTACCCCATAGCAACAGATGTAGAATACATTCTATACTGTCCCTAACATCATTACCCCATAGCAACAGATGTAGAATACATTCTATACTCTCCCTAACATCATTACCCCATAGCAACAGATGTAGAATACATTCTATACTGTCCCTAACATCATTACCCCATAGCAACAGATGTAGGGTACATTCTATACTGTCCCTAACATCATTACCCCATAGCAACACATGTAGAATACATTCTATACTCTCCCTAACATCATTACCCCATAGCAACATATGTAGAATACATTCTATACTGTCCCTAACAGCATTACCCCATAGCAACAGTTGAAGGACACACACACACTCACCACTCTTCTCCCACAAACAACCACAAGCTCAAATGTTCAACAGTTGCTGCATCCTGAGCCTCAATGGAAGACTTAATGTCTGAATGCATATACAGTTGTAGCCTTTTGAGAAGGTATGCAAAATTCAGCAAGAATGGGGAGATTTGATGAACCAATGTGAAGTCCTAGCTGATGGAGAACAGATACACCCCCCTCTCGAGAAACACACACAGTCACACTGGTCCCCCATTGTGACCATTTCCCACCAGGGCCACAATAATTTGGCCCCTATCTGATTGTCAGAGTGTGACCCCCCTCCCCATATG
The DNA here is from genome assembly GCF_023373465.1 of Oncorhynchus keta. Lineage (NCBI taxonomy): Eukaryota > Metazoa > Chordata > Actinopteri > Salmoniformes > Salmonidae > Oncorhynchus > Oncorhynchus keta. Next base: position 3,159,720 of record NC_068429.1, on the reverse strand, counting down.
TTACTGCTGCCAGCACTGCCACTACCTGGAAGGGGGGCAACCCACCGAAATTCACATTCCTACTGAAACGAGAGTCTCAAACAACTGCAAAATTTCCAACTCAAAATCAAAAAAATGGGGAATGAAGGGTAGGTTTCACCAGCCATCCAAGCGTTGGAAATATCAGGAGGAATTTACCAGTAACGTCACATGTGCCGAAATAACAGGTGTAGACCTTGAAATGCTTACGTAAAAGCCCTTAACCAAGCCCTTTAAGAATTTTTAAGAAATAAAAGTGTTAATAGTAAAAAATAGAAAAGTAACAAATAATTAAACAGCAGCAGTAAAATAACAATATGGAGACTATATACAGGGTATTACGGTACAGAGTCAATGTGGAGGCTATATACAGGGTGTTACGGCATCGAGTCAATGTGGAGGCTATATACAGGGTGTTACGGTACAGAGTCAATGTGGAGGCTATATACAGGGTGTTACGGTATCGAGTCAATGTGGAGGCTATATACAGGGTATTACGGTACAGAGTCAATGTGGAGGCTATATACAGGGTATTACGGTACAGAGTCAATGTGGAGGCTATATACAGGGGGTACCGGTACAGAGTCAATGTGGAGGCTATATACAGGGGGTACCGGTACAGAGTCAATGTGGAGGCTATATACAGGGGGTACCGGTACAGAGTCAATGTGGAGGCTATATACAGGGGTACCAGTACAGAGTCAATGTGGAGGCTATATACAGGGGTACCGGTACAGAGTCAATGTGGAGGCTATATACAGGGGTACCAGTACAGAGTCAATGTGAAGGCTATATACAGGGGTACCGGTACAGAGTCAATGTGGAGGCTATATACAGGGGTACCGGTACAGAGTCAATGTGGAGGCTATATACAGGGATACCGGTACAGAGTCAATGTGGAGGCTATATACAGGGGGTACCGGTACAGAGTCAATGTGGAGGCTATATACAGTGGGTACCGGTACAGAGTCAATGTGGAGGCTATATACAGGGGGTACCGGTACAGAGTCAATGTGGAGGCTATATACAGGGGGTACCGGTACAGAGTCAATGTGGAGGCTATATACAGGGGGTACCGGTACAGAGTCAGTGTGGAGGCTATATACAGGGTATTACGGTACAGAGTCAATGTGGAGGTTATATACAGGGTATTACGGTACAGAGTCAGTGTGGAGGCTATATACAGGGTATTACGGTACAGAGTCAATGTGGAGGTTATATACAGGGTATTACGGTACAGAGTCAATGTGGAGGTTATATACAGGGGGTACCGGTACAGAGTCAGTGTGGAGGCTATATACAGGGTATTACGGTACAGAGTCAATGTGGAGGTTATATACAGGGTATTACGGTACAGAGTCAGTGTGGAGGCTATATACAGGGTATTACGGTACAGAGTCAATGTGGAGGTTATATACAGGGTATTACGGTACAGAGTCAATGTGGAGGTTATATACAGGGGGTACGGTACAGAGTCAATGTGGAGGTTATATACAGGGTATTACGGTACAGAGTCAATGTGGAGGCTATATACAAGGGGTACCGGTACAGAGTCAATGTGGAGGCTATATACAGGGTATTACGGTACAGAGTCAATGTGGAGGCTGTATACAGGGGGTACCGGTACAGAGTCAATGTGGAGGCTATATACAGGGGGTACCGGTACAGAGTCAATGTGGAGGTTATATACAGGGTATTACGGTACAGAGTCAATGTGGAGGTTATATACAGGGTATTAAGGTACAGAGTCAATGTGGAGGTTATATACAGGGGGTACCGGTACAGAGTCAGTGTGGAGGCTATATACAGGGTATTACGGTACAGAGTCAATGTGGAGGTTATATACAGGGTATTACGGTACAGAGTCAGTGTGGAGGCTATATACAGGGTATTACGGTACAGAGTCAATGTGGAGGTTATATACAGGGTATTACGGTACAGAGTCAATGTGGAGGTTATATACAGGGGGTACGGTACAGAGTCAATGTGGAGGTTATATACAGGGTATTACGGTACAGAGTCAATGTGGAGGCTATATACAAGGGGGTACCGGTACAGAGTCAATGTGGAGGCTATATACAGGGTATTACGGTACAGAGTCAATGTGGAGGCTGTATACAGGGGGTACCGGTACAGAGTCAATGTGGAGGCTATATACAGGGGGTACCGGTACAGAGTCAATGTGGAGGTTATATACAGGGGGTACCGGTACAGAGTCAATGTGGAGGTTATATACAGGGGATTACGGTACAGAGTCAATGTGGAGGCTATATACAGGGGGGTACCGGTACAGAGTCAATGTGGAGGCTATATACAGGGGGTACCGCTACAGAGTCAATGTGTAGGCTATATACAGGGGGTACCGCTACAGAGTCAATGTGGAGGCTATATACAGGGGGGTACCGGTACAGAGTCAATGTGGAGGCTATATACAGGGGGGTACTGGTACAGAGTCAATGTGTAGGCTATATACAGGGGGTACCGGTACAGAGTCAATGTGGAGGCTATATACAGGGGATACCGGTACAGAGTCAATTTGGAGGCTATATACAGGGGTACCGGTACAGAGTCAATGTGTAGGTTATATACAGGGGTACCGGTACAGAGTCAATGTGGAGGCTATATACAGGGGGTACCGGTACAGAGTCAATGTGGAGGTTATATACAGGGGTACCGGTACAGAGTCAATGTGGAGGCTATATACAGGGGGTACCGGTACAGAGTCAATGTGGAGGTTATATACAGGGGTACCGGTACAGAGTCAATGTGGAGGCTATATACAATACAGGGGGTACCGGTACAAAGTCAATGTGGAGGCTATATACAGGGGTACCGGTACAGAGTCAATGTGGAGGCTATATACAGGGGTACCGGTACAGAGTCAATGTGGAGGCTATATACAGGGGTACCGGTACAGAGTCAATGTGTAGGCTATATACAGGGGGTACCGGTACAGAGTCAATGTGGAGGCTATATACAGGGGATACCGGTACAGAGTCAATTTGGAGGCTATATACAGGGGTACCGGTACAGAGTCAATGTGGAGGTTATATACAGGGGTACCGGTACAGAGTCAATGTGGAGGCTATATACAGGGGTACCGGTACAGAGTCAATGTGGAGGTTATATACAGGGGGTACCGGTACAGAGTCAATGTGGAGGCTATATACAGGGGGTACCGGTACAGAGTCAATGTGGAGGTTATATACAGGGGGTACCGGTACAGAGTCAATGTGGAGGCTATATACAATACAGGGGGTACCGGTACAAAGTCAATGTGGAGGCTATATACAGGGGGTACCGGTACAGAGTCAATGTGGAGGCTATATACAGGAGGTACCGGTACAGAGTCAATGTGTAGGCTATATACAGGGGGTTTCGGTACAGAGTCAATGTGGAGGTTATATACAGGGGGTACCGGTACAGAGTCAATGTGGAGGCTATATACAGGGGGTACCGGTTAGTCGAGGTAATATGTACATGTAGGTAGAGTTAAAGTGACTATGCATAGATAATAAATAAGAGAGTAGCAGTAGCGAAAAACGGTGAGATGTGGGGCAATGCAAAATGTCTGGGTAGCCCTTTGATTAGCTGTTCAGGAGTCTTATGGCTTGCTGGTAGAAGCTGTTAAGAAGCCTTTTGGACCTAGACTTGGCACTCCGGTACCGCTTGCAGTGTGGTAGCAGAGAGAACAGTCCATGACTAGGGTGGCTGGAGTCTTTGAAAATTCTTAGGGCCTTTCTCGGACACCGCCTGGTATAGAGGTCCTGGATGGCAGGAAGCTTGGCCCCAGTGATGTACTGGGCCATACGCATTACCCTCTGTAGTGCCTTGCGGTCGGAGGCCGGGCAGTTGCCATACCAGGCAGTGATGCAACTAGTCAGGATGCTCTCGATGGTGCAGTTGTAGAACCTTTTGAGGATCTGAGAACCCATGCCAAATCTTATCAGTCTCCTGAGGGGGAATAGGCTTTGTCATGCCCACTTCACTACTGTCTGGACCACAATAGTTTGTTGTTGATGTGGACACCAAGGAACTTGAAGCTCTCAACTTGCTCCACTGCAACCCCATTGATGAGAATGGGGCATGCTCAGTCTTCATGTTCTTGTTGTCCACAATCATCTCCTTTGTCTTGATCACGTTGAGTGAGAGGTTGTTATCCTGGCACCACACGGCCAGGTCTCTGACCTCCTCCCTATAGGCTGTCTCATCGTTTTTGGTGATCAGGCCTACCACTGTTGTGTTGTCGGCAAACTTGATGATGGTGTTGGAGTCGTGCCTGGCCATGCAGTCATGAGTGAACACGGAGTACAGGAGTGGACTGAGCACGCACCCCTTAGCAAAACAGTCATGTAGCTTAGCATCTGCTTCATCTGACCAATTTCTTGTTGACCGACTCACTCGTGCTTCAGTTTTTGCTTATAAGCAGGATTCAGGATGATAAAATTATGATCAGATTTGCAAAATTGAGGGCGAGGGAGAGCTTTGTACATGTGTGGAGTAAAGGTGGTCTAGAGGTTTTTTTCCCTCTGGTTGCACCTTTAACATGCTGGTAGAAATCAGGTCAAAAGGATTTGAGTTTTCCTGCATTAAAGTCCCCGGCCACTAGGAGCGCCACTACTGGATGAGCATTTTCCTGTTTGCTTATGGCCTCATTGAGTGCCAGCATTGGTTTGTGGTGGTATAGTGGCTTGCAAAAGTATTCACCCCTCTTGCCATTTTTCCTCATTTGTTGCCTTACAACCTGGAATTAAAATAGATTTTTGGTTGGTTTGTATCATTTGATTTACACAACATGCCTACCACTTTGAAGATGCAAAATATGTTTTATTGTGAAATAAACAAGAAATAAGACCCCAAAAAATTAAAACTTGAGCGTGCATTACTATTCACCCCCCCAAAGTCAGTATCCTGTAGAGCCATCTTATAAAGTATTGCAGCTGCAAGTCTCTTGGGGAATGTCTCTATAAGCTTGGTACATCTAATCACTGGGATTTTTGCTCATTATTCAAGGCAAGACTGCTCCAGCTCCTTCAAGTTGGATGGGTTCCGCTGGTGTACAGCAATCTTTAAGTCATACCACAGATTCTCAATTGGACTGAGGTCTGGGCTTTTACCAGTCCCTGCCGATGAAAAACATCCCCACAGCATGATGCTGTCCCCACCATACTTCACTGGGGATGGTTTTCTCAGGGTGATGGGAGGTGTTGGGTTTGCGCCTGACATAGCATTTTCCTTGATGGCCCAAAAGCCAAATTTTAGTCTCATCTGACCAGAGTACATTCTTCCATATGTTTGGGGAGTCTCCCACATGCCTTTTGGTGAACACCAAATGTGTTTGCTTGTTTTTTTCTTTAAGCAAAGGATTTTTTCTGGTCACTCTTTTGTGAAGCCCAGCTCTGTGGAGTGTACAGCTTAAAGTGGTCCTATAGACAGATACTCCAATCTCCGCTGTGGAGCTTTGCAGCTCTTTCAGGGTTATCTTTGGTCTATTTGTTGCCTCTCCGGTTAATGCCCTCCTTGTCTGGTCTGTGATTTTTGGTGGGCAGCCCTCTCTTGGCAGGTTTGTTGTGGTGCCATATTCTTTCCATTTTTTGTGAATACATATGTAAAGGGGCTGAATACATATGTAAAGGGGGAGAATACATATGTAAAGGGAGTGAATACATATGTAAAGGGAGAGAATACATATGTAAAGGGGGAGAATACATATGTAAAGGGGGAGAATACATATGTAAAGGGAGTGAATACATATGTAAAGGGGGAGAATACATATGTAAAGAGAGTGAATACATATGTAAAGGAGAGAATACATATGTAAAGGGAGTGAATACATATGTAAAGGGAGTGAATAAATATGTAAAGGGGTGAATACATATGTAAAGGGAGTGAATACATATGTAAAGGGGAGAATACATATGTAAAGGGGGTGAATACATATGTAAAGGGAGTGAATACATATGTAAAGGGGATAATACATATGTAAAGGGAGTGAATACATATGTAAAGGGGTGAATACATATGTAAAGGGGTGAATACATATGTAAAGGGAGTGAATACATATGTAAAGGGAGTGAATACATATGTAAAGGGGGTGAATACATATGTAAAGGGGTGAATACATATGTAAAGGGGTGAATACATATGTAAAGGGGGTGAATACATATGTAAAGGGGAGAATACATATGTAAAGGGAGTGAATACATATGTAAAGGGGTGAATACATATGTAAAGGGGTGAATACATATGTAAAGGGTGTGAATACATATGTAAAGGGGTGAATACATATGTAAAGGGGATAATACATATGTAAAGGGGTGAATACATATGTAAAGGGGTGAATACATATGTAAAGGGAGTGAATACATATGTAAAGGGGATAATACATATGTAAAGGGGTGAATACATATGTAAAGGGAGTGAATACATATGTAAAGGGGGATAATACATATGTAAAGGGAGAGAATACATATGTAAAGGGGGTGAATACATATGTAAAGGGGTGAATACATATGTAAAGGGGGTGAATACATATGTAAAGGGTGTGAATACATATGTAAAGGGAGAGAATACATATGTAAAGGGAGTGAATACATATGTAAAGGGGGATAATACATATGTAAAGGGGGTGAATACATATGTAAAGGGGGTGAATACATATGTAAAGGGGGTGAATACATATGTAAAGGGAGTGAATACATATGTAAAGGGGATAATACATATGTAAAGGGGGTGAATACATATGTAAAGGGGTGAATACATATGTAAAGGGGGTGAATACATATGTAAAGGGGTGAATACATATGTAAAGGGAGTGAATACATATGTAAAGGGGTGAATACATATGTAAAGGGGTGAATACATATGTAAAGGGGGTGAATACATATGTAAAGGGAGTGAATACATATGTAAAGGGGGTGAATACATATGTAAAGGGAGAGAATACATATGTAAAGGGGGTGAATACATATGTAAAGGGGGTGAATACATATGTAAAGGGGAGAATACATATGTAAAGGGAGTGAATACATATGTAAAGGGGTGAATACATATGTAAAGGGAGTGAATACATATGTAAAGGGGGTGAATACATATGTAAAGGGGATGAATACATATGTAAAGGGGGTGAATACATATGTAAAGGGTGTGAATACATATGTAAAGGGGGTGAATACATATGTAAAGGGAGAGAATACATATGTAAAGGGAGTGAATACATATGTAAAGGGGGAGAATACATATGTAAAGGGAGTGAATACATATGTAAAGGGGTGAATACATATGTAAAGGGGGTGAATACATATGTAAAGGGGTGAATACATATGTAAAGGGAGTGAATACATATGTAAAGGGGGTGAATACATATGTAAAGGGAGAGAATACATATGTAAAGGGAGAGAATACATATGTAAAGGGAGTGAATACATATGTAAAGGGAGTGAATACATATGTAAAGGGGTGAATACATATGTAAAGGGAGAGAATACATATGTAAAGGGGTGAATACATATGTAAAGGGAGAGAATACATATGTAAAGGGGGTGAATACATATGTAAAGGGAGTGAATACATATGTAAAGGGAGTGAATACATATGTAAAGGGAGTGAATACATATGTAAAGGGGTGAATACATATGTAAAGGGAGAGAATACATATGTAAAGGGGGTGAATACATATGTAAAGGGGTGAATACATATGTAAAGGGAGAGAATACATATGTAAAGGGAGTGAATACATATGTAAAGGGGGTGAATACATATGTAAAGGGAGTGAATACATATGTAAAGGGGTGAATACATATGTAAAGGGAGTGAATACATATGTAAAGGGAGTGAATACATATGTAAAGGGAGAGAATACATATGTAAAGGGAGTGAATACATATGTAAAGGGGGTGAATACATATGTAAAGGGGAGTGAATACATATGTAAAGGGGGTGAATACATATGTAAAGGGGTGAATACATATGTAAAGGGAGAGAATACATATGTAAAGGGAGTGAATACATATGTAAAGGGGGATAATACATATGTAAAGGGTGAGAATACATATGTAAAGGGGGTGAATACATATGTAAAGGGAGAGAATACATATGTAAAGGGAGTGAATACATATGTAAAGGGGAGAATACATATGTAAAGGGGTGAATACATATGTAAAGGGGGAGAATACATATGTAAAGGGAGTGAATACATATGTAAAGGGAGAGAATACATATGTAAAGGGAGAGAATAAATATGTAAAGGGGGTGAATACATATGTAAAGGGAGAGAATACATATGTAAAGGGAGAGAATACATATGTAAAGGGGTGAATACATATGTAAAGGGAGTGAATACATATGTAAAGGGGTGAATACATATGTAAAGGGGTGAATACATATGTAAAGGGGGAGAATACATATGTAAAGGGAGTGAATACATATGTAAAGGGAGAGAATACATATGTAAAGGGGTGAATACATATGTAAAGGGAGAGAATACATATGTAAAGGGGTGAATACATATGTAAAGGGGAGAATACATATGTAAAGGGGAGAATACATATGTAAAGGGGTGAATACATATGTAAAGGGAGATAATACATATGTAAAGGGGTGAATACATATGTAAAGGGAGAGAATACATATGTAAAGGGGGTGAATACATATGTAAAGGGGGTGAATACATATGTAAAGGGAGTGAATACATATGTAAAGGGAGATAATACATATGTAAAGGGGAGAATACATATGTAAAGGGAGAGAATACATATGTAAAGGGGTGAATACATATGTAAAGGGAGAGAATACATATGTAAAGGGAGTGAATACATATGTAAAGGGAGTGAATACATATGTAAAGGGAGTGAATACATATGTAAAGGGAGAGAATACATATGTAAAGGGGTGAATACATATGTAAAGGGAGATAATACATATGTAAAGGGAGTGAATACATATGTAAAGGGAGAGAATACATATGTAAAGGGGTGAATACATATGTAAAGGGAGTGAATACATATGTAAAGGGAGTGAATACATATGTAAAGGGAGTGAATACATATGTAAAGGAGTGAATACATATGTAAAGGGAGAGAATACATATGTAAAGGGGGTGAATACATATGTAAAGGGGGTGAATACATATGTAAAGGGAGAGAATACATATGTAAAGGGGTGAATACATATGTAAAGGGAGAGAATACATATGTAAAGGGGTGAATACATATGTAAAGGGGTGAATACATATGTAAAGGGAGAGAATACATATGTAAAGGGAGTGAATACATATGTAAAGGGGGTGAATACATATGTAAAGGGAGAGAATACATATGTAAAGGGGTGAATACATATGTAAAGGGAGAGAATACATATGTAAAGGGGTGAATACATATGTAAAGGGAGTGAATACATATGTAAAGGGAGTGAATACATATGTAAAGGGAGTGAATACATATGTAAAGGGAGTGAATACATATGTAAAGGGAGAGAATACATATGTAAAGGGAGAGAATACATATGTAAAGGGGAGAATACATATGTAAAGGGAGTGAATACATATGTAAAGGGAGTGAATACATATGTAAAGGGAGAGAATACATATGTAAAGGGAGAGAATACATATGTAAAGGGGAGAATACATATGTAAAGGGGGTGAATACATATGTAAAGGGAGAGAATACATATGTAAAGGGAGAGAATACATATGTAAAGGGGTGAATACATATGTAAAGGGAGAGAATACATATGTAAAGGGAGAGAATACATATGTAAAGGGGAGAATACATATGTAAAGGGGGAGAATACATATGTAAAGGGAGGTAAAGGGGTGAATACATATGTAAAGGGAGTGAATACATATGTAAAGGGAGTGAATACATATGTAAAGGGAGAGAATACATATGTAAAGGGGTGAATACATATGTAAAGGGAGTGAATACATATGTAAAGGGGGGTGAATACATATGTAAAGGGAGTGAATACATATGTAAAGGGAGTGAATACATATGTAAAGGGAGTGAATACATATGTAAAGGGGGGTGAATACATATGTAAAGGGGATAATACATATGTAAAGGGAGTGAATACATATGTAAAGGGGGAGAATACATATGTAAAGGGAGAGAATACATATGTAAAGGGAGAGAATACATATGTAAAGGGGAGAATACATATGTAAAGGGGTGAATACATATGTAAAGGGAGAGAATACATATGTAAAGGGGTGAATACATATGTAAAGGGGTGAATACATATGTAAAGGGGTGAATACATATGTAAAGGGAGAGAATACATATGTAAAGGAGAGAATACATATGTAAAGGGGAGAATACATATGTAAAGGGGTGAATACATATGTAAAGGGAGAGAATACATATGTAAAGGGAGAGAATACATATGTAAAGGGGGTGAATACATATGTAAAGGGAGAGAATACATATGTAAAGGAGTGAATACATATGTAAAGGGGTGAATACATATGTAAAGGGGTGAATACATATGTAAAGGGAGTGAATACATATGTAAAGGGAGAGAATACATATGTAAAGGGAGTGCATACATATGTAAAGGGAGAGAATACATATGTAAAGGGGGTGAATACATATGTAAAGGGAGAGAATACATATGTAAAGGGGTGAATACATATGTAAAGGGAGAGAATACATATGTAAAGGGGGAGAATACATATGTAAAGGGGTGAATACATATGTAAAGGGGTGAATACATATGTAAAGGGGTGAATACATATGTAAAGGGGGAGAATACATATGTAAAGGGGTGAATACATATGTAAAGGGAGATAATACATATGTAAAGGGAGTGAATACATATGTAAAGGGGGTGAATACATATGTAAAGGGAGAGAATATATATGTAAAGGGAGATAATACATATGTAAAGGGGATGAATACATATGTAAAGGGAGAGAATACATATGTAAAGGGGGAGAATACATATGTAAAGGGAGATAATACATATGTAAAGGGAGTGAATACATATGTAAAGGGGGTGAATACATATGTAAAGGGAGAGAATACATATGTAAAGGGGGTGAATACATATGTAAAGGGAGTGAATACATATGTAAAGGAGAGAAATACATATGTAAAGGGAGTGAATACATATGTAAAGGGGTGAATACATATGTAAAGGGGTGAATACATATGTAAAGGGGTGAATACATATGTAAAGGGGTGAATACATATGTAAAGGGAGAGAATACATATGTAAAGGGAGAGAATACATATGTAAAGGGAGAGAATACATATGTAAAGGGGTGAATACATATGTAAAGGGAGAGAATACATATGTAAAGGGAGAGAATACATATGTAAAGGGGGAGAATACATATGTAAAGGGGAGAATACATATGTAAAGGGAGAGAATACATATGTAAAGGGAGAGAATACATATGTAAAGGGAGAGAATACATATGTAAAGGGAGTGAATACATATGTAAAGGGAGAGAATACATATGTAAAGGGGATAATACATATGTAAAGGGGGTGAATACATATGTAAAGGGGTGAATACATATGTAAAGGGGTGAATACATATGTAAAGGGAGAGAATACATATGTAAAGGGGGTGAATACATATGTAAAGGGAGTGAATACATATGTAAAGGGAGTGAATACATATGCAAAGGGAGAGAATACATATGTAAAGGGGATAATACATATGTAAAGAGGGTGAATACATATGTAAAGGGAGATAATACATATGTAAAGGGAGTGAATACATATGTAAAGGGGTGAATACATATGTAAAGGGAGAGAATACATATGTAAAGGGGTGAATACATATGTAAAGGGAGATAATACATATGTAAAGGGGTGAATACATATGTAAAGGGGTGAATACATATGTAAAGGGGAGAATACATATGTAAAGGGAGATAATACATATGTAAAGGGGTGAATACATATGTAAAGGGGATAATACATATGTAAAGGGGGTGAATACATATGTAAGGGAGATAATACATATGTAAAGGGGGTGAATACATATGTAAAGGGGTGAATACATATGTAAAGGGGTGATAATACATATGTAAAGGGGGTGAATACATATGTAAAGGGGAGAATACATATGTAAAGGGGTGAATACATATGTAAAGGGGATGAATACATATGTAAAGGGGTGAATACATATGTAAAGGGGGTGAATACATATGTAAAGGGGGTGAATACATATGTAAAGGGGGTGAATACATATGTAAAGGGAGTGAATACATATGTAAAGGGGTGAATACATATGTAAAGGGGTGAATACATATGTAAAGGGGATGAATACATATGTAAAGGGGTGAATACATATGTAAAGGGGGTGAATACATATGTAAAGGGGTGAATACATATGTAAAGGGGTGAATACATATGTAAAGGGGAGAATACATATGTAAAGGGGTGAATACATATGTAAAGGGGGTGAACACATATGTAAAGGGGGTGAATACATATGTAAAGGGGATAATACATATGTAAAGGGAGAGAATACATATGTAAAGGGAGTGAATACATATGTAAAGGGGTGAATACATATGTAAAGGGGATGAATACATATGTAAAGGGGTGAATACATATGTAAAGGGGGTGAATACATATGTAAAGGGAGTGAATACATATGTAAAGGGAGTGAATACATATGTAAAGGGAGAATACATATGTAATACATATGTAAAGGGAGTGAATACATATGTAAAGGGAGTGAATACATATGTAAAGGGAGAGAATACATATGTAAAGGGGTGAATACATATGTAAAGGGAGTGAATACATATGTAAAGGGAGTGAATACATATGTAAAGGGAGAATACATATGTAAAGGGAGAGAATACATATGTAAAGGGAGAGAATACATATGTAAAGGGAGTGAATACATATGTAAAGGGAGTGAATACATATGTAAAGGGGTGAATACATATGTAAAGGGAGAGAATACATATGTAAAGGGAGTGAATACATATGTAAAGGGAGTGAATACATATGTAAAGGGAGTGAATACATATGTAAAGGGGTGAATACATATGTAAAGGGAGTGAATACATATGTAAAGGGGTGAATACATATGTAAAGGGAGAGAATACATATGTAAAGGGAGAGAATACATATGTAAAGGGAGTGAATACATATGTAAAGGGAGTGAATACATATGTAAAGGGAGTGAATACATATGTAAAGGGAGAGAATACATATGTAAAGGGGTGAATACATATGTAAAGGGGGTGAATACATATGTAAAGGGAGTGAATACATATGTAAAGGGGTGAATACATATGTAAAGGGAGAGAATACATATGTAAAGGGGGTGAATACATATGTAAAGGGAGTGAATACATATGTAAAGGGGTGAATACATATGTAAAGGGAGAGAATACATATGTAAAGGGAGTGAATACATATGTAAAGGGAGTGAATACATATGTAAAGGGAGTGAATACATATGTAAAGGGAGTGAATACATATGTAAAGGGAGTGAATACATATGTAAAGGGAGTGAATACATATGTAAAGGGAGTGAATACATATGTAAAGGGGTGAATACATATGTAAAGGGAGTGAATACATATGTAAAGGGGGTGAATACATATGTAAAGGGAATACATATGTAAAGGGGAGAATACATATGTAAAGGGAGAGAATACATATGTAAAGGGGAGAATACATATGTAAAGGGGTGAATACATATGTAAAGGAGAGAATACATATGTAAAGGGGTGAATACATATGTAAAGGGAGTGAATACATATGTAAAGGGAGAGAATACATATGTAAAGGGAGTGAATACATATGTAAAGGGGGTGAATACATATGTAAAGGGGTGAATACATATGTAAAGGGGTGAATACATATGTAAAGGGAGTGAATACATATGTAAAGGGGGAGAATACATATGTAAAGGGAGAGAATACATATGTAAAGGGAGAGAATACATATGTAAAGGGGGTGAATACATATGTAAAGGGAGAGAATACATATGTAAAGGGAGATAATACATATGTAAAGGGAGAGAATACATATGTAAAGGGGGAGAATACATATGTAAAGGGAGATAATACATATGTAAAGGGAGAGAATACATATGTAAAGGGGGTGAATACATATGTAAAGGGAGAGAATACATATGTAAAGGGGTGAATACATATGTAAAGGGAGAGAATACATATGTAAAGGGAGAGAATACATATGTAAAGGGAGTGAATACATATGTAAAGGGAGTGAATACATATGTAAAGGGAGTGAATACATATGTAAAGGGAGAGAATACATATGTAAAGGGAGATAATACATATGTAAAGGGGGTGAATACATATGTAAAGGGAGAGAATACATATGTAAAGGGGTGAATACATATGTAAAGGGGTGAATACATATGTAAAGGGGTGAATACATATGTAAAGGGGGAGAATACATATGTAAAGGGGTGAATACATATGTAAAGGGAGATAATACATATGTAAAGGGGGTGAATACATATGTAAAGGGAGTGAATACATATGTAAAGGGGGATAATACATATGTAAAGGGGGTGAATACATATGTAAAGGGAGAGAATACATATGTAAAGGGGTGAATACATATGTAAAGGGGATGAATACATATGTAAAGGGGTGAATACATATGTAAAGGGGTGAATACATATGTAAAGGGGGTGAATACATATGTAAAGGGGGTGAATACATATGTAAAGGGAGTGAATACATATGTAAAGGGGTGAATACATATGTAAAGGGGTGAATACATATGTAAAGGGGATGAATACATATGTAAAGGGGTGAATACATATGTAAAGGGGGTGAATACATATGTAAAGGGGTGAATACATATGTAAAGGGGTGAATACATATGTAAAGGGGGAGATACATATGTAAAGGGGTGAATACATATGTAAAGGGGGTGAACACATATGTAAAGGGGTGAATACATATGTAAAGGGGATAATACATATGTAAAGGGAGAGAATACATATGTAAAGGGAGTGAATACATATGTAAAGGGGTGAATACATATGTAAAGGGGGTGAATACATATGTAAAGGGGTGAATACATATGTAAAGGGGGTGAATACATATGTAAAGGGAGTGAATACATATGTAAAGGGAGTGAATACATATGTAAAGGGAGAGAATACATATGTAAAGGGAGAGAATACATATGTAAAGGGGGTGAATACATATGTAAAGGGAGTGAATACATATGTAAAGGGAGAGAATACATATGTAAAGGGGTGAATACATATGTAAAGGGAGTGAATACATATGTAAAGGGAGTGAATACATATGTAAAGGGAGAGAATACATATGTAAAGGGAGAGAATACATATGTAAAGGGAGAGAATACATATGTAAAGGGAGTGAATACATATGTAAAGGGAGTGAATACATATGTAAAGGGGGTGAATACATATGTAAAGGGAGTGAATACATATGTAAAGGGGAGAATACATATGTAAAGGGAGTGAATACATATGTAAAGGGGTAGAATACATATGTAAAGGGGTGAATACATATGTAAAGGGAGTGAATACATATGTAAAGGGAGTGAATACATATGTAAAGGGAGTGAATACATATGTAAAGGGAGAGAATACATATGTAAAGGGGTGAATACATATGTAAAGGGGGTGAATACATATGTAAAGGGGAGAATACATATGTAAAGGGGTGAATACATATGTAAAGGGGAGAATACATATGTAAAGGGAGAGAATACATATGTAAAGGGAGTGAATACATATGTAAAGGGGAGAATACATATGTAAAGGGAGTGAATACATATGTAAAGGGGTGAATACATATGTAAAGGGGGTGAATACATATGTAAAGGGGTGAATACATATGTAAAGGGAGTGAATACATATGTAAAGGGAGTGAATACATATGTAAAGGGGTGAATACATATGTAAAGGGGGTGAATACATATGTAAAGGGGAGAATACATATGTAAAGGGAGTGAATACATATGTAAAGGGGTGAATACATATGTAAAGGGGTGAATACATATGTAAAGGGGGTGAATACATATGTAAAGGGAGTGAATACATATGTAAAGGGAGTGAATACATATGTAAAGGGGTGAATACATATGTAAAGGGAGAGAATACATATGTAAAGGGAGAGAATACATATGTAAAGGGAGAGAATACATATGTAAAGGGAGAGAATACATATGTAAAGGGAGTGAATACATATGTAAAGGGAGTGAATACATATGTAAAGGGGTGAATACATATGTAAAGGGAGAGAATACATATGTAAAGGGAGTGAATACATATGTAAAGGGAGTGAATACATATGTAAAGGGAGTGAATACATATGTAAAGGGGTGAATACATATGTAAAGGGAGTGAATACATATGTAAAGGGGGTGAATACATATGTAAAGGGAGAGAATACATATGTAAAGGGAGAGAATACATATGTAAAGGGATGAATACATATGTAAAGGGAGTGAATACATATGTAAAGGGGTGAATACATATGTAAAGGGAGTGAATACATATGTAAAGGGAGTGAATACATATGTAAAGGGGGTGAATACATATGTAAAGGGAGAGAATACATATGTAAAGGGGAGAATACATATGTAAAGGGAGTGAATACATATGTAAAGGGGGTGAATACATATGTAAAGGGGTGAATACATATGTAAAGGGAGTGAATACATATGTAAAGGGAGTGAATACATATGTAAAGGGAGTGAATACATATGTAAAGGGAGAGAATACATATGTAAAGGGAGTGAATACATATGTAAAGGGGTGAATACATATGTAAAGGGGTGAATACATATGTAAAGGGAGAGAATACATATGTAAAGGGGTGAATACATATGTAAAGGGGTGAATACATATGTAAAGGGAGAGAATACATATGTAAAGGGAGTGAATACATATGTAAAGGGAGTGAATACATATGTAAAGGGAGAATACATATGTAAAGGGAGAGAATACATATGTAAAGGGGATAATACATATGTAAAGGGGTGAATACATATGTAAAGGGGAGAATACATATGTAAAGGGGTGAATACATATGTAAAGGGGGTGAATACATATGTAAAGGGGAGAATACATATGTAAAGGGGTGAATACATATGTAAAGGGGAGAATACATATGTAAAGGGAGAGAATACATATGTAAAGGGGTGAATACATATGTAAAGGGAGAGAATACATATGTAAAGGGAGTGAATACATATGTAAAGGGGGTGAATACATATGTAAAGGGGGTGAATACATATGTAAAGGGGTGAATACATATGTAAAGGGGTGAATACATATGTAAAGGGTGAGAATACATATGTAAAGGGAGAGAATACATATGTAAAGGGAGATAATACATATGTAAAGGGAGTGAATACATATGTAAAGGGGGTGAATACATATGTAAAGGGGTGAATACATATGTAAAGGGAGATAATACATATGTAAAGGGAGTGAATACATATGTAAAGGAGTGAATACATATGTAAAGGGGTGAATACATATGTAAAGGGGGTGAATACATATGTAAAGGGAGTGAATACATATGTAAAGGGGTGAATACATATGTAAAGGAGTGAATACATATGTAAAGGGGTGAATACATATGTAAAGGGAGTGAATACATATGTAAAGGGGTGAATACATATGTAAAGGGGTGAATACATATGTAAAGGGAGTGAATACATATGTAAAGGGAGTGAATACATATGTAAAGGGGTGAATACATATGTAAAGGGAGAGAATACATATGTAAAGGGAGTGAATACATATGTAAAGGGAGTGAATACATATGTAAAGGGGTGAATACATATGTAAAGGGAGAGAATACATATGTAAAGGGGATAATACATATGTAAAGGGGTGAATACATATGTAAAGGGGAGAATACATATGTAAAGGGGTGAATACATATGTAAAGGGGTGAATACATATGTAAAGGGAGTGAATACATATGTAAAGGGAGAGAATACATATGTAAAGGGGATAATACATATGTAAAGGGGTGAATACATATGTAAAGGGGAGAATACATATGTAAAGGGGTGAATACATATGTAAAGGGGGTGAATACATATGTAAAGGGGTGAATACATATGTAAAGGGGGAGAATACATATGTAAAGGGAGTGAATACATATGTAAAGGGGTGAATACATATGTAAAGGGGTGAATACATATGTAAAGGGAGAGAATACATATGTAAAGGGGATAATACATATGTAAAGGAGAGAATACATATGTAAAGGGTGAATACATATGTAAAGGGAGAGAATACATATGTAAAGGGAGTGAATACATATGTAAAGGGGTGAATACATATGTAAAGGGGGTGAATACATATGTAAAGGGAGAATACATATGTAAAGGGAGTGAATACATATGTAAAGGGAGTGAATACATATGTAAAGGGGTGAATACATATGTAAAGGGGAGTGAATACATATGTAAAGGGGAGAATACATATGTAAAGGGAGTGAATACATATGTAAAGGGGTGAATACATATGTAAAGGGGAGAATACATATGTAAAGGGAGAGAATACATATGTAAAGGGAGTGAATACATATGTAAAGGGGTGAATACATATGTAAAGGGGTGAATACATATGTAAAGGGGGTGAATACATATGTAAAGGGGTGAATACATATGTAAAGGGAGAGAATACATATGTAAAGGGAGAGAATACATATGTAAAGGGAGAGAATACATATGTAAAGGGGTGAATACATATGTAAAAGGAGAGAATACATATGTAAAGGGAGAGAATACATATGTAAAGGGAGAGAATACATATGTAAAGGGGAGAATACATATGTAAAGGGAGAGAATACATATGTAAAGGGAGATAATACATATGTAAAGGGGAGAATACATATGTAAAGGGGTGAATACATATGTAAAGGGAGTGAATACATATGTAAAGGGAGAGAATACATATGTAAAGGGGTGAATACATATGTAAAGGGGTTAATACATATGTAAAGGGAGTGAATACATATGTAAAGGGAGATAATACATATGTAAAGGGAGAGAATACATATGTAAAGGGGAGAATACATATGTAAAGGGGATAATACATATGTAAAGGGGGTGAATACATATGTAAAGGGGAGAATACATATGTAAAGGGGGTGAATACATATGTAAAGGGGAGAATACATATGTAAAGGGAGAGAATACATATGTAAAGGGAGTGAATACATATGTAAAGGGGAGAGAATACATATGTAAAGGAGTGAATACATATGTAAAGGGGGTGAATACATATGTAAAGGGGTGAATACATATGTAAAGGGGGTGAATACATATGTAAAGGGGTGAATACATATGTAAAGGGGGAGTGAATACATATGTAAAGGGGTGAATACATATGTAAAGGGGTGAATACATATGTAAAGGGGAGAATACATATGTAAAGGGGGTGAATACATATGTAAAGGGGGGAATACATATGTAAAGGGGGAGAATACATATGTAAAGGGAGAGAATACATATGTAAAGGGAGAGAATACATATGTAAAGGGGAGAATACATATGTAAAGGGAGAGAATACATATGTAAAGGGAGATAATACATATGTAAAGGGGAGAATACATATGTAAAGGGGGTGAATACATATGTAAAGGGAGTGAATACATATGTAAAGGGAGAGAATACATATGTAAAGGGTGTGAATACATATGTAAAGGGGTTAATACATATGTAAAGGAGTGAATACATATGTAAAGGAGATAATACATATGTAAAGGGAGAGAATACATATGTAAAGGGGATAATACATATGTAAAGAGGGTGAATACATATGTAAAGGAGATAATACATATGTAAAGGGGTGAATACATATGTAAAGGGGTGAATACATATGTAAAGGGGTGAATACATATGTAAAGGGGAGAATACATATGTAAAGGGGGATAATACATATGTAAAGGGGGTGAATACATATGTAAAGGGGGTGAATACATATGTAAAGGGGGTGAATACATATGTAAAGGGGGTGAATACATATGTAAAGGGAGAGAATACATATGTAAAGGGGGTTTTCTGTTTTTTATTTGTTATTTTTGAAACAAGTAATTTTTTTTTATTTCACTTCACCAATTTGGACTATTGTATATGTGTCCATTACATAAAATCCAAATAAAAATCAATTTAAATTACTCTCGGCGAAGGATCCTTACAAGGCACCCGGATCTTCGTCCTCAATACCTCCGTCTCTTTCTCCTGCGAATGACGGGGATGAGGGGGCTTGTCGGGCGCCTGAAGTAAATCCTTCCCATCCAACTCGTTGAAGAAAGATTATTCCTTCTTTACGAGGTGAGTAATCGCTGTCCTCATATCTAGAAACTATTTTCGGTCATAAGACACGGTGGCAGAAACATTATGTACAAAATAAGTTACAAATAATGCAAAACAACATACACAATAGCACAATATCGGGATTGTAAAATGGCTGCCATCTCCTTTGTCGCCATTCTCATTCAATGTGTTCTGGGCTCTGAAAGCAGAAACACCATGCCGATGAATCCATAGACTTTTACCAGAGGAAGGAAGGAGAGCTGGAGGGGCCAAGGGATAACTCAGCAAACCACAATCCCCACCAGAGCTGAAAAGGCATCCTATGAAGTTCAAGACCACAGTCCAAAAAGCCACATACAATGGGGAAAACCCTAATCAAGCCCGCTACAGTGGCCATGTATGGTGCTAAAATAGCCTGTGAGCTTAAACAGTCCTGCTGTATAATGACATTGTTGCTCAGTGTATTAATGACATGGCAAATGATTGACAGGGTGAAGGGAGGGAAACAACATGTTTGGCAGCTAGATGAGTCAGCTTGTATTCATCAGATACAGTTTTGATGGAAAACTTGACGAGGAGATCCACAGATGATGATGCAATCTCTATTGCACTCCACGTTGCCCTTTCCCTCTTGGACAAAAGGAACATCTACGTTAGAATGCTATTCATTGACTCCATTCAACACCGTAGTGCCCTCAAAGCTCATCACTAAGCTAAGGACCCTGGGACTAAACACCTCCCTCTGC
This sequence comes from Oncorhynchus keta, assembly GCF_023373465.1. Classification (NCBI taxonomy): domain Eukaryota; kingdom Metazoa; phylum Chordata; class Actinopteri; order Salmoniformes; family Salmonidae; genus Oncorhynchus; species Oncorhynchus keta. The sequence goes on along the minus strand of NC_068429.1, from coordinate 3,138,686 downwards.
AACTGGATCCTGGACTTCCTGAGGGGCCGACCCCAGTTGGTGATGGTAGGTAACAACACATCTTCCACGCAGATCCTCAACACGGGGGGCCCCTCAGGGGTCCGTGCTCAGTCCACTCCTGTACTCCCTGTTCACCCATGACTGCATGGCCAGGCCCGACTCAAACACCATGAATACGTTTTCTGATGACACAACAGTGGTAGGCCTGATCACCGACAACGATGAGACAGCCTATAGGGAGGAGGTCAGAGACCAGGTCGTGTTGTGCCAGGACAACAACCTCTCCCTCAACATGATCAAGACAAAGGAGATGATTGTGGACTACACACACCCCCAGCACACACCCATTCTCATCAATGGGGCTGTAGTGGAGCAGGATGAGAGCTTCAAGTTCCTTGGTGTCCACATCAACAACAAACTAGAATGCCCCAAACACACCAAGACAGTTGTGAAGAGGGCACAACAAAGCCTATTCCCCCTCAGGAAACTTAAAAGATTTGGCATGGGTCCTCTGATACTCAAAAAGTTCAACAGCTGCACCATCAAGAGAGTCCTGACTAGTTGTGTCACCGCCTGTTACGGCAACTGCTCGGCCTCCAACCGCAAGGCACGACAGAGGGTAGTGCATATGGCCCAGTACATCACTGGGGCAAAGCTTCCTGCCATCCAGGACCTCCATACCAGGCGGTGTCAGAGGAAGGCCCTAAACATTGTCAAAGACTCGAGCCAACCTAGTCATAGACTGCTCTCTCTGCTACCGCACGGCAAGCGGTACCGGAGCGCCAAGTCTAGGTCCAAGAGGCTCCTAAACAGCTTCTACCCCCAAGCCATAAGACTCCAGAACATCTAATCAGATGGCTACCCAGACTATTTGCATTGCCCCCCCCCCCCTTTTTACACCACTGCTACTCTGTTTATTATCCATGTCACTTTACCTACATGTACACTCTCGTTGGTTGGCCCTCGCTTCATACTCGTCGCTAAACCCACTGGCAACAGGTCATCTACAAGCCTCTGCTAGGTAAAGCCCCGCCCTATCTCAGCTCACTGGTCACCATAGCAGCATCCACTCGTAGCACACGCTCCAGCAGGTATATCTCACTGGTCACCCCCAAAGCCAATTCCTCCTTTGGTTGCCTTTCCTTCCTGCTGCCACTGACTGGAACGAACTGCAGAAATCACTGAAGCTGGAGATTCCCATCTCCCTCACTAGCTTTAAGCACCAGCTGTCAGAGCAGCTCACAGATCACTGCACTTGTACATAGCCCATCTGTATACAGCCCATCTATCTACCTCATCCCCATACTGCATTTATTTATTTTGCTCCTATTGCACCACAGTATCTCTACTTGCACATCCATCTTCTGCACATCTACCATTCCAGTGTTTAATTGCCATATTGTAATTACTTCGCCACCATGGCCTATTTATTGCCTTAACTCCCTTATTTGCACACTATTTGTATATAGACTTTTTTTTCTTTTTTTTCTACTGTATTATTGACTGTATGTTAGTTTATTCCATGTGTAACTCTGTGTTGTTGTATGTGTCGAACTGCTTTGCTTTATCTTGGCCAGGTCGCAGTTGTAAATGAGAACTTGTTCTCAACTAGCCTACCTGGTTAAATAAAGATGGAGTAAAAATATTTTGATTTCAATTTGGAGTATACTTTACAAATACTCGTAATATATACAAATATACATTGTTTTCCTCTTGGGCAACTGGCTGCTTTGATGTCACACACATACAACAACTCTGTCTCACACACACACACCACACAGACACAGACACAGACACAGACACACACACACACACCTGGGTGTGTGTTCACATCACCACTTCTCCAGCCATATGGACAAAACACCCTCAAACCAACTTTTCACAACCAACTACCATCAAATGTTGTATGTCGCCTAATATAACTTATCATTATAACCAGCTGAAATCATATCAGGTAACCTTTAGTCGATCTCGAGCAATACATTTGAAAAATGACTATTTATATGTGTTACCGTCAAAGGTAAGTGATTGTTCCCTTTTCTAAAAGTTGTCTGTGTTATCAGCATACATTTTCCACGTTTGACTGACACAAATTTAGGGAAAGCTTTGACTATATACAGACTCGGTGAGCATAGCCTTGCTATTGAGAAAGGCCGCCGTAGACAGACATGGCTCTCAGGAGAAGACAGGCTATGTGCCCACAAAATGAGGTGGAAACTGAGCTGCATTTCCTAACCTCCTGCCCAATATTAGAGACACAGATTTCCCTCAGATTATACAGACCCATATAAAATTTGAAAACAAACCCAATTTTGATAAACTCCTATATCTACTGGGTGAAATTCCACAGAGTGCCATCAAAGTAGCAAGATTTGTGACCTGTTGCCACAAGAAAAAGGCAACCAGTGAAGAACAAACACCATTGTAAATACAACCCATATTTATGTTTATTTATTTTCCCTTTTGTACTTTAACAATTTGCATATCATTACAGTGTAATTTTTACTGTTAATTTTGATTGTTTATTTCACTTTTGTATATTATCTACTTCACTTGCATTAGCAATGTTAACATATGTTTCCCCATACCCATAAAGATCAATGTTAACATATGTTTCCCATACCAGTAAAGATCAATGTTAACATATGTTTCCCCATACCAATAAAGAGCAATGTTAACATATGTTTCCCATACCAATAAAGATCAATGTTAACATATGTTTCCCCATACCCATAAAGATCAATGTTAACATATGTTTCCCATACCAGTAAAGAGCAATGTTAACATATGTTTCCCCATACCAGTAAAGATCAATGTTAACATATGTTTCCCATACCAGTAAAGAGCAATGTTAACATATGTTTCCCATACCAGTAAAGATCAATGTTAACATATGTTTCCCATACCAGTAAAGAGCAATGTTAACATATGTTTCCCATACCAGTAAAGATCAATGTTAACATATGTTTCCCATACCAGTAAAGATCAATGTTAACATATGTTTCCCATACCAATAAAGAGCAATGTTAACATATGTTTCCCATACCAATAAAGAGCAATGTTAACATATGTTTCCCATACCAGTAACATATGTTTCCCATGCCCATAAAATGTAGAGAGAGTCTGTCATATCTGAATGAATGTCAGTCTGATCATGACAACACTCCCACACCTTTACAAGTATTCCCTCAACTATATGTTTCTTTGGAATGCTAATTTCATCATGACCACCTCTCCCATCATCGGCTGATCACCAGTTTTCTTAGCTACAGATTGTTAGCCCAGATAATGTGATTTAACCCCTAGAGTCTATTAATGCACGGTGCATCAATCTAAATTACATAACAAATATCCCCATCAAAATCTGTCAGTTTAAGAGGTATCAGGTTTTCTTTTCAATGGATGAGTATCAATCTACTGCATCTGCCAGTGTCACACTTCCCCATCTGTGGTGAAAGGAGACAGAGCTACAGTAGAGTGGTATCTGAACAGACCAGGAGACATCCCATCTGTGGTGAAAGGAGACAGAGCTACAGTAGAGTGGTATCTGAAGGAGTTCACACATATGCTGAGCAGTTGTTGGCTTCTTTTCCTTCAAGCAATCTCAATTGGGTTGTGGTTGGGTGATTGTGGTGGCCAGGTCATCTGATGCAGCACTCCATCACTCTCCTTCTTGGTCAAATAGCCCTTACACAGCCTGGAGGTGTGTTGGGTCATTGTCCTGTTGAAAAACAAATGATAGTCCCACAAAGCCCAAAGCAGATGGGATGGCGTATCGCTGCAGAATGCTGTGGTTGCCATGCTGGTTAAGTGAGCCTTGAATTCTAAATAAATTACATATAGGTTCACCAGCAAACCACCCCCACGCCATCACACCTCCTCCTCCATGCTTCACGGGGGGAACCACACATGCGGAGATCATCCGTTCACCTACTCTGCGTCTCACAAAGACACAGCTGTTGGAACCAAAAATCATCAGACCAATGGATAGATTTCCCCAGGTCTAAAGTCCACTGCTCGTGTTTCTTGGCCCAAACAAGTCTATTCTTCTTATTGATGTCCTTTAGTAGTGGTTTCTTTGCAGCAATTCAACCATGAAGACCAAAAGCTCTTTGGCGAAAACAACATCAGGCTCCAGAGAAAACTTTAATTTCCTCAGAGAGGGAATTCATCATGCAGCAGTCATACACCTGTAAAACGGTAATCAGCAAAATAGAAAATGACAACCTTACATTTACATTACATTTAAGTCATTTAGCAGACGCTCTTATCCAGAGCCAGAACCTTGCAGAACCTTGCAGAACCTTGCATAACATCGATTGCCCTCTCAAGTTGAGATAATAAGAATAACCTCATACAATGAAAACTATATTCACCTGAAGTGATGCTTGATCCGTGCCAGCAGCCTGAAGTAGGGAGTCAGGTGTTGTTGCCAGTCATAAGCTATCCACCAGCACCGTACCATCCTCCAGTCCAACCAGCTGTGGGATGTTGACCCCTGTCACAGTGCTGTCCTTCACAACACCAGCAATCTCTCCACAGATTCCAGAGGGAAGGCAGCTGGACTACACGTACCTCTTAAAAATGTACAAATGATGTGAGATCCATAAAAGTAGTGCCAATCATATTGAAGGTCAATTAAATAATATTGTTGTTTATGCTTTACATACCAAGTGTTGTCATTGATTCCTTGTAGAGACGCCACACTGCAGCTTTTGTCACATCGGACGGCAGCAGCTTTCCACCAACGTGTTTGTGTCCTGGGTGGCGGGTTAGGGGTTAGGGTCCTTGGTAACACTATGGCATTATCCTCTGCGGAGTTGTTGATGAAGTTCACCACTCGCTGCTTGTCCTCATGCCTCAGGTGTGACCTGTGCTTGCTTGGGTCAGCTCTCTATTTGATGGGAGGCATTAGACCATTCTCCTTGTATGAGGAGAGTCAGGTGTGTTCTACAGGTCTTTCTGATGGGAGGTATTAGACCATTCTCCTTGTATGACTGGTGAGGAGAGACAGGTGTGTTCTACAGGTCTTTCTGATGGGAGGCATTAGACCATTCTCCTTGTATGACTGGTGAGGAGAGACAGGTGTGTTCTACAGGTCTTTCTGATGGGAGGCATTAGACCATTCTCCTTGTATGAGGAGAGACAGGTGTGTTCTACAGGTCTTTCTGATGGGAGGTATTAGACCATTCTCCTTGTATGACTGGTGAGGAGAGACAGGTGTGTTCTACAGGTCTTTCTGATGGGAGGCATTAGACCATTCTCCTTGTATGAGGAGAGACAGGTGTGTTCTACAGGTCTTTCTGATGGGAGGTATTAGACCATTCTCCTTGTATGAGGAGAGTCAGGTGTGTTCTACAGGTCTTTCTGATGGGAGGCATTAGACCATTCTCCTTGTATGACTGGTGAGGAGAGACAGGTGTGTTCTACAGGTCTTTCTGATGGGAGGCATTAGACCATTCTCCTTGTATGAGGAGAGACAGGTGTGTTCTACAGGTCTTTCTGATGGGAGGCATTAGACCATTCTCCTTGTATGAGGAGAGACAGGTGTGTTCTACAGGTCTTTCTGATGGGAGGCATTAGACCATTCTCCTTGTATATGACTGGTGAGGAGAGACAGGTGTGTTCTACAGGTCTTTCTGATGGGAGGCATTAGACCATTCTCCTTGTATGAGGAGAGACAGGTGTGTTCTACAGGTCTTTCTGATGGGAGGCATTAGACCATTCTCCTTGTATGAGGAGAGTCAGGTGTTTTCTACAGGTCTTTCTGATGGGAGGCATTAGACCATTCTCCTTGTATGACTGGTGAGGAGAGACAGGTGTGTTCTACAGGTCTTTCTGATGGGAGGCATTAGACCATTCTCCTTGTATGAGGAGAGACAGGTGTGTTCTACAGGTCTTTCTGATGGGAGGTATTAGACCATTCTCCTTGTATATGACTGGTGAGGAGAGACAGGTGTGTTCTACAGGTCTTTCTGATGGGAGGCATTAGACCATTCTCCTTGTATGAGGAGAGACAGGTGTGTTCTACAGGTCTTTCTGATGGGAGGTATTAGACCATTCTCCTTGTATATGACTGGTGAGGAGAGACAGGTGTGTTCTACAGGTCTTTCTGATGGGAGGTATTAGACCATTCTCCTTGTATGAGGAGAGACAGGTGTGTTCTACAGGTCTTTCTGATGGGAGGTATTAGACCATTCTCCTTGTATGAGGAGAGACAGGTGTGTTCTACAGGTCTTTCGGATGGGAGGCATTAGACCATTCTCCTTGTATGACTGGTGAGGAGAGTCAGGTGTGTTCTACTGATGCTGAAAAAAAAATTTCAGATAGAAATATTTTGTCATTATTATACAATAGGTGGCAGTAATCACCGTCAGACACACCTGGTTAACTTGATGAGTCGTGTCATCATCTGGCGAAGCTGAGACTTTTGTTAAGACATGTAGCTTGCCAGCTAAACAATGAACCACAATCCCAATCCATAGAGTACTATCAATACAAACCAAATGTCATAGCTAGCTAAAGTTAACCAAATAGGTTCAATGTTAGCTAGTTAGCCAGGGAGGGAGGGCCAGGGGCAGAGCTATGGAGAGGGGGCCAGGGAGGGAGGGGCAGGGGCGGAGCTATGGAGAGGGGGCCAGGGAGGGAGGGGCAGGGGCGGAGCCAGGGAGAGGGGGCCAGGGTGGGAGAGGCCAGGGAGGATAGAGAGGTGGGGTAGAAAGTTGTTGCGTAGAGAGAGGTAGAGAGATGTAGAGTTGGGGGTAGGTAGAGGTAGAGAGGTGGAGTAGAGAGAGGTAGAGCGAGAGGTGGGGTAGAGAGGTAGAGAGGTGGGTTGTGATAGAGAGGTAGAGAGAGAGAGGTGGGGCAGAGAGGTTGAGATAGAGGAGAAGTAGAGGTAGAGGTGAAGTAGAGGTAGAGGTGGGATAGAGGTAGAGAGAGAGGTGGGGCAGAGAGAGGTAGAGGTGAAGTAGAGGTAGAGGTGAGGGAGAGAGGTAGAGGTGAAGTAGAGGTAGAGGTGGCGCAGAGAGAGGTAGAGGTGAAGTAGAGGTAGAGGTGGGGTGGGATAGAGGTAGAGGTAGAGAGCGAGAGGTGGGGCAGAGAGAGTTAGAGGTGAAGTAGAGGTGGGGCAGAGAGAGGTAGAGGTGGGATAGAGTTAGAGAGAGAGAGGTGGGGCAGAGAGAGGTAGAGGTGAAGTAGAGGTAGAGGTGGGGTAGAGCGAGGTAGAGGTGAAGTAGAGGTAGAGGTGGGGTAGAGAGAGGTAGAGGTGAAGTAGAGGAGGAGGTGGGGTAGAGAGAGGTAGAGGTGAAGTAGAGGTAGAGGTGGGATAGAGGTAGAGGTAGAGAGAGAGGTGGGGTAGAGAGAGGTAGAGGTGAAGTAGAGGTAGAGGTGGGGCAGAGAGAGGTAGAGGTGAAGTAGAGGTAGAGAGGTAGAGGTGAAGTAGAGGTAGAGGTGGGGTAGAGGGAGGTAGAGGTGAAGTAGAGGTAGAGGTGGGGCAGAGAGAGGTAGAGGTGAAGTAGAGGTAGAGAGGTGGGGTAGAGAGGTAGAGGTAGAGAGGTGGGTAGAGAGAGGGAGGGAGGGAGGGGTATAGAGGTGGGTAGAGAGAGGTAGGGAGGGGTATAGAGGTGGAGGTAGAGAGGTGGGGTAGAGAGAAGTGGAGAGGTGGAGTAAAGAGAGGAGGGGGTAGAGGGAGGGAGAGGCAGAGAGGAGGGGGTAGAGAGAGGTAGAGGTAGAGAGAGGTAGAGTTAGAGAGGAGGATGTAGAGAGAGGTAGAGGCAGAGAGCTGTGTAGAGGTAGAAAGGGGTAGAGGCAGAGTGAGGTGTAGAGGCAGAGAGACGAGGGGAGGTAGAGAGAGTTAGAGTGGGCGTTTACAGCCAGTCTGTGTGGAAAGAAGGGTAATTGTTTCCTGGTGTCAAGTTTCTGCTCTTTGCCTGCTTCTCTAAATAATAGGCCCTTTTCCATTCCTCCGATATGAGGGTGGCTGGAGTTCTTTCTAGAAGTACGTGTGGGTGTATGTGTGTGTGTGTAGCAGTTTAGCGTGGCGCTAAAGATGCTAATCAGATTCATGTTTCAGCTGCTGCTCTACCCCATCTCCACTCAGTCTCCCAGTCAGACAGCCCACAGAATGACTCAACTCTGGAGAATGTAGGTTATTCTAACACAAGGCTAGCCTATCCCACTACTGCTACTGCTAGGTTACTGCTAACAAGGCTAGCCTATCACACTACTGCTACTGCTAGGTTACTGCTAACAAGGCTAGCCTATCACACTACTGCTACTGCTAGGTTACTGCTAACAAGGCTAGCCTATCCCACTACTGCTACTGCTAGGTTACTGCTAACAAGGCTAGCCTATCCCACTACTGCTACTGCTAGGTTACTGCTAACAAGGCTAGCCTATCCCACTACTGCTACTGCTAGGTTACTGCTAACAAGGCTAGCCTATCACACTACTGTTACTGCTAGGTTACTGCTAACAAGGCTAGCCTATCACATTACTGGTACTGCTAGGTTACTGCTAACAAGGCTAGCCTATCACAGTACCACTACTGCTAGGTTACTGCTAACAAGGCTAGCCTATCACACTACTGCTACTGCTAGGTTACTGCTAACAAGGCTAGCCTATCACACTACTGTTACTGCTAGGTTACTTTATATTTACTTCACCTTTATTTAACCAGGTAGGCTAGTCGAGAACAAGTTCTTATTTACAACTGCGACCTGGCCAAGATAAAGCAAAGCAGTGCGACACAAACAACAGAGTTACACATGGAATAAACTAACATACAGTCAATAATACAGTAGAAAAGTCTATATACAGTGTGTGTTAATGAGGTAAGATAAGGGAGGTAAGGCAATAAATAGGACATAGTGGCAATTTAATCACAATATACCAATTAAACACTGGAGTGATAGATGTGCAGAAGATGAATGTGCAAGTAGAGATACTGGGGGTGCAAAGGATAAAGATAAATAAATACAATATGGGGATGAGGTAGTTGGAAGGACTATTTACAGATGGGCTATGTAAAGGTGCAGTGATCTGTGAGTTGCTCTGACAGCTGGTGCTTAAAGCTAGTGAGGGAGATATGAGTCTCCAGCTTCAGTGATTTTTGCAGTTCGTTCCAGTCATTGGCAGCAGAGAACTGGAAGGAAAGGTGGCCAAATGAGGAATTGGCTTTGGGGGTGACCAGTGAAATATACCTGCTGAAGCGCGTGCTGCAGGTGGGTGCTGCTATGGTGACCAGTGAGCTGAGATAAGGCGGGGCTTTCCCTAGCAGGGTCTTGTAGATGACCTGGAGCCAGTGGGTTTGGGGACGAGTATGAAGCGAGGGCCAGCCAACGACAGTATAGAGGTCGCAGTGGTGGGTAGGATATGGGGCTTTGGTGACAAAACAGATGGCACTGTGATAGACTGCATCCAATTTGTTGAGTAGAGTGTCTCCTCCTTTGAAGAGGGGGATGATCGCGGCAGCTTTCCAATCTTTAAGAATCTTAGATGATACGAAAGAGAGGAGGAACAGGCTAATAATAGGGGTTGCAACAATTTCGGCAGATAATTTTAGAAAGAGAGGGTCCAGATTGTCTTGCCCAGCTGATTTGTAGTTGTCCAGATTTTGCAGCTCTTCAAAACATCAGCTGTCTGGATTTGGGTGAAGGATAAGCAGGGAGGGGAGGCTTGGGCCAGTTGCTGTGCGGGGTGCAGGGCTGTTGGCTGGGGTAGGGGTAGCCAGGTGGAAAGCATGACCAGCTGTAGAAAAATGCTTATTGAAATTCTCAATTTTAGTGGATTTATCGGTGGTGACAATGTTCCCTATCTTCAGTGCAGTGGGCAGCTGGGCGGAGGTGTTCTTATCCTCCATTGACTTTACAATGTCCCAGAACTTTTTTGAGTTTGTGCTACAGGATGCAAATTTAACCTTAACACTCCTAACTGCCTGTGTATATTGGTTCCTAACTTCCCTGAAAAGTTGCATATCATGGGGGCTATCCGGTGCTAATAGGATGTTTTTGTGCTGGTCAAGGGCAGGCAGGTCTGGAATGAACCAAGGGCTATATCTGTTCCTGGTTCTTAATTTTTTGGTGAGGAAAGCACTTTTAAAGAATAACCAGGCATCCTCTACTGACAGGATGAGGTCAATATCCTTCCAGGATACCTGGGCCAGGTCGATTAGAAAGGCCTGCTCGCTGAAGTGTTTTAGGGAGCGTTTGACAGTGATGAGGGGTGGTCGTTTGACCGCAGACCCATTACGGATGCACGCAAAGAGGCAGTGATCGCTGAGATCATGGTTAAAAACAGCAGAGGTGTATTTGGAAGGTCAAGTTAGTTAGGATGATATCTATGAGGGTGCCCGTGTTTAAGGATTTGGGGTTGTACCTGGTAGGATCATTGATAATTTGTGTGAGATTGAGGGCATCAAGCTTAGATTGTAGGATGGCTGGGGTGCTAAGCATGTCCCAGTTTAGGTCCCCTAGCAGCACAAGCTACTGCTAACAAGGCTAGCCTATCACAGTACTGCTACTACTATGTTACTGCTAACAATTCTCGCCTATTACAGTACTGCTACTGCTAGGTTACTGCTAACAATTCTAGCCTATCACACTACTGCTACTGCTAACAAGGCTAGCCTATCACAGTTCTGCTACTGCCAGGTTAGTGCTATTAAGGCTAGCCTATCACAGTACTGCCACTGCTAGGTTACTGCTAAAAGGCTAGCCTATCACAGTACTGCCACTGCTAGGTTACTGCTAAAAGGCTAGCCTATCACAGTGCTACTACTGCTAGGTTAAGGCTAGCCTTAATAGCACATCACAGTACTGGTACTGCTAGGTTACTGCTAACAAGGCAAGCCTATCACACTACTGCTACTGCTAGTTTAGTGCTATTAAGGCTAGCCTATGACAGTGCTGCTACTGCTAGGTTACTGCTATTAAGGCTAGCCTATCACAATACTGCTACTGCTAGGTTGATGGTATTACTCTGAGCAGACCAGTGGCTCCACAAGGTTATATTGTTGTGAGGGTAGCCTAGCGGTTAGAGCATTGGAATAGTAACCGGAAGGTTGCAAGTTCAAACCCCCGAGCTGACAAGGTACAAATCTGTCGTTCTGCCCCTGAACAAGGGAGTTAACCCACTGTTCCTAGGCCGTCATTGAAAATAAGAATTTGCTCTTAACTGACTTGCCTAGTTAAATAAAGGTAAAAAAGATAAATAAATAAAAGGGGTTGGGTCTGGTCCAATGTAACATGTTACACTGGTCTAATGGAACAGGGAGGTTGTAAACTCTACTCTGAGTTGAGTCATAGTGGCTGTCTAATGGATCAGGGAGGTTGTAAACTCTACTCTGAGTTGAGTCATAGTGGCTGTCTAATGGATCAGGGAGGTTGTAAACTCTACTCTGAGTTGAGTCATAGTGGCTGTCTAATGGATCAGGGGAGGTTGTAAACTCTACTCTGAGTTGAGTCATAGTGGCTGTCTAATGGAACAGGGAGGTTGTAAACTCTACTCTGAGTTGAGTCATAGTGGCTGTCTAATGGAACAGGGAGGTTGTAAACTCTACTCTGAGTTGAGTCATAGTGGCTGTCTAATGGATCAGGGAGGTTGTAAACTCTACTCTGAGTTGAGTCATAGTGGCTGTCTAATGGAACAGGGAGGTTGTAAACTCTACTCTGAGTTGAGTCATAGTGGCTGTCTAATGGATCAGGGAGGTTGTAAACTCTACTCTGAGTTGAGTCATAGTGGCTGTCTAATGGATCAGGGAGGTTGTAAACTCTACTCTGAGTTGAGTCATAGTGGCTGTCTAATGGATCAGGGAGGTTGTAAACTCTACTCTGAGTTGAGTCATAGTGGCTGTCTAATGGATCAGGAGGTTGTAAACTCTACTCTGAGTTGAGTCATAGTGGCTGTCTAATGGAACAGGGAGGTTGTAAACTCTACTCTGAGTTGAGTCATAGTGGCTGTCTAATGGAACAGGGAGGTTGTAAACTCTACTCTGAGTTGAGTCATAGTGGCTGTCTAATGGAACAGGGAGGTTGTAAACTCTACTCTGAGTTGAGTCATAGTGGCTGTCTAATGGAACAGGGAGGTTGTAAACTCTACTCTGAGTTGAGTCATAGTGGCTGTCTAATGGATCAGGGAGGTTGTAAACTCTACTCTGAGTTGAGTCATAGTGGCTGTCTAATGGATCAGGGAGGTTGTAAACTCTACTCTGAGTTGAGTCATAGTGGCTGTCTAATGGAACAGGGAGGTTGTAAACTCTACTCTGAGTTGAGTCATAGTGGCTGTCTAATGGAACAGGGAGGTTGTAAACTCTACTCTGAGTTGAGTCATAGTGGCTGTCTAATGGAACAGGGAGGTTGTAAACTCTACTCTGAGTTGAGTCATAGTGGCTGTCTAATGGATCAGGGAGGTTGTAAACTCTACTCTGAGTTGAGTCATAGTGGCTGTCTAATGGATCAGGGAGGTTGTAAACTCTACTCTGAGTTGAGTCATAGTGGCTGTCTAATGGAACAGGGAGGTTGTAAACTCTACTCTGAGTTGAGTCATAGTGGCTGTCTAATGGAACAGGGAGGTTGTAAACTCTACTCTGAGTTGAGTCATAGTGGCTGTCTAATGGATCAGGGAGGTTGTAAACTCTACTCTGAGTTGAGTCATAGTGGCTGTCTAATGGATCAGGGAGGTTGTAAACTCTACTCTGAGTTGAGTCATAGTGGCTGTCTAATGGAACAGGGAGGTTGTAAACTCTACTCTGAGTTGAGTCATAGTGGCTGTCTAATGGAACAGGGAGGTTGTAAACTCTACTCTGAGTTGAGTCATAGTGGCTGTCTAATGGAACAGGGAGGTTGTAAACTCTACTCTGAGTTGAGTCATAGTGGCTGTCTAATGGAACAGGGAGGTTGTAAACTCTACTCTGAGTTGAGTCATAGTGGCTGTCTAATGGAACAGGGAGGTTGTAAACTCTACTCTGAGTTGAGTCATAGTGGCTGTCTAATGGATCAGGGAGGTTGTAAACTCTACTCTGAGTTGAGTCATAGTGGCTGTCTAATGGAACAGGGAGGTTGTAAACTCTATTCTGAGTTGAGTCATAGTGGCTGTCTAATGGAACAGGGAGGTTGTAAACTCTACTCTGAGTTGAGTCATAGTGGCTGTCTAATGGATCAGGGAGGTTGTAAACTCTACTCTGAGTTGAGTCATAGTGGCTGTCTAATGGAACAGGGAGGTTGTAAACTCTACTCTGAGTTGAGTCATAGTGGCTGTCTAATGGATCAGGGAGGTTGTAAACTCTACTCTGAGTTGAGTCATAGTGGCTGTCTAATGGACACACTCTGTCCTGACATCACTACGTCTCCTGGCTGGAGAGTGATTAGACCAGACCGGCGAGGAAGAGGTGAAACACATTCAGTCACTGACTCCTCAGCATCTGGGCTGTGCAATTTAGACTGACAGACTGAAAAACAGTAATTACATAAAACTCTCTAAAGCCACAAGCAACTCAGAGCAAACTGAAGGAAACAACATTCAACTTGTTGATGATTCCTGACTGACGGCCACTGGGGATGCAATGTGCAAATCAAAGGAAAAGGAAGAACAAAAATACAGGATACCGAGAGACTGAGTTCCCCAGAGAATAGGGTGTCATATGGGACGTACCCTTAGTTCCCCAGAGAATAGGGTGTCATATGGGACGTACCCTTAGTTCCCCAGAGAATAGGGTGTCATATGGGACGTACCCTTAGTTCCCCAGAGAATTGGGTGTCATATGGGACGTACCCTTAGTTCCCCAGACAATAGGGTGTCATATGGGACGTACCCTTAGTTCCTCAGAGAATAGGGTGTCATATGGGACGTACCCTTAGTTCCCCAGAGAATAGGGTGTCATATGGGACGTACCCTTAGTTCCCCAGAGAATAGGGTGTCATATGGGACGTACCCTTAGTTCCCCAGAGAATAGGGTGTCATATGGGACGTACCCTTAGTTCCTCAGAGAATAGGGTGTCATATGGGACGTACCCTTAGTTCCCCAGAGAATAGGGTGTCATATGGGACGTACCCTTAGTTCCCCAGAGAATAGGGTGTCATATGGGACGTACCCTTAGTTCCCCAGAGAATAGGGTGTCATATGGGACGTACCCTTAGTTCCCCAGAGAATAGGGTGTCATATGGGACGTACCCTTAGTTCCCCAGAGAATAGGGTGTCATATGGGACGTACCCTTAGTTCCCCAGAGAATAGGGTGTCATATGGGACGTACCCTTAGTTCCTCAGAGAATAGGGTGTCATATGGGACGTACCCTTAGTTCCCCAGAGAATAGGGTGTCATATGGGACGTACCCTTAGTTCCCCAGAGAATAGGGTGTCATATGGGACGTACCCTTAGTTCCCCAGAGAATAGGGTGTCATATGGGACGTACCCTTAGTTCCCCAAGGAACTGACTCCCCACCCCCTCTACTGACCCTCCATCCCCTTCACTGACCCCCACCCCCTCTACTGACCCCCCACCCCTTCACTGACCCCCACCCCTCTACTGACCCCCTCTACTGACCCTCCATCTCTTTCACTGACCCCCACCCCCTCTACTGACCCCCACCCCCTCTACTGACCCCCCCACCCCTTCACTGACCCCCCCCCCCTCTACTGACCCCCACCCCCTTCACTGACCCCCACCCCCTCTACTGACCCCCCACCCCCTCTACTGACCCCCACCCCCTCTACTGACCCCACCCCTTCACTGACCCCCACCCCCTCTACTGACCCCCACCCCCTCTACTGACCCCACCCCCTCTACTGACCCCCCACCCCTCTACTGACCCCCACCCCCTCACTGACCCCCACCCCTCTACTGACCCCCCAGCCCCTACACTGACCACCCCAGCCCCTACACTGACCACCCTAGCCCCTACACTGACCACCCCAGCCCCTACACTGACCACCCCAGCCCCTACACTGACCACACTAGCCCCTACACTGACCACCCTAGCCCCTACACTGACCACCCTAGCCCCTCCACTGACCACCCTAGCCCCTCCACTGACCACCCTAGCCCCTCCACTGACCACCCTAGCCCCTACACTGACCACCCTAGCCCCTACACTGACCACCCTAGCCCCTACACTGACCACCCTAGCCCCTACACTGACCACCCTAGCCCCTCCACTGACCACCCTAGCCCCTACACTGACCACCCTAGCCCCTACACTGACCACCCTAGCCCCTCCACTGACCACCCTAGCCCCTCCACTGACCACCCTAGCCCCTACACTGACCACCCCAGCCCCTACACTGACCACCCTAGCCCCTCCACTGACCACCCTAGCCCCTACACTGACCACCCTAGCCCCTACACTGACCACCCTAGCCCCTCGACTGACCACCCTAGCCCCTACACTGACCACCCTAGCCCCTACACTGACCACACTAGCCCCTACACTGACCACCCTAGCCCCTACACTGACCACCCTAGCCCCTACACTGACCCCCCACCCCCTCTACTGACCCATACAGTCATGAGTGGAGGTAAACTGACTGTACTAAAGACAGGAGGCTGGTGGTATATTAATAGAAAAGGATGGTTCTCGTGGTAATGGAACAGAATAAGTGGAATAAGTGGAGTGTGTTTATGTAAACACAAACAGAACACAACTAAAGAGATTTATCTAGGTAATGTGTGTTTATGTAAACACAAACAGAACACAACTAAAGAGATTTATCTAGGTAATGTGTGTTTATGTAAACACAAACAGAACACAACTAAAGAGATTTATCTAGGTAATGTGTGTTTATGTAAACACAAACAGAACACAACTAAAGAGATTTATCTAGGTAATGTGTTTTTATGTAAACACAAACAGAACACAACTAAAGAGATTTATCTAGGTAATGTGTGTTTATGTAAACACAAACAGAACACAACTAAAGAGATTTATCTAGGTAATGTGTGTTTATGTAAACACAAACAGAACACAACTAAAGAGATTTATCTAGGTAATGTGTGTTTATGTAAACACAAACAGAACACAACTAAAGAGATTTATCTAGGTAATGTGTTTTTATGTAAACACAAACAGAACACAACTAAAGAGATTTATCTAGGTAATGTGTGTTTATGTAAACACAAACAGAACACAACTAAAGAGATGTATCTAGGTAATGTGTGTTTATGTAAACACAAACAGAACACAACTAAAGAGATTTATCTAGGTAATGTGTGTTTATGTAAACACAAACAGAACACAACTAAAGAGATGTATCTAGGTAATGTGTGTTTATGTAAACACAAACAGAACACAACTAAAGAGATTTATCTAGGTAATGTGTGTTTATGTAAACACAAACAGAACACAACTAAAGAGATTTATCTAGGTAATGTGTGTTTATGTAAACACAAACAGAACACAACTAAAGAGATGTATCTAGGTAATGTGTGTTTATGTAAACACAAACAGAACACAACTAAAGAGATTTATCTAGGTAATGTGTGTTTATGTAAACACAAACAGAACACAACTAAAGAGATGTATCTAGGTAATGTGTGTTTATGTAAACACAAACAGAACACAACTAAAGAGATTTATCTAGGTAATGTGTGTTTATGTAAACACAAACAGAACACAACTAAAGAGATTTATCTAGGTAATGTGTGTTTATGTAAACACAAACAGAACACAACTAAAGAGATGTATCTAGGTAATGTGTGTTTATGTAAACACAAACAGAACACAACTAAAGAGATGTATCTAGGTAATGTGTGTTTATGTAAACACACACAGAACACAACTAAAGAGATGTATCTAGGTAATGTGTTTTTATGTAAACACAAACAGAACACAACTAAAGAGATTTATGTAAACATATCTCGTTTCTGATGCCCCCCTCATCCCTGAAAACATTTCACCTACTGTTGCATAACATTAATCTAGCCATGTTGTTCAAAGCAAACGTTATCAGGAAATCATGCAGATATCTGTTGTCACCTGCTTAATTCAAAATAAAATATGAATTTTAAACTAATTAGGCATGCATGAGCAGCAGTTCTGTCCTAAATTAATTTTCAATTTGACTTGCTATGATGCTGCGTGATGTGATGCTCATTAGCATCACTGTAGACCTAACGTTTGCGTGCCAATACAAGGCTATTAAAAACAATCTTTCTATATATTTAACCTTAGCCTATAATATCACAAAGAAAAATAAAACTACCTAAATTCGAACATATAGGAAGCTAATTGGTAAATAATACAATCGCGTGTCTCTCCCCCTCGCGCTACAAAAAAAAAGAGTGTTTTCAATTATGCGCTCAAGAAAAAAGCGTGACGTCATTACAGCGGTCCAGTCCCGTCGAGTGGCTCTGAGACGCTGCAGAGGAGGGGACGCAAGGAAAGTAGAGAGCCACCAGAACTATGCAATCACAAAAACACACTCGTCTCTATGGACTGTAAAATGAAAATATCACACATCCTCCACTTGGATTGGAAGAAACAACACATGCGACTCTGATGACCAACACAATAACGGAATTCACTTTTTGGAGTTTGGGAGTTCACTCCGAAATAATCTTTTGGCGTTTCAAGCAACAGTTTGTAAATATCGCTGAGACAGAACGACTGTAAGTAGGAATTTATTTGTTTATCTCGAACATGAAACATTTTAATCTCCAACACGTAGCTATAGCTATATACGAGTTGTGTCCGTTTTTCCTTCTCCCTCGCGCACCTTCAGCTGCATCTTCAGGTGTCAATGCAAACGTAGGAAGGTTGTTTTCAAAAGTCGAACTAGTATGTTACCGGCCACAATCAATTGACAACTGTTTAATGGAAGTTACCGCCTATGTCGTGTTCCTGGTCAACGTCTATTTAATATGTCTGGATCTCACGGCAGAACACCGTGCAGCTGAATCATAACTTGATGCGCCTGTGCAGTGCCAGGAAAAGCTATTGCATTTTTACATTAGTTCAATAAATGAATCTTTGTTTTTCCATGGACAAAAAAACAACAGATGAAATGTGGGCTTTGGAAAATGGCAATAACTGTTACCTGGGTTGATCGATTTGGGCAACTTTTTTCACTTTTTCTTAGATGAATCCTTGGTAGACAAATTATTCAGAATAAAACACCTGGGTCCTGTAATCCCCCAGGCTCTATCCTGTCGTCCTGTAATCCCCCAGGCTCTATGATGTCATCCTGTAATCCCCCAGGCTCTATCCTGTCGTCCTGTAATCCTTCAGGCTCTATGCTGTCGTCCTTTAATCCTCCAGGCTCAATGCTGTCGTCCTGTAATCCCCCAGGCTCTATGATGTCATCCTGTAATCCCCCAGGCTCTATGCCGTCGTCCTGTAATCCTCCAGGCTCTATGCCGTCGTCCTGTAATCCTCCAGGCTCTATGCTGTCCTGTCGTCATGTAATCCCCCAGGCTCTATGCCGTCATCCTGTAATCCTCCAGGCTCTATGCCGTCGTCCTGTAATCCTGCAGGCTCTATGCCGTCGTCCTGTAATCCTGCAGGCTCTATGCCGTCGTCCTGTAATCCTTCAGGCTCTATGCCGTCGTCCTGTAATCCTCCAGGCTCTATGCTGTCCTGTCGTCCTGTAATCCCCCAGGCTCTATCCTGTCGTCCTGTAATCCTGCAGGCTCTATGCCGTCGTCCTGTAATCCTGCAGGCTCTATGCCGTCGTCCTGTAATCCTCCAGGCTCTATGCCGTCGTCCTGTAATCCTCCAGGCTCTATGCTGTCCTGTCGTCCTGTAATCCTCCAGGCTCTATGCTGTCCTGTCGTCCTGTAATCCTCCAGGCTCTATCCTGTCGTCCTGTAATCCTCCAGGCTCTATCCTGTCGTCCTGTAATCCTCCAGGCTCTATGCTGTCGTCCTGTAATCCTCCAGGCTCTATGCTGTCGTCCTGTAATCCTCCAGGCTCAATGCTGTCCTGTCGTACTGTAATCCTCCAGGCTCTATGCTGTCGTCCTGTAATCCTCCAGGCTCTATGCTGTCCTGTCGTACTGTAATCCTCCAGGCTCTATGCTGTCCTGTCGTCCTGTAATCCTCTAGGCTCTATGCCGTCGTCCTGTAATCCTCCAGGCTCTATGCTGTCCTGTCGTCATGTAATCCCCCAGGCTCTATGCCGTCATCCTGTAATCCTCCAGGCTCTATGCCGTCGCCCTGTAATCCTGCAGGCTCTATGCCGTCGTCCTGTAATCCTGCAGGCTCTATGCTGTCCTGTCGTCCTGTAATCCCCCAGGCTCTATCCTGTCGTCCTGTAATCCCCCAGGTTCTATGCCGTCGTCCTGTAATCCTGCAGGCTCTATGCCGTCGTCCTGTAATCCTCCAGGCTCTATGCTGTCCTGTCGTCCTGTAATCCTCCAGGCTCTATCCTGTCGTCCTGTAATCCTCCAGGCTCTATGCAGTCATCCTGGAATTCTCCAGGCTCTATGCCATCGTCCTGTAATCCCCCAGGCTCTATCCTGTCGTCCTGTAATCCTCCAGGCTCTATGCTGTCGTCATGTAATCCTCCAGGCTCTATGCTGTCCTGTCCTGTAATCCTCCAGGCTCTATGCTGTCATCCTGTAATCCTCCAGGCTCTATGCCGTCGTCCTGTAATCCCCCAGGCTCTATCCTGTCGTCCTGTAATCCTCCAGGCTCTATGCTGTCGTCCTGTAATCCTCCAGGCTCTATGCTGTCATCCTGTAATCCTCCAGGCTCTATGCTGTCGTCCTGTAATCCTACAGGCTCAATGCTGTCCTGTCGTCCTGTAATCCTCCAGGCTCTATCCTGTCGTCCTGTAATCCCCAGGCTCTATCCTGTCGTCCTGTAATCCTCCAGGCTCTATGATGTCACCCTGTAATCCCCCAGGCTCTATCCTGTCATCCTGTAATCCTTCAGGCTCTATGCTGTCGTCCTGTAATCCTCCAGGCTCTATGCTGTCGTCCTTTAATCCTCCAGGCTCAATGCTGTCCTGTCGTCCTTTAATCCTCCAGGCTCTATGCCGTCGTCCTGTAATCCTCCAGGCTCTATGCTGTCCTGTCGTACTGTAATCCTCCAGGCTCTATGCTGTCCTGTCATCCTGTAATCCTCTAGGCTCTATGCCGTCGTCCTGTAATCCTCCAGGCTCTATGCTGTCCTGTCGTCATGTAATCCCCCAGGCTCTATGCCGTCATCCTGTAATCCTCCAGGCTCTATGCCGTCGTCCTGTAATCCTGCAGGCTCTATGCCGTCGTCCTGTAATCCTGCAGGCTCTATGCCGTCGTCCTGTAATCCTTCAGGCTCTATGCCGTCGTCCTGTAATCCTCCAGGCTCTATGCTGTCCTGTCGTCCTGTAACCCCCCAGGCTCTATCCTGTCGTCCTGTAATCCTGCAGGCTCTATGCCGTCGTCCTGTAATCCTGCAGGCTCTATGCCGTCGTCCTGTAATCCTGCAGGCTCTATGCCGTCGTCCTGTAATCCTCCAGGCTCTATGCCGTCATCCTGTAATCCTCCAGGCTCTATGCTGTCCTGTCGTCCTGTAATCCTCCAGGCTCTATGCTGTCATCCCATAATCCTCCAGGCTCTATGCTGTCCTGTCGTCCTGTAATCCTCCAGGCTCTATGCTGTCCTGTCGTCCTGTAATCCTCCAGGCTCTATCCTGTCGTCCTGTAATCCTCCAGGCTCTATGATGTCGTCCTGTAATCCTCTAGGCTCTATGCTGTCGTCCTGTAATCCTCCAGGCTCAATGCTGTCCTGTCGTCCTGTAATCCTCCTGGCTCTATGCCGTCGTCCTGTAATCCTCCAGGCTCTATGCTGTCCTGTCGTACTGTAATCCTCCAGGCTCTATGCTGTCCTGTCGTACTGTAATCCTCCAGGCTCTATGCTGTCCTGTCGTCCTGTAATCCTCTAGGCTCTATGCCGTCGTCCTGTAATCCTCCAGGCTCTATGCTGTCCTGTCGTCATGTAATCCCCAGGCTCTATGCCGTCATCCTGTAATCCTCCAGGCTCTATGCCGTCGTCCTGTAATCCTGCAGGCTCTATGCCGTCGTCCTGTAATCCTGCAGGCTCTATGCCGTCGTCCTGTAATCCTGCAGGCTCTATGCCGTCGTCCTGTAATCCTCCAGGCTCTATGCTGTCCTGTCGTCCTGTAATCCCCCAGGCTCTATCCTGTCGTCCTGTAAGCCCCCAGGTTCTATGCCGTCGTCCTGTAATCCTGCAGGCTCTATGCCGTCGTCCTGTAATCGTCCAGGCTCTATGCTGTTGTCCTGTAATCCTCCAGGCTCTATGCTGTCCTGTCGTCCTGTAATCCTCCAGGCTCTATCCTGTCGTCCTGTAATCCTCCAGGCTCTATGCAGTCATCCTGGAATTCTCCAGGCTCTATGCCATCGTCCTGTAATCCTCCAGGCTCTATGCTGTCGTCCTGTAATCCTCCAGGCTCTATGCTGTCCTGTCGTCCTGTAATCCTCCAGGCTCAATGCCGTCCTGTCATCCTGTAATCCTCCAGGCTCTATGCCGTCGTCCTGTAATCCTCCAGGCTCTATGCTGTCCTGTCGTCCTGTAATCCTCCAGGCTCTATGCCGTCGTACTGTAATCCTCCAGGCTCAATGCTGTCCTGTCGTCCTGTAATCCTCCAGGCTCTATGCCGTCGTCCTGTAATCCTCCAGGCTCTATGCCGTCGTCCTGTAATCCTCCAGGCTCTATGCCGTCGTCCTGTAATCCTCCAGGCTCTATGCCGTCGTCCTGTAATCCTCCAGGCTCTATGCCGTCGTCCTGTAATCCTCCAGGCTCTATGCTGTCCTGTCGTCCTGTAATCCTCCAGGCTCTATGCCGTCGTACTGTAATCCTCCAGGCTCTATGCTGTCCTGTCGTCCTGTAATCCTCCAGGCTCTATGCCGTCGTACTGTAATCCTCCAGGCTCAATGCTGTCCTGTCGTACTGTAATCCTCCAGGCTCTATGCTGTCCTGTCGTCCTGTAATCCCCAGGCTCTATGCCGTCGTCCTGTAATCCTCCAGGCTCTATGCTGTCCTGTCGTACTGTAATCCTGCAGGCTCTATGCCGTCGTCCTGTAATCCTGCAGGCTCTATGCCAGCGTCCTGTAATTCTTCAGGCTCTATGCCATCGTCCTGTAATCCACCAGGCTCTATGCCGTCGTCCTGTAATCCACCAGGCTCTATGCCGTCGTCCTGTAATCCTCCAGGCTCTATGTCGTTGTCCTGTAATCCTCCAGGCTCTATGCTGTCGTCCTGTAATCCTCCAGGCTCTATGCTGTCGTCCTGTAATCCTCCAGGCTCTATGCTGTCGTCCTGTAATCCTCCAGGCTCTATGCTGTCGTCCTGTAATCCTCCAGGCTCTATGCCGTCATCCTGTAATCCTCCAGGCTCTATGCCGTCGTCCTGTAATCCTGCAGGCTCTATGCCGTCGTCCTGTAATCCTGCAGGCTCTATGCCGTCGTCCTGTAATCCTTCAGGCTCTATGCCGTCGTCCTGTAATCCTCCAGGCTCTATGCTGTCCTGTCGTCCTGTAATCCCCCAGGCTCTATCCTGTCGTCCTGTAATCCTGCAGGCTCTATGCCGTCGTCCTGTAATCCTGCAGGCTCTATGCCGTCGTCCTGTAATCCTCCAGGCTCTATGCCGTCGTCCTGTAATCCTCCAGGCTCTATCCTGTCGTCCTGTAATCCTCCAGGCTCTATGCTGTCCTGTCGTCCTGTAATCCTCCAGGCTCTATCCTGTCGTCCTGTAATCCTCCAGGCTCTATCCTGTCGTCCTGTAATCCTCCAGGCTCTATGCTGTCATCCTGTAATCCTCCAGGCTCTATGCTGTCGTCCTGTAATCCTCCAGGCTCAATGCTGTCCTGTCGTCCTGTAATCCTCCAGGCTCTATGCTGTCGTCCTGTAATCCTCCAGGCTCTATGCTGTCCTGTCGTACTGTAATCCTCCAGGCTCTATGCTGTCCTGTCGTCCTGTAATCCTCTAGGCTCTATGCCGTCGTCCTGTAATCCTCCAGGCTCTATGCTGTCCTGTCGTCATGTAATAATAATATAATAATAATATATGCCATTTAGCTGACGCTTTTATCCAAAGCGACTTACAGTCATGTGTGCATACATTCTACGTATGGGTGGTCCCGGGAATTGAACCCACTACCCTGGCGTTACAAGCGCCATGCTCTACCAACTGAGCCACAGAAGGATCCCCCAGGCTCTATGCCGTCATCCTGTAATCCTCCAGGCTCTATGCCGTCGCCCTGTAATCCTGCAGGCTCTATGCCGTCGTCCTGTAATCCTGCAGGCTCTATCCTGTCGTCCTGTAATCCCCCAGGTTCTATGCCGTCGTCCTGTAATCCTGCAGGCTCTATGCCGTCGTCCTGTAATCCTCCAGGCTCTATGCTGTCGTCCTGTAATCCTCCAGGCTCTATGCTGTCCTGTCGTCCTGTAATCCCCCAGGCTCTATCCTGTCGTCCTGTAATCCTCCAGGCTCTATGCAGTCATCCTGGAATTCTCCAGGCTCTATGCCATCGTCCTGTAATCCCCCAGGCTCTATCCTGTCGTCCTGTAATCCTCCAGGCTCTATGCTGTCGTCCTGTAATCCTCCAGGCTCTATGCTGTCCTGTCCTGTAATCCTCCAGGCTCTATGCTGTCATCCTGTAATCATCCAGGCTCTATGCCGTCGTCCTGTAATCCCCCAGGCTCTATCCTGTCGTCCTGTAATCCTCCAGGCTCTATGCTGTCGTCCTGTAATCCTCCAGGCTCTATGCTGTCATCCTGTAATCCTCCAGGCTCTATGCTGTCGTCCTGTAATCCTACAGGCTCAATGCTGTCCTGTCGTCCTGTAATCCTCCAGGCTCTATCCTGTCGTCCTGTAATCCCCCAGGCTCTATCCTGTCGTCCTGTAATCCTCCAGGCTCTATGATGTCACCCTGTAATCCCCAGGCTCTATCCTGTCATCCTGTAATCCTTCAGGCTCTATGCTGTCGTCATGTAATCTTCCAGGCTCTATGCTGTCGTCCTTTAATCCTCCAGGCTCAATGCTGTCCTGTCGTCCTTTAATCCTCCAGGCTCTATGCCGTCGTCCTGTAATCCTCCAGGCTCTATGCTGTCCTGTCGTACTGTAATCCTCCAGGCTCTATGCTGTCCTGTCATCCTGTAATCCTCTAGGCTCTATGCCGTCGTCCTGTAATCCTCCAGGCTCTATGCTGTCCTGTCGTCATGTAATCCCCCAGGCTCTATGCCGTCATCCTGTAATCCTCCAGGCTCTATGCCGTCGTCCTGTAATCCTGCAGGCTCTATGCCGTCGTCCTGTAATCCTGCAGGCTCTATGCCGTCGTCCTGTAATCCTTCAGGCTCTATGCCGTCGTCCTGTAATCCTCCAGGCTCTATGCTGTCCTGTCGTCCTGTAACCCCCAGGCTCTATCCTGTCGTCCTGTAATCCTGCAGGCTCTATGCCGTCGTCCTGTAATCCTGCAGGCTCTATGCCGTCGTCCTGTAATCCTGCAGGCTCTATGCCGTCGTCCTGTAATCCTCCAGGCTCTATGCCGTCGTCCTGTAATCCTCCAGGCTCTATGCTGTCCTGTCGTCCTGTAATCCTCCAGGCTCTATGCTGTCATCCCATAATCCTCCAGGCTCTATGCTGTCCTGTCGTCCTGTAATCCTCCAGGCTCTATGCTGTCCTGTCGTCCTGTAATCCTCCAGGCTCTATCCTGTCGTCCTGTAATCCTCCAGGCTCTATGATGTCGTCCTGTAATCCTCCAGGCTCTATGCTGTCGTCCTGTAATCCTCCAGGCTCAATGCTGTCCTGTCGTCCTGTAATCCTCCTGGCTCTATGCCGTCGTCCTGTAATCCTCCAGGCTCTATGCTGTCCTGTCGTACTGTAATCCTCCAGGCTCTATGCTGTCCTGTCGTACTGTAATCCTCCAGGCTCTATGCTGTCCTGTCGTCCTGTAATCCTCTAGGCTCTATGCCGTCGTCCTGTAATCCTCCAGGCTCTATGCTGTCCTGTCGTCATGTAATCCCCCAGGCTCTATGCCGTCATCCTGTAATCCTCCAGGCTCTATGCCGTCGTCCTGTAATCCTGCAGGCTCTATGCCGTCGTCCTGTAATCCTGCAGGCTCTATGCCGTCGTCCTGTAATCCTGCAGGCTCTATGCCGTCGTCCTGTAATCCTCCAGGCTCTATGCTGTCCTGTCGTCCTGTAATCCCCCAGGCTCTATCCTGTCGTCCTGTAAGCCCCCAGGTTCTATGCCGTCGTCCTGTAATCCTGCAGGCTCTATGCCGTCGTCCTGTAATCGTCCAGGCTCTATGCTGTCGTCCTGTAATCCTCCAGGCTCTATGCTGTCCTGTCGTCCTGTAATCCTCAAGGCTCTATCCTGTCGTCCTGTAATCCTCCAGGCTCTATGCAGTCATCCTGGAATTCTCCAGGCTCTATGCCATCGTCCTGTAATCCTCCAGGCTCTATGCTGTCGTCCTGTAATCCTCCAGGCTCTATGCTGTCCTGTCGTCCTGTAATCCTCCAGGCTCAATGCCGTCCTGTCATCCTGTAATCCTCCAGGCTCTATGCCGTCGTCCTGTAATCCTCCAGGCTCTATGCTGTCCTGTCGTCCTGTAAATCCTCCAGGCTCTATGCCGTCGTACTGTAATCCTCCAGGCTCAATGCTGTCCTGTCGTCCTGTAATCCTCCAGGCTCTATGCCGTCGTCCTGTAATCCTCCAGGCTCTATGCCGTCGTCCTGTAATCCTCCAGGCTCTATGCCGTCGTCCTGTAATCCTCCAGGCTCTATGCCGTCGTCCTGTAATCCTCCAGGCTCTATGCCGTCGTCCTGTAATCCTCCAGGCTCTATGCTGTCCTGTCGTCCTGTAATCCTCCAGGCTCTATGCCGTCGTACTGTAATCCTCCAGGCTCTATGCTGTCCTGTCGTCCTGTAATCCTCCAGGCTCTATGCCGTCGTACTGTAATCCTCCAGGCTCAATGCTGTCCTGTCGTACTGTAATCCTCCAGGCTCTATGCTGTCCTGTCGTCCTGTAATCCCCCAGGCTCTATGCCGTCGTCCTGTAATCCTCCAGGCTCTATGCTGTCCTGTCGTACTGTAATCCTGCAGGCTCTATGCCGTCGTCCTGTAATCCTGCAGGCTCTATGCCAGCGTCCTGTAATTCTTCAGGCTCTATGCCGTCGTCCTGTAATCCACCAGGCTCTATGCCGTCGTCCTGTAATCCACCAGGCTCTATGCCGTCGTCCTGTAATCCTCCAGGCTCTATGTCGTTGTCCTGTAATCCTCCAGGCTCTATGCTGTCGTCCTGTAATCCTCCAGGCTCTATGCTGTCGTCCTGTAATCCTCCAGGCTCTATGCTGTCGTCCTGTAATCCTCCAGGCTCTATGCTGTCGTCCTGTAATCCTCCAGGCTCTATGCTGTCGTCCTGTAATCCTCCAGGCTCTATGCTGTCGTCCTGTAATCCTCCAGGCTCTATGCTGTCATCCCGTAATCCTCCAGGCTCTATGCTGTCCTGTCGTCCTGTAATCCTCCAGGCTCTATGCTGTCCTGTCGTCCTGTAATCCTCCAGGCTCTATGCCGTCATCCTGGAATTCTCCAGGCTCTATGCCATCGTCCTGTAATCCTCCAGGCTCTATGCTGTCGTCCTGTAATCCTCCAGGCTCTATGCTGTCCTGTCGTCCTTTAATCCCACAGGCTCTATCTTGTCGTCCTGTAATCCTCCAGTCTCTATGCTGTCGTCCTGTATTCCTTCAGGCTCTATGCCGTCGTCCTGTAATCCTCCAGGCTCTATGCCGTCGTCCTGTAATCCTCCAGGCTCTATGCTGTCATCCTGTAGTCCTCCAGGCTCTATGCTGTCCCGTTGTCCTGTAATCCTCCATGCTCTATGCCGTCGTCCTGTAATCCTCCAGGCTCTATGCCGTCGTCCTGTAATCCTCCAGGCTCTATGCTGTCATCCTGTAGTCCTCCAGGCTCTATGCTGTCCCGTTGTCCTGTAATCCTCCATGCTCTATGCCGTCGTCCTGTAATCCTCCAGGCTCTATGCTGTCCTGTCGTCCTGTAATCCTCCAGGCTCTATGCTGTCCTGTCGTCCTGTAATCCTCAAGGCTCTATCCTGTCGTCCTGTAATCCTCCAGGCTCTATGCCGTCATCCTGGAATTCTCCAGGCTCTATGCCATCGTCCTGTAATCCTCCAGTCTCTATGCTGTCGTCCTGTAATCCTCCAGTCTCTATGCTGTCGTCCTGTATTCCTTCAGGCTCTATGCCGTCGTCCTGTAATCCTCCATGCTCTATGCCGTCGTCCTGTAATCCTCCAGGCTCTATGCTGTCGTCCTGTAATCCTCCAGGCTCTATGCTGCCGTCCTGTAATCCTCCAGGCTCTATGCTGTCCCGTCATCCTGTAATCGTCCAGGCTCTATGCCGTCGTCCTGTAATCCTCCAGGCTCTATGCTGTCCTTTCGTCCTGTAATCCCCAGGCTCTATGCTGTCGTCCTGTAATCCTCCAGGCTCTATGCTGTCGTCCTGCAATCCTCCAGGCTCTATACTGTCGTCCTGTAATACTCCAGGCTCTATGCTGTCGTCCTGTAATCCTCCAGGCTCTATCCTGTCATCTTGTAATCCTCCAGGCTCTATGCTGTCATCCTGTAATCCTCCAGGCTCTATCTTGTGTCCTGTAATCCTCCAGGCTCTATGCTGTCCTGTCATCCTGTAATCCTCCAGGCTCTATTTCGTTGTACTGTAATCCTCCAGGCTCTATGCTGTCCTGTCGTCCTGTAATCCTCCAGGCTCTATGCCGTCATCCTGGAATTCTCCAGGCTCTATGCCATCGTCCTGTAATCCTCCAGGCTCTATGCTGTCGTCCTGTAATCCTCCAGGCTCTATGCTGTCCTGTCGTCCTGTAATCCTCCAGGCTCTATGCTGTCGTCCTGTAATCCCCCAGGCTCTATGCTGTCCTGTCGTCCTTTAATCCCACAGGCTCTATCTTGTCGTCCTGTAATCCTCCAGTCTCTATGCTGTCGTCCTGTATTCCTTCAGGCTCTATGCCGTCGTCCTGTAATCCTCCAGGCTCTATGCCGTCGTCCTGTAATCCTCCAGGCTCTATGCTGTCATCCTGTAATCCTCCAGGCTCTATGCTGTCCCGTTGTCCTGTAATCCTCCATGCTCTATGCTGTCGTCCTGTAATCCTCCAGGCTCTATGCCGTCGTCCTGTAATCCTCCAGGCTCTATGCTGTCATCCTGTAGTCCTCCAGGCTCTATGCTGTCCCGTTGTCCTGTAATCCTCCATGCTCTATGCCGTCGTCCTGTAATCCTCCAGGCTCTATGCTGTCCTTTCGTCCTGTAATCCTCCAGGCTCTATGCTGCCGTCCTGTAATCCTCCAGGCTCTATGCTGTCCTTTCGTCCTGTAATCCCCCAGGCTCTATGCTGTCGTCCTGTAATCCTCCAGGCTCTATGCTGTCGTCCTGCAATCCTCCAGGCTCTATGCTGTCATCCTGTAATCCTCCAGGCTCTATCTTGTGTCCTGTAATCCTCCAGGCTCTATGCTGTCCTGTCATCCTGTAATCCTCCAGGCTCTATTTCGTTGTACTGTAATCCTCCAGGCTCTATGCTGTCCTGTCGTCCTGTAATACTCCAGGCTCTATGCTGTCGTCCTGTAATCCTCCAGGCTCTATCCTGTCATCCTGTAATCCTCCAGGCTCTATGCTGTCATCCTGTAATCCTCCAGGCTCTATCTTGTGTCCTGTAATCCTCCAGGCTCTATGCTGTCCTGTCATCCTGTAATCCTCCAGGCTCTATTTCGTTGTACTGTAATCCTCCAGGCTCTATGCTGTCCTGTCGTCCTGTAATCCTCCAGGCTCTATGCCGTCATCCTGGAATTCTCCAGGCTCTATGCCATCGTCCTGTAATCCTCCAGGCTCTATGCTGTCGTCCTGTAATCCTCCAGGCTCTATGCTGTCCTGTCGTCCTGTAATCCCACAGGCTCTATCTTGTCGTCCTGTAATCCTCCAGTCTCTATGCTGTCGTCCTGTATTCCTTCAGGCTCTATGTCGTCGTCCTGTAATCCTCCATGCTCTATGCCGTCGTCCTGTAATCCTCCAGGCTCTATGCTGTCGTCCTGTAATCCTCCAGGCTCTATGCTGCCGTCCTGTAATCCTCCAGGCTCTATGCTGTCCCGTCATCCTGTAATCGTCCAGGCTCTATGCCGTCGTCCTGTAATCCTCCAGGCTCTATGCTGTCCTTTCGTCCTGTAATCCCCCAGGCTCTATGCTGTCGTCCTGTAATCCTCCAGGCTCTATGCTGTCGTCCTGCAATCCTCCAGGCTCTATACTGTCGTCCTGTAATACTCCAGGCTCTATGCTGTCGTCCTGTAATCCTCCAGGCTCTATCCTGTCATCTTGTAATCCTCCAGGCTCTATGCTGTCATCCTGTAATCCTCCAGGCTCTATCTTGTGTCCTGTAATCCTCCAGGCTCTATGCTGTCCTGTCATCCTGTAATCCTCCAGGCTCTATTTCGTTGTACTGTAATCCTCCAGGCTCTATGCTGTCCTGTCGTCCTGTAATCCTCCAGGCTCTATGCCGTCATCCTGGAATTCTCCAGGCTCTATGCCATCGTCCTGTAATCCTCCAGGCTCTATGCTGTCGTCCTGTAATCCTCCAGGCTCTATGCTGTCCTGTCGTCCTGTAATCCCACAGGCTCTATCTTGTCGTCCTGTAATCCTCCAGTCTCTATGCTGTCGTCCTGTATTCCTTCAGGCTCTATGCCGTCGTCCTGTAATCCTCCAGGCTCTATGCTGTCTTCCTGTAATCCTCCAGGCTCTATGCTGTCGTCCTGTAATCCTCCAGGCTCTATGCTGTCGTCCTGTAATCCTCCATGCTCTATGCTGTCGTCCTGTAATAATATAATATCCTCCAGGCTCTATGCTGTCGTCCTGTAATCCTCCAGGCTCTATGCTGTCGTCCTGTAATCTTCCAGGCTCTATGCCGTCATCCTGGAATTCTCCAGACTCTATGCCATTGTCCTGTAATCCTCCAGGCTCTATGCTGTCGTCCTGTAATCCTCCAGGCTCTATGCTGTCGTCCTGTAATCCTCCAGGCTCTATGCTGTCGTCCTGTAATCCTCCAGGCTCTACGCTGTCGTCCTGTAATCCTGCAGGCTCTATGCTGTCCTTTCGTCCTGTAATCCTCCAGGCTCTGTGCTGTCGTCCTGTAATCCTCCAGGCTCTATGCTGTCCCGTCGTCCTGTAATCGTCCAGGCTCTATGCCGTCGTCCTGTAATCCCCCAGGCTCTATGCTGTCCTTTCGTCATGTAATCCCCCAGGCTCTATGCTGTCATCCTGTAATACTCCAGGCTCTATGCTGTCGTCCTGTAATCCTCCAGGTTCTATCCTGTCGTCCTGTAATCCTCCAGGCTCTATCCTGCCGTCCTGTAATCGTCCAGGCTCTATGCTGTCGTCCTGTAATCCTCCAGGCTCTATGCTGTCGTCCTGTAATCCTCCAGGCTCTATGCTGTCGTCCTGTAATCCTCCAGGCTCTATACTGTCATCCTGTAATACTCCAGGCTCTATGCTGTCGTCCTGTAATCCTCCAGGCTCTATCTTGTGTCCTGTAATCCTCCAGGCTCTATGCTGTCCTGTCGTCCTGTAATCCCCCAGGCTCTATGCTGTCGTCCTGTAATCCTCCAGGCTCTATTCTGTCATCCTGTAATCCCCCAGTCTCTATGCTGTCCCGTAGCTCTTACAGATTATTTCAGTCTTTTGCTTAAACATTGGCTTGGACAGATTGATAGTCAACAAACCTACCTGTTTGTTTTTGGCATGTCCCCAAAGTCTACGCCTTGGTGTCGTCTCTCTCTGGCTCTGATAGGGCTGTGTTCAATGCTGGGTGCCGGTCTGAGGTCTCACTAACAATGGTTTGGACATTTGACAAAAGTGATCTGTTTTTTTTCACTTTGTTTTGCTTTGAATCAGAACTACCTTTATTTGCCAATACATTAAGATGTCAGCACCATATCAAATCCATGTACAACGCCTTAAAATGAACTGAATATAGAACATAGAATTTGTCAGATCCTGTCATCTAATACCGAAAGGATGTGGACACCTGCTCGTTGAACATCTCATTCTAAAATCATGGGCATTAATATGGACTTGCCCCCATCCCCCCTTTGCTGCAATAACAGCCTCCACTCGTCTGGGAAGGCTTTGCACTAGATGTTAGAACATTGCTGCTATAACAGCCTCCACTCTTCTGGGAAGGCTTTCCACTAGATGTTGGAACATTGCTGCTATAACAGCTTCCACTCTTCTGGGAAGGCTTTCCACTAGATGTTGGAACATTGCTGCTATAACAGCCTCCACTCTTCTGGGAAGGTTTTCCACTAGATGTAGGAACATTGCTGCTATAACAGCCTCCACTCTTCTGGGAAGCTTTTCCACTAGATGTTGGAACATTGCTGCTATAACAGCCTCCACTCTTCTGGGAAGCTTTTCCACTAGATGTTGGAACATTGCTGCTATAACAGCCTCCACTCTTCTGGGAAGGCTTTCCACTAGATGTGGGAACATTGCTGCTATAACAGCCTCCACTCTTCTGGGAAGGCTTTCCACTAGATGTTGGAACATTGCTGCTATAACAGCCTCCAGTCTTCTGGGAAGGCTTTCCACTAGATGTTGGAACATTGCTGCTATAAAAGCCTCCACTCTTCTGGGAAGGCTTTCCACTAGATGTTGGAACATTGCTGCTATAACAGCCTCCACTCTTCTGGGAAGCCTTTCCACTTGATATTGGAACATTGCGGCGGGTCCAAGAGCTTTAGTGAGGTCGGGTACTGATGTTGAGTGATTAGGCCTGGCTCGCAGGTGGCATTTCAATATATCCCAAAGGTGTTGGATGGGGTTAAGGTTAGGGCTCTGTGCAATCCAGCCAAGTTTTTCCTCTTAGATCTCGACAAACAATTTTTGTTTGGACCTGGTTTTTCTGCACGGGGAATTGTTGCCACACAGTTGGAAGGACAGAATCGTCTAGAATGTCATTGTATGCTGTAGCATTTAAGATTTCCCTTCACTGGAACTAAGCCCGAACCATGAAAAACAGCCCCAGGCCATTATTCCTCATCCACCAAACTTTACAGTTGGCACTATGCATAGTCTTCTCCTGCCATCCACCAAACCCAGATTTGTCCGTCGGACTGCCAGATGATGAAGCGTGATTCATCACTCCAGAGAACGTGTTTTCCACTGCTCCAGATTCCAATGGCGGTGAGCTTTACACCTCCCCAGCCGTCGCGTGCGTGGCAGAACAGTTTTTTTGTAGGACAAACCGTTCCAGATGATTTTGTGAGAAGACCGTTTTTCGTGATGTCTCATGGTCTGTGCAGACACCGCTCTGTCATCTTTCACAGCAGATGCGAAAGTGCGATACAGATGTGGTAGATCGAGACATTTGTTTAGTATTACTCTATTTAGATTTCCGCGGGGGGCGTAGACATCGACCATAGCAGGTTAAGTGTTCAAATCTGACTTCTGAAAATGTATCTGTAATCGGCTTTACAGCCGCTAGTCGAAAACACTGCATGGGTTTCACCATGTTAACACAGTGGGCATCATAGTAAGAAGACCCTGGTATGGGTTTCACCATGTTAACACAGTGGGCATCATAGTAAGAAGACCCTGGTATGGGTTTCACCATGTTAACACAGTGGGCATCATAGTAAGAAGACCCTGGTATGGGTTTCACCATGTTAACACAGTGGGCATCATAGTAAGAAGACCCTGGTATGGGTTTCACCATGTTAACACAGTGGGCATCATAGTAAGAAGACCCTGGTATGGGTTTCACCATGTTAACACAGTGGGCATCATAGTAAGAAGACCCTGGTATGGGTTTCACCATGTTAACACAGTGGGCATCATAGTAAGAAGACCCTGGTATGGGTTTCACCATGTTAACACAGTGGGCATCATAGTAAGAAGACCCTGGTATGGGTTTCACCATGTTAACACAGTGGGCATCATAGTAAGAAGACCCTGGTATGGGTTTCACCATGTTAACACAGTGGGCATCATAGTAAGAAGACCCTGGTATGGGTTTCACCATGTTAACACAGTGGGCATCATAGTAAGAAGACCCTGGTATGGGTTTCACCATGTTAACACAGTGGGCATCATAGTAAGAAGACCCTGGTATGGGTTTCACCATGTTAACACAGTGGGCATCATAGTAAGAAGACCCTGGTATGGGTTTCACCATGTTAACACAGTGGGCATCATAGTAAGAAGACCCTGGTATGGGTTTCACCATGTTAACACAGTGGGCATCATAGTAAGAAGGCCCTGGTATGGGTTTCACCATGTTAACACAGTGGGCATCATAGTAAGAAGACCCTGGTATGGGTTTCACCATGTTAACACAGTGGGCATCATAGTAAGAAGACCCTGGTATGGGTTTCACCATGTTAACACAGTGGGCATCATAGTAAGAAGACCCTGGTATGGGTTTCACCATGTTAACACAGTGGGCATCATAGTAAGAAGACCCTGGTATGGGTTTCACCATGTTAACACAGTGGGCATCATAGTAAGAAGACCCTGGTATGGGTTTCACCATGTTAACACAGTGGGCATCATAGTAAGAAGACCCTGGTATGGGTTTCACCATGTTAACACAGTGGGCATCATAGTAAGAAGACCCTGGTATGGGTTTCACCATGTTAACACAGTGGGCATCATAGTAAGAAGACCCTGGTATGGGTTTCACCATGTTAACACAGTGGGCATCATAGTAAGAAGACCCTGGTATGGGTTTCACCATGTTAACACAGTGGGCATCATAGTAAGAAGACCCTGGTATGGGTTTCACCATGTTAACACAGTGGGCATCATAGTAAGAAGACCCTGGTATGGGTTTCACCATGTTAACACAGTGGGCATCATAGTAAGAAGACCCTGGTATGGGTTTCACCATGTTAACACAGTGGGCATCATAGTAAGAAGACCCTGGTATGGGTTTCACCATGTTAACACAGTGGGCATCATAGTAAGAAGACCCTGGTATGGGTTTCACCATGTTAACACAGTGGGCATCATAGTAAGAAGACCCTGGTATGGGTTTCACCATGTTAACACAGTGGGCATCATAGTAAGAAGACCCTGGTATGGGTTTCACCATGTTAACACAGTGGGCATCATAGTAAGAAGACCCTGGTATGGGTTTCACCATGTTAACACAGTGGGCATCATAGTAAGAAGACCCTGGTATGGGTTTCACCATGTTAACACAGTGGGCATCATAGTAAGAAGACCCTGGTATGGGTTTCACCATGTTAACACAGTGGGCATCATAGTAAGAAGACCCTGGTATGGGTTTCACCATGTTAACACAGTGGGCATCATAGTAAGAAGACCCTGGTATGGGTTTCACCATGTTAACACAGTGGGCATCATAGTAAGAAGACCCTGGTATGGGTTTCACCATGTTAACACAGTGGGCATCATAGTAAGAAGGCCCTGTTATGGGTTTCACCATTTTAACACAGTGGGCATCATAGTAAGAAGACCCTGGTATGGGTTTCACCATGTTAACACAGTGAGCATCATAGTAAGAAGGCCCTGGTATGGGTTTCACCATGTTAACACAGTGGGCATCATAGTAAGAAGACCCTGGTATGGGTTTCACCATGTTAACACAGTGGGCATCATAGTAAGAAGACCCTGGTATGGGTTTCACCATGTTAACACAGTGGGCATCATAGTAAGAAGACCCTTGTATGGGTTTCACCATGTTAACACAGTGAGCATCATAGTAAGAAGGCCCTGGTATGGGTTTCACCATGTTAACACAGTGGGCATCATAGTAAGAAGACCCTGGTATGGGTTTCACCATGTTAACACAGTGGGCATCATAGTAAGAAGACCCTGGTATGGGTTTCACCATGTTAACACAGTGGGCATCATAGTAAGAAGACCCTGGTATGGGTTTCACCATGTTAACACAGTGGGCATCATAGTAAGAAGACCCTGGTATGGGTTTCACCATGTTAACACAGTGGGCATCATAGTAAGAAGGCCCTGGTATGGGTTTCACCACTTTTAACACGATGGGCATCAGTATCACAGGGACGTGAGGCAGGAAGTAGATTAAAGGCACCTCAGTGGTTTTCTAAATGGCATGCCCTTTTATAGGGGTGTGGTCTAAAGTAGTGTGTTATATAGGGCTCTGGTCTAAAGTAGTGTACTATATAGGGCTCTGGTCTATAATAGTGCACTATATATGGAATAGGCCCTGGTCTATAGTAGTGCACTGTATAGGGAATAGGGCTCTGGTCTAAAGTAGTGCACTATATAGGGAATAGGGCTCTGGTCTAAAGTAGTGCACTATATAGGGAATAGGGCTCTGGTCTAAAGTAGTGCACTATATAGGGAATAGGGCTCTGGTCTAAAGTAGTGCACTATATAGGGAATAGGGCTCTGGTCTAAAGTAGTGCACTATATAGGGAATATGGCTCTGGTCTATAGTAGTGCACTATATAGAGAATAGGGCTCTGGTCTATAGTAGTGCACTATATAGGGAATAGGGCTCTGGTCTAAAGTAGTGCACTATATAAGGAATAGGGCTCTGGTCTATAGTAGTGCACTATATAGGGAATAGGCCCTGGTCTATAGTAGTGCACTATATAAGGAATAGGGCTCTGGTCTATAGTAGTGCACTATATAGGGAATAGGCCCTGGTCTATAATAGTGCACTATATAAGGAATAGGGCTCTGGTCTATAGTAGTGCACTATATAGGGAATAGGCCCTGGTCTATAGTAGTGCACTATAGGGAATACGGTGCAATTTGGGACTGTCCCTGTGTTTTTGTGAATGTGACAAATGATGAGTGGTGATAGTGATTGTTGGTGCTGTCAAACCAACCAGATGGGAAGAGCCTGCACCGGCCGGTAGGTCAGATGGAATGCATGTCAGTCACAGGAGAGACCTGCGTCCTGTCCCAGCCTCAACCCCAGCCCCTTCCTAAGCTCTCCCAGGGATGGCTTCATGTTCATTGGGCAAGTAATTTAATTTAATTTTTTTATTTTACCTTTATTTTACTAGGCAAGTCAGTTAAGAACAAATTCTTATTTTCAATGACGGCCTGGGAACAGTGGGTTAACTGCCTGTTCAGGGGCAGAACGACGGATTTGTACCTTGTCAGCTCGGGGATTTGAACTTGCAACCTTTCAGTTACTAGTCCAACACTCTAACCACTAGGCTACCCTGCCGCCCCATGTAATACCCCTCACTGTCTGGTGTATTATATACCCACGTCGGGCACACTCCATGCCCAACTCGGAGGGAGAATAACATGTGGTTACTCTGTAGTAGAGGTCAACCGATTCATCGGAATGGACCATTTCAAGTTTTCATAACAATAAGAAATCGGTATTTTTGGGCGGCAACTTTTTATTTATTTATTTTTACACCTTGGTTATAGTAGTGGTAGTAACTGGTTATAGTAGTGGTAGTAACTGGTTATAGTAGTGGTAGTAACTGGTTATAGTAGTGGTAGTGGTAGTGTCTGGTTATAGTAGTGGTAGTGACTGGTTATAGTAGTGGTAGTGACTGGTTATAGTAGTGGTAGTGACTGGTTATAGTAGTGGTAGTGACTGGTTATAGTAGTGGTAGTAACTGGTTATAGTAGTGGTAGTAACTGGTTATAGTAGTGGTAGTAACTGGTTATAGTAGTGGTAGTGGTAGTGTCTGGTTATAGTAGTGGTAGTGACTGGTTATAGTAGTGGTAGTGACTGGTTATAGTAGTGGTAGTGACTGGTTATAGTAGTGGTAGTGACTGGTTATAGTAGTGATAGTGACTGGTTATAGTAGTGGTAGTGACTGGTTATAGTAGTGGTAGTGACTGGTTATAGTAGTGGTAGTGACTGGTTATAGTAGTGGTAGTAACTGGTTATAGTAGTGGTAGTAACTGGTTATAGTAGTGGTAGTGACTGGTTATAGTAGTGGTAGTGACTGGTTATAGTAGTGGTAGTGACTGGTTATAGTAGTGGTAGTGACTGGTTATAGTAGTGGTAGTGACTGGTTATAGTAGTGGTAGTAACTGGTTATAGTAGTGGTAGTGACTGGTTATAGTAGTGGTAGTGACTGGTTATAGTAGTGGTAGTGACTGGTTATAGTAGTGGTAGTGACTGGTTATAGTAGTGGTAGTGACTGGTTATAGTAGTGGTAGTGACTGGTTATAGTAGTGGTAGTGACTGGTTATAGTAGTGGTAGTGACTGGTTATAGTAGTGGTAGTGACTGGTTATAGTAGTGGTAGTGACTGGTTATAGTAGTGGTAGTGACTGGTTATAGTAGTGGTAGTGACTGGTTATAGTAGTGGTAGTGACTGGTTATAGTAGTGGTAGTGACTGGTTATGGTAGTGACTGGTTCTAGTAGTGGTAGTGACTGGTTATAGTAGTGGTAGTGACTGGTTATAGTAGTGGTAGTGACTGGTTCTAGTAGTGGTAGTGACTGGTTCTAGTAGTGGTAGTGACTGGTTCTAGTAGTGGTAGTGACTGGTTCTAGTAGTGGTAGTGACTGGTTCTAGTAGTGGTAGTGACTGGTTATAGTAGTGGTAGTGACTGGTTATAGTAGTGGTAGTGACTGGTTATAGTAGTGGTAGTGACTGGTTATAGTAGTGGTAGTGACCGGTTATAGTAGTGGTAGTGACCGGTTATGGTTATAGTAGTGGTAGTGACCGGTTATGGTTATAGTAGTGGTAGTGACCGGTTATGGTTATAGTAGTGGTAGTGACTGGTTATAGTAGTGGTAGTGACTACAGTAGTAGTGGTAGTGACTACAGTAGTAGTGGTAGTGACTACAGTAGTAGTGGTAGTGACTACAGTAGTAGTGGTAGTGACTACAGTAGTAGTGGTAGTGACTACAGTAGTAGTGGTAGTGACTACAGTAGTAGTGGTAGTGACCGGTTATAGTAGTGGTAGTGACCGGTTATGGTTATAGTAGTGGTAGTGACCGGTTATGGTTATAGTAGTGGTAGTGACTGGTTATAGTAGTGGTAGTGACTACAGTAGTAGTGGTAGTGACTACAGTAGTAGTGGTAGTGACTACAGTAGTAGTGGTAGTGACTACAGTAGTAGTGGTAGTGACTACAGTAGTAGTGGTAGTGACTACAGTAGTAGTGGTAGTGACTACAGTAGTAGTGGTAGTGACTACAGTAGTAGTGGTAGTGACTACAGTAGTAGTGGTAGTGACTACAGTAGTAGTGGTAGTGACTACAGTAGTAGTGGTAGTGACTACAGTAGTAGTGGTAGTGACTACAGTAGTAGTGGTAGTGACTACAGTAGTAGTGGTAGTGACTACAGTAGTAGTGGTAGTGACTACAGTAGTAGTGGTAGTGACTACAGTAGTAGTGGTAGTGACCGGTTATAGTAGTGGTAGTGACCGGTTATGGTTATAGTAGTGGTAGTGACCGGTTATGGTTATAGTAGTGGTAGTGACTGGTTATAGTAGTGGTAGTGACTACAGTAGTAGTGGTAGTGACTACAGTAGTAGTGGTAGTGACTACAGTAGTAGTGGTAGTGACTGGTTATAGTTTGGAAAATTCCAGAAAATTATGTCATGGCTTTTGAAGCTTCTACATGTTGATGTATTTCAAGGCCTTCAAACTCAGTGCATCTTTGCTTGACATCATGAAAAATGGGAAAAAATGGGAAAATCAAAATAAATCAGCCAAGGCCTCAGAAATCATTTGTAGAATTCAAAAGTCTGGTTCATCCTTGGGAGCAATTTCCCAAACCCCTGAAGGTACCAGGTTCATCTGTACAAACAATAGTACGTGAGTATAAACACCATGGGACCACGCAGCCGTCATACTGCTCAGGAAGGAGACGTGTTCTGTCTCCTAAAGATGAACGTGCTTTGTTGCGAAAAGTGCAAATCAATCCCAGAACAACAGCAAAGGACCTTGTGAAGATGCTGGAGGAAACCGGTACAAAAGTATCTATATCCACAGTAAAAACGAGTCCTATATCGACATAACCTGAAAGGCCGCTCAGCAAGGAAGAACCCACTGCTCCAAAACGCCATGAAAAAGCCAGACTACGGTTTGCAACTCCACATGGGGACAAAGATTGTACTTTTTGTATAAATGTCCTCTGGTCTGATGAAATAAAAATAGAACTGTTTAGCCATAATGACCATCGTTATGTTTGGAGGAAAAAGGGTAGGCTTGCAAGCCGAAGAACACCATCCCAACCGTGAAGCATGGGGGTGGCAGCATCATGTTGTGGGGGTGCTGGTGCACTTCACAAAATAGATGTCATCATGAGGAGGGGAAATGATGTGGCTATATTGAAGCAACATCTCAAGACATCAGTCAGGAAGTTGAAGCTTGGTCACAAATGGATCTTCCAAATGGACAATGACCCCAAGCATACTTACAAAGTTGTGGCAAAATGGCTTCAGGACAACAATGTCAAGGTATTGGAGTGACCATCAAAGCTCTGACCACAATCCTATAGAAAATTTGTGTGCAGAACTGAAAAAGCACGTGCGAGCCAGGAGGCCTACAAACCTGACTCAGTTACACCAGCTCTGTCAGGAGGCCTACAAACCTGACTCAGTTACACCAGCTCTGTCAGGAGGCCTACAAACCTGACTCAGTTACACCAGCTCTGTCAGGAGGCCTACAAACCTGACTCAGTTACACCAGCTCTGCCAGGAGGCCTACAAACCTGACTCAGTTACACCAGCTCTGTCAGGAGGCCTACAAACCTGACTCAGTTACACCAGCTCTGCCAGGAGGCCTACAAACCTGACTCAGTTATACCAGCTCTGTCAGGAGGCCTACAAACCTGACTCAGTTACACCAGCTCTGTCAGGAGGCCTACAAACCTGACTCAGTTACACCAGCTCTGTCAGGAGGCCTACAAACCTGACTCAGTTACACCAGCTCTGTCAGGAGGCCTACAAACCTGACTCAGTTACACCAGCTCTGCCAGGAGGCCTACAAACCTGACTCAGTTATACCAGCTCTGTCAGGAGGCCTACAAACCTGACTCAGTTATACCAGCTCTGTCAGGAGGCCTACAAACCTGACTCAGTTACACCAGCTCTGTCAGGAGGCCTACAAACCTGACTCAGTTACACCAGCTCTGTCAGGAGGCCTACAAACCTGACTCAGTTACACCAGCTCTGTCAGGAGGCCTACAAACCTGACTCAGTTACACCAGCTCTGTCAGGAGGCCTACAAACCTGACTCAGTTACACCAGCTCTGTCAGGAGGCCTACAAACCTGACTCAGTTACACCAGCTCTGTCAGGAGGCCTACAAACCTGACTCAGTTACACCAGCTCTGTCAGGAGGAATGGGCCATAATTCACCCAACATATTGTGGTTAGCTCGTGGAAGGCTACCCAAAACATTTGACCCAAGTTAAACAGTTTAAAGGCAATGCTACCAAATATGAATTGAGTGTATGTAAACTTCAGACCCACTGGGAATGTGATGAAAGAAATAAAATCTGAAATAAATCATTCTCTCTACTATTATTCTGACATGTCACATTCTTAAAATAATGTGATCATCCTAACTGACCTAAAATAGGGAATTTTTACTAGGATTAAATGTCAGGAATTGTGAAACTGAGTTTAAATGTATTTGGCTCAGGTGTATGTAACCTTCCGACAACTGTACCTTCTTTAGGCACTGTAGGTAAGTCAAAATGAGATTTTGCTCATGAGGTGTTTGTGACAAAACAGACATTGTGACACAGCGTGACTAACAGATATCTCACTAGGTTGTATTACCTCCCAGCAGTATTGAAAACGGGACTTTTCCGTCTTTTCTGAATTTTCCTGCTTTAAAACTCAACAGAGGAACTCAGTCAGCAAAGCAATGCACTGGTTGAGTTAAACACAGGCTCTCTCTCTCTCACACACACACACACACACACACACACACACACACACACACACACACACACACACACACACACACATAGTACATGTCCAGTGTATTCAGGCCAGCGCTCTAGAGTTGAATTGGCTGATTCTCTTCTCCCCCAACACCCTGGCAGGAAGTAATGGGCCTCTGGGCTGTGCCTTTGAGCACGTGCCGGTTTTGTGAAAAAGCCTGGAGCCTCAGCGTGAGTCTTGTAATCGAATCCTTATCATTTACGCACAGCGATGTGGATGGTCATCCTATATGTTCACATTCCTTACAGTGTCTCTATAGCGCGCAGCGTGACAAAAACTATTCTTCAACTATACTGAAAAAATAACAACAGGGTCGTTGTTTTTGCATCGCTGCAATTTATCATATGTGATTGTCCTGGTCTCTGTGTTGAAGGTACCATTTATCATATGTGATTGTCCTGGTCTCTGTGTTGAAGGTACCATTTATCATATGTGATTGTCCTGGTCTCTGTGTTGAAGGTACCATTTATAAACTAACCCTGTTTTGACCCCAGGAGGAGTAGCTACTTTGGCAGCAGCTAATGTGGATCCTAATTAATAGTAAATAAACAAACATTTGAAAGCAACATGTAAAGTGTTGTCACATGTTTCATGAGCTGAAATAAAAGATCCCAGAAATGTTCTATACGCACAAAAAATACATGTTTCTCTCAAATATGATGCATAAAATTTGTTTACATCCTTGTTAGTGAGCATTTCTCCTTTGATAATTCATCCACCTGACAGGTGTGGCCTTATCAATAAGCTGATTTAAATAGCACAATCATTACACAGATGCACCTTGTGCTGGGGACAATAAAAGTCCACTCTAAAATGTGCAGTTTTGTCACACAACACAATGGCCACAGATGTCTGACGTTTTGAGGAGCGTGCAATTGGTATTCTGACTGCAGGAACGTCCACCAGAGCTGCTGGCAGAGAATTTAATGTTAAATCATCTACCATAAGCCACCTCCAACATTGTTTTAGAGAATTTGGTAGTATGTCCAACTGGCCACACAACTGCAGACCACAAGTAACCACGGCAGCCCAGGACCTCCACATCTTCCTCCTTCACCTGCGGGCTGAGACCAGCCACCCGGACAGGAAACTGTTTTACACAACCTAATCATGTCTACACAAACTGTCAGAAACAGGCTCAGGGAAGCTCATTTTGTTCTGTATAAGTTAGGGGGGAGGGTTGGGGTGGGGTCCTGTCTAAATACTATAAACTGTGGAATTCATGGGCTGTGCCTGAAATGGAGGACTTTGGGGGTTGGGTGTGTTAGCACGACTTAGTGTTATATCTGTCAGTATGTAAAACATTTCCATCTGTTCTGCTTTTATGAGTACGGCCTGACGCTATTTCAGATCCCCCTTCTTAACAGCTGTTTTGTAAAATAATGATGTAAAATCTTCCAACCTTCTGCATGGCTCTTGCTCAACACCGAAACAGCTGTGGTGGAAGTTATTAACAATCTGCTGTTGATTGCAGATTCTGGATCTCCCAGCATCCTCTTTTTGTTTGTTTGTTTCTTGAGCGGATGGTCGGGGGGGCAGGAACATAATTACAAATCATTTGTAGACTGCAAATTGACCGCAAGAAGCCCAAACAAATATGTTTGACTAAAACACAATCATTAGAAACTTACATTTCTATACGACCACGTGTCTCTATTACGCGTTGGAATACTTGGGAAAAGATTTCTTAATTAAAATCACTTGGAGCTGATTTACTGTTGTTTTTACAGTCTATTGACCATCAATAACAAATAAATAAAACATTTGCTCAACTTTTGGGGGGATAAATAAAACGGCCCGTGGGACACCAGTTGGGGAACTCTGCCGTAGAAAACACCATCCTCCTGCGGTGTCTCAGAGAGCACACTGCTGCTGTCTCTAGACCACACCATCCTCCTGCGGTGTCTCAGAGCACACTGCTGAATATGCCATAGCATCCTCCTGCGGTGTCTAAGAGAGCACATCCTCCTGCGGCATCTCAGAGAGCACATCCTCCTGCTGCGTCTCAGAGCACACTGCTGCTGTCTAGACCATAGCATCCTCCTGCAGCATCTCAGATAGCACACTGCTGCTGTCTCTAGATCAAATCAAATCAAATGTATTTATATAGCCCTTCGTACATCAGCTGATATCTGAAAGTGCTGTACACTTTGAGATATAGACCACACCATCCTCCTGCGGTGTCTCAGAGCACACTGCTGAATATGCCATAGCATCCTCCTGCGGCGTCTGAGAGCACATCCCCCTGCGGCGTCTAAGAGAGCACATCCCCCTGCGGCGTCTAAGAGAGCACATCCCCCTGTGGCGTCTCAGAGAGCACATCCCCCTGCGGCGTCTCAGATTGCCCATCCCCCTGCGG
Source organism: Oncorhynchus keta (assembly GCF_023373465.1). Classification (NCBI taxonomy): domain Eukaryota; kingdom Metazoa; phylum Chordata; class Actinopteri; order Salmoniformes; family Salmonidae; genus Oncorhynchus; species Oncorhynchus keta. Next base: position 3,095,445 of record NC_068429.1, on the reverse strand, counting down.
CGTCTAAGAGAGCACATCCCCCTGCGGCATCTCAGAGAGCACATCCCCCTGCGGCATCTCAGAGAGCACATCCCCCTGCGGCGTCTCAGAGAGCACATCCCCCTGCGGCATCTCAGAGAGCACATCCCCCTGCGGCGTCTCAGAGAGCACATCCCCCTTTGGCGTCTCAGAGAGCACATCCCCCTGCGGCATCTCAGAGAGCACATCCTCCTGCGGCTTGTCAGAGAGCACATCCTCCTGCGGCGTCTAAGAGAGCACATCCTCCTGCGGCGTCTAAGAGAGCACATCCCCCTGCGGCGTCTAAGAGAGCACATCCCCCTGCGGCGTCTAAGAGAGCACATCCCCCTGCGGCGTCTAAGAGAGCACATCCCCCTGCGGCGTCTAAGAGAGCACATCCCCCTGCGGCGTCTCAGAGAGCACATCCCCCTGCGGCATCTCAGAGAGCACATCCCCCTGCGGCTTCTCAGAGAGCACATCCCCCTGCGGCGTCTAAGAGAGCACATCCCCCTGCGGCGTCTAAGAGAGCACATCCCCCTGCGGCGTCTCAGAGAGCACATCTCCCTGCGGCGTCTCAGAGAGCACATCTCCCTGCGGCGTCTAAGAGAGCACATCCTCCTGCGGCGTCTAAGAGAGCACATCCCCCTGCGGCGTCTCAGAGAGCACATCCCCCTGCGGCGTCTAAGAGAGCACATCCCCCTGCGGCGTCTCAGAGAGCACATCCCCCTGCGGCGTCTCAGAGAGCACATCCCCCTGCTGCGTCTCAGAGAGCACATCCCCTGCGGCATCTAAGAGAGCACATCCCCCTGCGGCGTCTCAGAGAGCACATCCCCCTGCGGCGTCTCAGAGAGCACATCCCCCTGCGGCGTCTGAGAGCACATCCCCTGCGGCGTCTCAGAGAGCACATCCCCCTGCGGCGTCTAAGAGAGCACATCCCCCTGCGGCGTCTTAGAGAGCACATCCCCCTGCGGCGTCTAAGAGAGCACATCCCCCTGCGGCGTCTAAGAGAGCACATCCCCCTGCGGCGTCTCTAAGAGAGCACATCCCCCTGCGACGTCTCTAAGAGAGCACATCCCCCTGCGGCGTCTAAGAGAGCACATCCCCCTGCGGCGTCTAAGAGAGCACATCCCCCTGCGGCGTCTAAGAGAGCACATCCCCCTGCGGCGTCTAAGAGAGCACATCCCCCTGCGGCGTCTAAGAGAGCACATCCCCCTGCGGCGTCTCAGAGAGCACATCCCCCTGCGGCGTCTAAGAGAGCACATCCCCCTGCGGCGTCTCAGAGAGCACATCCCCCTGCGGCGTCTCAGAGAGCACATCCCCCTGCGGCGTCTAAGAGAGCACACGGCTGTCTCTGGAACAATTGGTTCTCCTATCCCTCCAATGGGAAGCAATACATCACTGGAGAGTCCAGATCGGAGGAGTCTGCAGTCACATGCAATGTCCCACCATGATGTCCCACCATGATGTCCCACCATGATGTCCCCACCATGATGTCCCCACCATGATGTCCCACCATGATGTCCCACCATGATGTCCCACCATGATGTCCCCACCATGATGTCCCCACCATGATGTCCCACCATGATGTCCCACCATGATGTCCCCACCATGATGTCCCCACCATGATGTCCCCACCATGATGTCCCACCATGATGTCCCACCATGATGTCCCACCATGATGTCCCACCATGATGTCCCACCATGATGTCCCACCATGATGTCCCCACCATGATGTCCCACCATGATGTCCCACCATGATGTCCCCACCATGATGTCCCACCATGATGTCCCACCATGATGTCCCACCATGATGTCCCACCGGCTATGTTTCTGTCCGTCATTTACAAGCTCCCTCTCGGCCAAATCCTCAGATTCCGTAACACCAACTTCCACGGCTGTTAAGCTACACTGACGATACCCAGGTATATATTACCATCTCAGCACTCAGCTGCCGAGATGACGTCATCGTATGGATGAAATTACTTCCTCCAGCTGCAAGACTTGAGGCGATGTTTATTTGAGACACCCAAGCAGGTCAGCAGTGCTGGAAACATCTGCCCTACAATTGTTGGTCAAGACATCCATCTGTTCCCGGTCATATCCAACCTGAGAGTCAAGTTTGATCCTTTTCTGTCCTTTTTAATGCTCATATTGAACATGTCTGCTAAAGATAATGTTTCCATCTGTGAAACTTATCCACGCCTTCATCTTCTCCCGGGTTGCCTACGGCAGTACTCTGTTCGGAGGGAGGGGGGGGGCTACCAGACAAATGACTTCAGAGGCTACAACTTCTCCAGAGTCCTGACCAGGAAGTCAGCCCACATCAACCCCATCCTTTCTGAACTCCAGTGAATACCAGTCAACTATGGGATTAACTTTTAAAATCCTCAAAGTGTTGAAAGCCTTGAATGTATTGACTCTCATTTCTATCAATGAGCACTCCACTGCTTGTCTTACTGAATACTCAGTAAATTAGCAGGAACACTTAAGAGCAGTCCCCATTTTTTTGTGTGTGTGTGTTAAGTGTTTCTTTCATCCACACGTCTGTCATTAATCGGGATACATCCCAAATTGCACCCTATTCCCTACTAGTGCACTAGTTTTTACCAGATACTATAGGTTGCAATTTGGGACTCTGTCTTGAGGGAGCATTGTGTGCGAGCGTTGCAAAATAAATTTACGTAAGCATGTTATTCAATCAATTCATCCTAACTGCTCACGCGATCCTGCAGGTGAAGAAGCTGAATGTGTTCCCATGGTTACACGTGGTCTGCGGTTGTGAGGCCGTTTGGACGTACTGACAAATTCTCTAAAATGACATTGGAGGCGGCTTATGGTAGAAAAATACTCTTCCTGGGGTCCACACATGGGACCAACACTTTACATTTCAGAACAACTTCTCAGATACAACTTCGACCTGGCCAAGATAAAGCAAAGCAGTGCGACACAAACAACAGAGTTACACATGGAATAAACACACATACAGTCAATAAGAATAGAAAAGTTTATATACAGTGTGTGCAAATGGAGTAAGGAGGTAAAGGCAATAAATCGGCCATAGTAGCGAAGTAATTACAATTTAGCTAAATCTTCGCTGGGGTGATAGTAGAAATACTGTAGATAGAAATAATGTAGTAGACTGTAGTAGAAATACTGGTGTGCAAAAGAGCAAAAAAGTCAAACAATATGGGGATAAAGTAGGTGGATTGGGTGGGCTATTTACAGATGGGCTGTGTACAGCTGCAGTGATCGGTAAGCTGCTCAGATAGCTGATGCTTAAACTGAGTGAGGGAGATGGGAGTCTCCAACTTCAGCGATTTTTTTTAAAATTCATTCCAGGCATTGGCAGCAGAGAACTGGAAGGAAAGGCGGCCAAAATAAGTGTTGGCTTTGGGGATGACTAGTGAGATATACCTGCTGGAGCGCGTGCTACGGGTGGGTGTTATGGTGACCAGTGAGCTGAGATAAGGCGGAGCTTACCTAGCAAAGACTTATAGATGACCTGGAGCCAGTGGGTCTGGCGACGAATAAGTAGCCAGGGCCAGCCGACGAGCATACAGGTCGCAGTGGTGGGTGGTAATGGGGCTTTGGTGACAAAACGGATGGCACTGTGATACACATCCAATTTGCTGAGTAGAGTGTTGGAGGCCATTTTGAAAATGACATCACCGAGGATCAGTAGGATGGTCAGTTTTTTTACAAGGGTGTGTTTGGCGGCGTGAGTGAAGGTGGCTTTGCTGTGAAATAGGAAGCTGATTTCTAATTTTGGATTGGAGATGTTTTAATGAGTCTGGAAGGAGAGTTTAAAGTCTAACCAGACACCCAGGTATTTGAAGTTGTCCACATATTCTAAGTCAGAACCGTTCAAAGTAGTGATACTAGTTGTGTGTGTGGTGAGGGCAGCAAACGGTTGAAAAGCATGCATTTGGTTTTTCTAGCGTTTTAAGAGCAGTTGGAGGGCACGAAAGGAGTGGTGTATGGCATTGAAGCTTGTTTGGAGGTTAGTGAACACAGTGTCCATAGAAGGGCCAGATGTATACAGAAGTGTATTGTCTGCGTAGAGGTGGATCAGGGAACCACCAGCAGCAAGAGCGACATCATTGATATATACATAGAAAAGAGTCAGCCTGAGAATTGAACCCTGTGGTACCCCATAGAGACTGCCAGAGGGCCGGTGAACAGGCCTTTTCCGATTTGAAATCTATCTGAGATGTAGTTGGTGAACCAGGCAAGGCAGTCATTTGAAAAACCAAGGCTGTTGAATCTGCCTATAAGTTTCGTGATTGACGGTCGAAAGCCTTGGCCAGGCTGACGAAGACTGCTGCGCAGTACTGTCTTTTATCGATGGTGGTTGTTATGATATTGTTTAATACCTTGAGCGTGGTCGAGGTGCTCCCGTGACCAGCTCGGAAACCGGAGAAGGTACAGTGGGATCCAAAATAGTTTGGCCTGTTTGTTGACTTGGCTTTCGAAGACTTTAGGTTTAAGCTGGGGAGGCAAAAAGTTGTCAAATTTTTGTAGCTGCGTGGGGTGCTTTCAATTTTTTTGGCGCTTGTTGGAATACTTTTGTCAATTTTATTATCATATTTTTTAATATATTTTTTAAATGTTAAGGATTTTTTGTGGCCAGATGAGGAAAGACATGCCAAAATCTGTAGAGATGCTTGTTGAAATTCTTGATTATCGTGGATTTATCGGTGGTGGTAGTGTTTCCTAGCCTCAGTGCAGTGGGGTCTGAGCTGGGAGGAGGTGCTCTTATTCTCATCATGGATGTTTAGTGTCCCAGCAACTTTTTGTGCAGTTAGAAAAATAAAAATGGTTGTAGATTTCTGTTAGGAAAGCAAAGGCTCGGGCTTTTAGAAACTGACTGTGTGTTTTTATATAGGTTCCATTTTGCAATATGTTTCTTCCCTGAAAAGTTGCATATTGATGAACGGGGGCTATTCGATGCTAATGATGTTTTCAGTATACCACAGGATGTTTTTGTGCTGGTCGAGGGCAGTCTGGCAGTGAACCCAAGGGCTTTATCTGTTCTTAGTTCTACATTTTTGAACGGGGCATGCTTATTTATGATGGCGAGAAATTACTTTGAAAGAACAACCAGGCATTGTCACGCCAAGGTGACTTAGTATTTTGTGTTTTCTTTAATTATTTGTTCAGGCCAGGGTGTGACATGGGTTTATTGTATTGTCGTGTTGGGGTTTTTGTAGGCATTGGGATTGTGGTTGGTTAGGGGTGTGTCTCGTATAGGCTTGGCTGCCTGTCCGAGGCGGTTCTCAATCAGAGTCAGGTGATTCTTGTTGTCTCTGATGGGGAACCGTGATTTAGGTAGCCATTAGGTGGTTTTACACTTTGTATTTCGTGGGTGATTGTTCCTGTCTCTGTGTAGTGTTCACCAGATAGGCTGTATTAGGTTTCAGGTTCCGTTTGTTGTTTTTGTATTTATTAGTTATTTCATGTATCGTTCCGTTTTTCTTCATTAAAGACATGAGTAACCACCACGCTGCATTTCGGTCCGACTCTCTTTTGACAAACGAAGAACAACGTTACAGGCATCCTCTACTGACAGGATGAGGTCAATATCCTTCCAGGATACCTGGGCCAGATCGATTAGAAAGGCCTGCTCGCAGAAGCTCCCTATAACACGTTTGACAGTGATGAGGGGTGGTCATTTGACTGCTGACCCATTACGGATGCAGGCAATGAGGCAGTGATTGCTGAGATCCTGATTGAAAACTGCAGAGGTGTTCATTTAGAAATGGGCAAGTTGGTCAAAAATAAAAATATGGATAATATCTATGAGGGTGCCCATGTTTACAGATTTAGGGTTGTACCTGGTGGTGATTCCTTGGTCATTTGTGTGAGATTGAGGGCATCCAGCATAGATTGTAGGATGGCCGAGCAGGTGTTAATAAGCATATCCCAGTTTAGGTCACCTAACAGTACCAACTCTGAAAGATAAATGGAGGGATGAACGATCAATTCACATATAATGGTGTCCAGGTGCATTTGCAACTGGGGGCCGAGGGGTCTATAACAAACTGCAACAGTGACTTATTTCTGGAGAGATTAATTTTTAAAACCAGAAGCTCGTGCTGTTTGGGGACAGACCTGGAAAGTATGACAGAACTTTGCAAACTATCTCTGCAGTAGATTGCAACTCTTCCCATGTCCATTGGCAGTTCTATCTTGATGGAAAATGTTGTAGTTGGAAATCTCAGAATTGTTGGTGGCCTTCCTAAGCCAGGATTCAGACATGGCTAGGACATCAGGGTTGGTGGAGTTTACCATATGAAATTTGTGCTAAAGCAGTGAGTATAACAGACTTTGGGAGGAGACTTTCCATGATGTTGACATCATGTCCAAAACCAAGGCCTTTACGGTTACAGAAGTCAACAAAAGTAGAGTGCCTGGGTGCACACAGGGCCTGGGTTAACCTCTACATCACCAGAGTAGGATGAGGGTACGGCTAAAGGCTATCAAAACTGGTCGTCTAGGGGCGTTAGGGGCAGGGAAATAAAGGAGCAGATTTCTGGGCTTGGTAGAATAGGATTCAGGGCATAATGTACAGACGGGTATACATTTACTAAGACTTCAGTATTTTTTTCATGTGGGACCCCATGGCAAAATGAATATAATTGCAGGACATTATAATTGCTTTTTTAAAATCGTATGTTATAAAATTGCAAAGTTCTCTCTGCCCTCCGGAATTGCAGAAAACTTCCAGAAAACATTTTCTTTACGGCAAAATGATTACATTTGCAGGAAATTAAATGATCTGAAGAGGTGGGCGACGTCTAAAATGTTTTGTCGTGAGATGGGGGCACTGTCTGTCTTGTCCCCCTTCCAAGTTGTCTGTGAACCTTTTGATGGGACTGTGATTGAAGTGAAGGGAGGACAAAATGCTTCTATGAGACTTAACTGTGTGCAGACAGTCCACTATCTCCATCAATGGGATAAAAAGACCAGGCGGTGTGCATCTCAAATGGTACTCCATTCCCTATATAATGCACTACTTCTCACCAGATAAACATGGGCCATTTGGGACACGTCCATTTGTCTTCTCTTGTAGACAGGACCACCCTGGAGCACCCTGTGTCTAGTACTGATGAGGTCACAGCCTGCCTATTATCCTGTCGCTCCCAGAAGAGACAGAACAAAGGAACTCTTATCTGGTCGTGGGATACAATTAAACACAGCCATTCCATTAGAATCAATGGAGGCGTTCCCAAAATGGCTCTATTCCGTATTTAGTGCACTACTATAGACTGTCACACTGGGCTACTAGAGTGCCATTTGGGACACAGTTGAATGCTTCCATCTGCCCAGGAAAAACAAAGGTTATACATGGATAATACATATGACTGGAGAGGAGAGGAGGTATGGCTGTCATAACCCATATGACTGGAGGAGGAATGTATTCCTATGGGGAGGAAATATGGCTGTATTACATATGACTGGAGGAGGAGAGGAGAGGTATGGCTGTATTACATATGACTGGAGAGGAGAGGAGGTATGGCTGTATTACATATGACTGGAGGAGACATTATGAGATCGCCTGCTCTCTGTGGAGAACCACACTATGGCTGTATTACATATGACTGGAGGAGGTCACACAGAGGAGGACTATGGCTGTATTACATATGACTGGAGAGGAGAGGAGGTATGGCTGTATTACATATGACTGGATCAAACTGCAGGCAGGTAGGAGGTATGGCTGTATTACATATGACTGGAGAGGAGAGGAGGTATGGCTGTATTACATATGACTGGAGGGGTAGGCAGAGGAGGTATGGCTGAGGGCCATTACATATGACACTGGAGGAGGAGAGGAGGTATGGCTGTATTACATATGACTGGAGAGGAGAGGAGGTATGGCTGTTGATTACATATGACTGGAGAGGAGAGGAGGTATGGCTGTTTACATATGACTGGAGAAAAGGAGAGGAGGTATGGCTGTATTACATATGACTGGAGAGGAGAATTCACAGGAGGTATGGCTGTATTACATATGACTGGAGAGGAGAGGAGGGCTATGGCTGTATTACATATGACTGGAGAGGAGAGGAGGTATGGCTGTATTACTTGTGTCTCTGAGACTTTTCTAAATGACTGGTCAAAGGAGAGGAGGTATGGCTGTATTACATATGACTGGAGAGGAGAGGAGGTATGGCTGTATTACATATGACTGGAGAGGAGGCAGGAGGTATGGCTGTGTGATTATATATGACTGGAGAGGAGAGGAGGTATGGCTGTATTACATATGACTGGAGGAGGAGAGGAGGTATGGCTGTATTACATATGACTGGAGGGAGAGGAGGTATGGCTGTATTACATATGACTGGAGAGGAGAGGAGGGCTCTATGGCTGTATTACATATGACTGGAGAGGAGATTTACTATGGAGGTATGGCTGTATTTTTACATATGACTGGAGGAGGAGAGGAGGTATGGCTGTATTACATATGACTGGAGAGGAGAGGAGGTATGGCTGTATTACATATGACTGGAGAGGAGAGGAGGTATGGCTGTATTACATATGACTGGAGAGGAGAGGAGATAAATGGCTGGTATGGCTGTATTACATATGACTGGAGAGATAACTGCCAGAGGCAGGTATGGCTGTATTACATATGACTGGAGAGGAGAGGAGGTATGGCTGTATTACATCATGACTGGAGAGGAGAGGAGGTATGGCTGTATTACATATGACTGGAGAGGAGAGGAGGGATATGGCTGTATTACATATGACTGGAGAGGAGAGGGAGGTATGGCTGTATTACATATGACTGGAGAGGAGAGGAGGTATGGCTGTATTACATATGACTGGAGATTTTGAGAGGAGGTATGGCTGTATTACATATGACTGGAGAGGATTGGCTGTAATCCTTTCAGTACCAGTCTAAAGTTTGGACATCTACTCATTCAAGGGTTTTCACTAGCTTTTCTTTAATATGGACTATTTCCCATTTGTAGAATAACAGTGAAAACAAACTATTTAGTAACACATGGAATCATGTAGTAACCAAAAGAGTGTTAATCAGATCAAAATATATTTGAGATTTTTGTTGGCAAAGTAGCCACCCTTTGCTATGATGACAGCTTTGCACACTCTCACCATTCTCTCAACTTTAGCTCACCATTCTCTCAACCAGCTGTATTTCGTGTATTGTTCCATTCTCTGAAAAGTTGCAACCAGCGTACCATTTTTTGTGCTCTCAACCAGCGCTTTACCATTCTCATCAACCAGCTGCATTTCGGTCACCATTCTTTCAACCAGGCATTGTCACCATTCTCTCAACCAGCCAGATCGATTCACCATTCTCTCAACCAGCGGTAATATCAGAGTCATTTCTCTCAACCAGCGGTTCACCATTCTCTCAACCAGCGTCACCATTCTGAAAACCAGCGGTGTCACCATTCTCTCAACCAGCAACAGTGACACCATTCTCTTTTTGACAACCAGTTTGGGGACAGTCACTGGAAATTCAGATCTCAACCAGCGTCCATTAGAAAGGCCTTCCCCCATTCTCTCAACCAGCGTCACCATTCTCTCAACCAGGCGTTGATTCTCTCAACCAGCGTCACCCATTCTCTCAACCAGCGTCAAAACTCAACCAGCGTCACCATTCTCTCAACCAGCGTGACCATTCTCGAACTGTTTGAGGACAACCAAAGGAACTTTGCACCATTCTCAGTCAACCAGGCAGTTCTACCATTCTCTCAACCAGGATTCGACATGGCTAGGACCATTCTGGAGTCAACCAGACTTTGGGACTTCATGTTGACATCTCAAAACCAGCTTTTACGGTTACACCATTCTGGGTCAACCAGCCTGGGTTAACCTCTACATCACCATTCTCTAAAGGCTATCAGCGTCTAGGGGCCATTCTGGGCTCAACCAGACGGGTATACATTTACTAAGACTTCAGTATTTTTTTCATGTGGGACCCCATGGCAAAATGAATAGAATTGCAGGACATTATAATTGCTTTTTTAAATCTTATGTTATAAAATTGCAAAGTTCTCTTCTCTCAACCAGAAAACATTTTCTTTACGGCAAAATGATTAGATTTGCTGAAATGATCAACCAGCGTGAGATGGGGGAGCACCATTTTGCCCCCCTCTGTGAACCAGCTGTGTTGACCAAAATGCTTCTATGCAACCAGCTTCACCATTCTCTCAACCAGCGGTGTGCATCTCAAATTCTCCATTCAAATGCACTACTTCTCACCATTCTCTCAACCAGCTTCACCATTCTCTCAACCAGCGGGACACAGTCACCATTCTCTCAACCAGCCACCATTCTCTCAACCAGCTCACCATTCTCTCAACCAGCGTCACCATTCTCTCAACCAGCGTCACCATTCTCTCAACCAGCGTCACCATTCTCTCAACCAGCTGGAGGGAGGAGGAGGTCACCATTCTCTCAACCAGCTGGAGGAGGAGAGGAGTCACCATTCTCTCAGGAGGAGGAGGTATGGGCCAGACTGGAGGAGGAGAGGAGGTATGGCACCATTCTCTCAACCAGCTGTCACCATTCTCTCAACCAGCTTCACCATTCTCTCAACCATGACTGTCACCATTCTCTCACAGACTGGAGCTAGAGGAGAGGAGGTATCTCTCAACTGTATACAGCTGGAGGAGGAGAGGAGGTATGGCTGTATTACATATGACTGGAGGAGGAGAGGAGGTATGGCTCATATGACTGGAAGGAGAGGAGGTATGGCTGTATTACATATGACTGGAGGGAGGAGAGGAGGTATGGCTGTATTACATATGACTGGAGGAGGAGAGGAGGTATGGCTCAATGACTGGAGGAGGAGGGAGGTATGGCTGTATTACATATGACTGGAGGAGGAGAGGAGGTATGGCTGTATTACATATGACTGGAGAGGAGAGGAGAGGAGGTATGGCAACATATGACTGGAGCTGTATTACACCTGGAGGAGGAGAGGAGGTTCTGTATTACATATGACTGGAGGACCAGCGTCACCATTCTCATCTGGAGGGAGAGGAGGTATGGCTGTATTACAGCTGGAGGAGGAGAGGAGGTATGGCACCATTCTCTCAACCAGAGGAGAGGAGGTATGGCTGTACATATGACATATCTCTCAACCAGACTGGAGGAGGAGAGGGAGAGGAGGTCACCTGGATTCTCTCAACCAGCTGGAGGAGGAGAGGAGGTCACCATTCTCTCAGACCAGCTGTCACCAGGGAGAGGAGGTATGGCTGTATTACATATGACTGGAGAGGAGAGGAGGTATGGCTGTATTACATATGACGTCACCATTCTCTCAACCAGCTGTCACCATTCTCTCTGGAGAGGAGAGGAGGTAATCCTTTATTACAGCTGTCACCATTCTCTCAACCAGAATAACACCATTCTCTCAACCAGTGTTAAAGTTTGGACACCATTCTCTTTTCAACCAGCTTCACCATTCTCTCAACCAGCGTCACCATTCTCTCCAACCAGCGTCACCATTCTCTCAACCAGCGTCACCATTCTCTCAACCAGCGTCACCATTCTCTCAACCAGCGTCACCATTCTCTCAACCAGCGTCACCATTCTCTCAACCAGCGTCACCATTCTCTCAACCAGCGTCACCATTCTCTCAACCAGCTTCACCATTCTCTCAACCAGCGTCACCATTCTCTCAACCAGCGTCACCATTCTCTCAACCAGCGTCACCATTCTCTCAACCAGCGTCACCATTCTCTCAACCAGCGTCACCATTCTCTCAACCAGCGTCACCATTCTCTCAACCGGCGTCACCATTCTCTCAACCGGCGTCACCATTCTCTCAACCGGCGTCACCATTCTCTCAACCGGCGTCACCATTCTCTCAACCGGCGTCACCATTCTCTCAACCGGCGTCACCATTCTCTCAACCGGCGTCACCATTCTCTCAACCGGCGTCACCATTCTCTCAACCGGCGTCACCATTCTCTCAACCGGCGTCACCATTCTCTCAACCAGCGTCACCATTCTCTCAACCAGCGTCACCATTCTCTCAACCGGCGTCACCATTCTCTCAACCAGCGTCACCATTCTCTCAACCAGCGTCACCATTCTCTCAACCAGCGTCACCATTCTCTCAACCAGCGTCACCATTCTCTCAACCAGCGTCACCATTCTCTCAACCAGCGTCACCATTCTCTCAGCCAGCGTCACCATTCTCTCAACCAGCGTCACCATTCTCTCAACCAGCGTCACCATTCTCTCAACCAGCGTCACCATTCTCTCAACCAGCGTCACCATTCTCTCAACCAGCTCACCATTCTCTCAACCAGCTTCACCATTCTCTCAACCAGCGTCACCATTCTCTCAACCAGCGTCACCATTCTCTCAACCAGCTTCACCATTCTCAACCAGCGTCACCATTCTCTCAAACCAGCGTCACCATTCTCTCAACCAGCGTCACCATTCTCTCAACCAGAGTCACCATTCTCTCAATCAGCGTCACCATTCTCTCAACCAGCGTCACCATTCTCTCAACCAGCGTCACCATTCTCTCAACCAGCTTCACCATTCTCTCAACCAGCGTCACCATTCTCTCAACCAGCTTCACCATTTTCTCAACCAGCGTCACCATTCTCTCAACCAGTGTCACCATTCTCTCAACCAGCTTCACCATTCTCTCAACCAGCGTCACCATTCTCTCAACCAGCGTCACCATTTTCTCAACAAACTTAATGAAGAATGCTTTTCCAATGCTCTTGAAGGAGTTCCCAGATATGCTGAGCACTTGTTGGCTGCTTTTCCTTCACTCTGTGGTCCAACTGATCTCAAAACATCTCAGTTGGGTTGAGGTCGGGTGATTGTGGAGGCCAGGTCATCTGAGGCAGCACTCCATGACTCTCCTTCTTGGTCAAATAGCCCTTCTACAGCCTGGAGGTGTGTTGGGTCATTGACCTGTTGAAAAACAAATGATAGCCCCACTAAGCACAAACCAGATGGGACGGCGTATCGCTGCAGAATGCTGTGGTAGCCATGCTGGTTAAGTGTGCCTTGAATTCTAAATAAATCACTGACCGTATCACCAGCAAAGCACCCACACACCATCACACCTCCTCCTCCATGCTTCATGATGGGAACCACACATTCTGAGATCATCTGTTCACCTACTCTGCATCTCACAAAGACACGGGCGGTTGGAACCAAAAATCTCACATTTGGACTCATCAGACTAAAGGACAGATGTCCATCGGTCTAATGTCCATTGCTTGTGTTTCTTGGACCAAGCAAGTCTCTTCTTGTTATTGGTGCCCTTTTAATAGTGGTTTACTTTGCATTTACATTTAAGTCATTTAGCAGACGCTCTTATCCAGAGCGACTTACAAATTGGCCTTTGCAGAAATTCAACCATGAAGGCCTGATTCACACAATCTCTGAACAGTTGATGTTGAGATGTCTGTTACTTGAACTCTGTGGCCCATTTAATTGGGCTGCAATTTCTGAGGCTGGTAAATCTAATGAACTTATCCTCTGCAGCAGAGGTAACTCTGGGTCTTCCTTTCCTGTGGCGGTCCTCATGAGAGCCAGTTTCATCATAGCGCTTGATGGTTTTGTGACTGCACTTGAAGAAAGCGTTGTTGAACATTTTCATTATTGACTGACCTTCATGTCTTAAAGTAATAATGGACTTTTGTTGGTCTTTGCATATTTGAGCTGTTTTTGCCATAATATGGACTTTTACCAAATAGGGATATATTATGTATACCATCCCTACTATCCCTACTTTGTCCCAACACAACTGATTGGCTCAAACACATTAAGAAGGAAAGAAATTCCACTTTTAACTTTTAACAAGGCACATCTGTTAATTTAAACACATTCCAGGTGACTACCTCATGAAGCTGGTTGAGAGAATGCCAAGAGTGTGCAAAGCTGTCATCAAGGCAAAGAGTGGCTATTTGTAGAATGACAAAGTGAAAACAGGTTTTAGAAATTTTTGCAAATGTATTGAAAATGACAAACAAATACCTTATTTACAAAATTATTCAGACCCTTTGCTTACGAGACTCAAAATTGAGCTCCGGTGCATCTTGTGTCCATTGATCGTCCTTGAGATGTTTCTACAACTTGATTGGAGTCCACCTGTGGTAAATTCAATTAGTTGGAAATGATTTGTGAAGATGCACACCTGTCTAGATAAAGTCCCGCAGTTGACAATGCATGTCAGCGAAAAAAACAAGCAATGAGGTAGAATGAATTTTCCGTATTGTGTCGAGGCACACATCTGGGTGAGGGTACCAAAATATTTCTGCAGCATTGAAGTTCCCCAAGAACACAATGGTCTCCATTCTTAAATGGAAGATGTTCAGAACCATCAAGTCGCTTCCTGTCTGGCCGCCCAGACAAGCTGAGCAATCAGGGGAGAAGGTCCTTGGTCAGAGAGTTGGCTACATAATTCCATATGTGTAATTTCATAGTTTTGATGTGTTAACTATTATTCTGCAATGTAGTAAATGGTAAAAATAAAGAAAAGCCCTTGAATGAGTTGGTGTCCAAACGTTTGACTGGTACTGTACATTTAAATATACATGTTTACATACATTGAACTTCTCTATCTATCACATAACAATGTGTTACTGAGCTCTTCATCCTTCATCTCTTTACCCTCAGCCACTCAGACCACTCTCTTTACCCTCAGCCACTCAGACCAGCCACTCTCTTTACCCTCAGCCACTCAGACCACTCTCTTTACCCTCAGCCACTCAGACCACTCTCTTTACCCTCAGCCACTCAGACCACTCTCTTTACCCTCAGCCACTCAGACCACTCTCTTTACCCTCAGCCACTCAGACCACTCTCTTTACCCTCAGCCACTCAGACCACTCTCTTTACCCTCAGCCACTCACCCTCAGCCCTCAGACCACTCTCTTACACTCAGCCACTCAGACCACTCTCTTTACCCTCAGCCACTCAGACCACTCTCTTTACCCTCAGCCACTCAGACCACTCTCTTTACCCTCAGCCACTCAGACCACTCTCTTTACCCTCAGCCACTCAGACCACTCTCTTTACCCTCAGCCACTCAGACCACTCTCTTTACCCTCAGCCACTCAGACCACTCTCTTTACCCTCAGCCACTCAGACCACTCTCTTTACCTCAGCCACTCAGACCACTCTCTTTAGACCCTCAGCCACTCAGACCACTCTCTTTACCCTCAGCCACTCAGACCACTCTCTTTACCCTCAGCCACTCAGACCACTCTCTTTACCCTCAGCCACTCAGACCACTCTCTTTACCCTCAGCCACTCAGACCACTCTCTTTACCCTCAGCCACTCAGACCACTCTCTTTACCCTCAGCCACTCAGACCACTCTCTTTACCCTCAGACCAGACTCTCTTTACCCTCAGCCACTCAGACCACTCTCTTTACCCTCAGCCACTCAGACCACTCTCTTTACCCTCAGCCACTCAGACCACTCTCTTTACCCTCAGCCACTCAGACCACTCTCTTTACCCTCAGCCACTCAGACCACTCTCTTTACACTCAGCCACTCAGACCACTCTCTTTACCCTCAGCCACTCAGACCACTCTCTTTACCCTCAGCCACTCAGACCACTCTCTTTACCCTCAGCCACTCAGACCACTCTCTTTACCCTCAGCCACTCAGACCACTCTCTTTACCCTCAGCCACTCAGACCACTCTCTTTACCCTCAGCCACTCAGACCACTCTCTTTACACTCAGCCACTCAGACCACTCTCTTTACACTCAGCCACTCAGACCACTCTCTTTACCCTCAGACCACTCTCTTTACCCTCAGCCACTCAGACCACTCTCTTTACACTCAGCCACTCAGACCACTCTCTTTACCCTCAGCCACTCAGACCACTCTCTTTACACTCAGCCACTCAGACCACTCTCTTTACCCTCAGACCAGACTCTCTTTACCCTCAGCCACTCAGACCACTCAGACCACTCTTTACCCTCAGCCACTCAGACCACTCTCTTTACCCTCAGCCACTCAGACCACTCTCTTTACCCTCAGACCACTCTCTTTACCCTCAGACCACTCTCTTTTACCCTCAGCCACTCAGACCACTCTCTTTACCCTCAGCCACTCAGACCACTCTCTTTACCCTCAGCCACTCAGACCACTCTCTTTACCCTCAGCCTCAGACCACTCTCTTTACCCTCAGCCACTCAGACCACTCTCTTTACACTCAGCCACTCAGACCACTCTCTTTACCCTCAGCCACTCAGACCACTCTCTTTACCCTCAGCCACTCAGACCACTCTCTTTACCCTCAGCCACTCAGACCAGACCCTCTCTTTACCCTCAGCCACTCAGACCACTCTCTTTACCCTCAGCCACTCAGACCACTCTCTTTACCCTCAGCCACTCAGACCACTCTCTTTACACCTCAGCCACTCAGACCACTCTCTTTACCCTCAGACCACTCTCTTTACCCTCAGCCACCAGACCACTCTCTTTACCCTCAGACCAGACCACTCTCTTTACCCTCAGACCACTCTCTTTACCCTCAGCCACTCAGACCACTCTCTTTACCCTCAGACCACTCTCTTTACCCTCAGCCACTCAGACCACTCTCTTTACCCTCAGCCACTCAGACCACTCTCTTTACCCTCAGACCACTCTCTTTACCCTCAGCCACTCAGACCACTCTCTTTACCCTCAGCCACTCAGACCACTCTCTTTACCCTCAGCCACTCAGACCACTCTCTTTACCCTCAGCCACTCAGACCACTCTCTTTACCCTCAGCCACCAGACCACTCTCTTTACCCTCAGCCACTCAGACCACTCTCTTTACCCTCAGCCACTCAGACCACTCTCTTTACCCTCAGCCACTCAGACCACTCTCTTTACCCTCAGACCACTCTCTCTTTACCCTCAGACCACTCTCTTTACCCCTCAGACCACTCCCTTTACCCTCAGACCAGACCACTCTCTTTACCCTCAGCCATTCAGACCACTCTCTTTACCCTCCAGCCACTCAGACCACTCTCTTTACCCTCAGCCACTCAGACCACTCTCTTTACCCTCAGCCACTCAGACCACTCTCTTTACCCTCAGACCACTCAGACCACTCTCTTTACCCAGCCACTCAGACCACTCTCTTTACCCTCAGACCACTCTCTTTACCCTCAGACCAGACTCTCTTTACCCTCAGCCACTCTCAGACCACTCACCCTCAGACCACTCTCTTTACCCTCAGCCACTCAGACCACTCTCTTTACCCTCAGCCACTCAGACCACTCTCTTTACCCTCAGCCCTCTCTTTACCCTCAGACCACTCTCTTTACCCTCAGACCACTCTCTTTACCCTCAGACCACTCTCTTTACCCTCAGCCACCAGACCACTCTCTTTACCCTCAGCCACCAGACCACTCTCTTTACCCTCAGACCACTCAGACCACTCTCTTTACCCTCAGCCACCAGACCACTCTTTTCAGCCCTCAGACCACTCAGACCAGACTCTCTTTACCCTCAGCCACTCAGACCACTCTCTTTACCCTCAGACCACTCTCTTTACCCTCAGCCACTCAGACCACTCTCTTTACCCTCAGCCACTCAGACCACTCTCTTTACCCTCAGCCACTCAGACCACTCTCTTTACCCTCAGCCACTCAGACCACTCTCTTTACCCTCAGCCACTCAGACCACTCTCTTTACCCTCAGCCACTCAGACCACTCTCTTTACCCTCAGCCACTCAGACCACTCTCTTTAGACCCTCAGCCACTCAGACCACTCTCTTTACCCTCAGCCCTCAGACCACTCTCTTTACCCTCAGACCACTCTCTTTACCCTCAGCCACTCAGACCACTCTCTTTACCCTCAGCCACTCAGACCACTCTCTTTACCCTCAGCCACTCAGACCACTCTCTTTATACCCTCAGCCACTCAGACCACTCTCTTTATACCCTCAGCCACTCAGACCACTCTCTTTACCCTCAGCCACTCAGACCACTCTCTTTACCCTCAGCCACTCAGACCACTCTCTTTACCCTCAGCCACTCAGACCACTCTCTTTACCCTCAGCCATTCAGACCACTCTCTTTACCCTCAGCCACTCAGACCACTCTCTTTACCCTCAGACCACTCTCTTTACCCTCAGACCACTCTCTTTACCCTCAGCCACTCAGACCACTCTCTTTACACTCAGCCACTCAGACCACTCTCTTTACCCTCAGCCATTCAGACCACTCTCTTTACCCTCAGCCACTCAGACCACTCTCTTTACCCTCAGCCACTCAGACCACTCTCTTTACCCTCAGCCCTAAGACCACTCTCTTTACCCTCAGCCACTCAGACCACTCTCTTTGCCCTCAGCCACTCAGACCACTCTCTTTACCCTCAGACCACTCTCTTTACACTCAGCCACTCAGACCACTCTCTTTACCCTCAGCCTAAGACCACTCTCTTTACCCTCAGCCACTCAGACCACTCTCTTTACCCTCAGCCACTCAGACCACTCTCTTTACCCTCAGACCACTCTCTTTACCCTCAGCCACTCAGACCACTCTCTTTACCCTCAGCCACTCAGACCACTCTCTTTACCCTCAGACCACTCTCTTTACCCTCAGCCACTCAGACCACTCTCTTTACCCTCAGCCACTCAGACCACTCTCTTTACCCTCAGCCACTCAGACCACTCCCTTTACCCTCAGACCACTCTCTTTACCCTCAGCCACTCAGACCACTCTCTTTACCCTCAGCCACTCAGACCACTCTCTTTACCCTCAGCCACTCAGACCACTCTCTTTACCCTCAGCCACTCAGACCACTCTCTTTACCCTCAGACCAGACCACTCTCTTTACCCTCAGCCACTCAGACCACTCTCTTTACACTCAGCCACTCAGACCACTCTCTTTACGCTCAGCCACTCAGACCACTCTCTTTAACCTCAGCCACTCAGACCACTCTCTTTACCCTCAGACCACTCTCTTTACACTCAGCCACTCAGACCACTCTATTTACCCTCAGCCCTAAGACCACTCTCTTTACCCTCAGCCACTCAGACCACTCTCTTTACCCTCAGCCACTCAGACCACTCTTTACCCTCAGACCACTCTCTTTACCCTCAGCCACTCAGACCACTCTCTTTACCCTCAGCCACTCAGACCACTCTTTTACCCTCAGACCACTCTCTTTACCCTCAGCCACTCAGACCACTCTCTTTACCCTCAGCCACTCAGACCACTCTCTTTACCCTCAGCCACTCAGACCACTCTCTTTACCCTCAGACCACTCTCTTTACCCTCAGCCACTCAGACCACTCTCTTTACCCTCAGCCACTCAGACCACTCTCTTTACCCTCAGCCACTCAGACCACTCTCTTTACCCTCAGACCACTCTCTTTACCCTCAGCCACTCAGACCACTCTCTTTACACTCAGCCACCAGACCACTCTCTTTACGCTCAGCCACTCAGACCACTCTCTTTAACCTCAGCCACTCAGACCACTCTCTTTACCCTCAGACCACTCTCTTTACCCTCAGCCACTCAGACCACTCTCTTTACCCTCAGCCACCCTCAGACCACTCTTTTACCCTCAGCCACTCAGACCACTCTCTTTACCCTCAGCCACTCAGACCACTCTCTTTACCCTCAGCCACTCAGACCACTCTCTTTACCCTCAGCCACTCAGACCACTCTCTTTACCCTCAGCCACTCAGACCACTCTCTTTACCCTCAGACCACTCTCTTTCCCCTCAGACCACTCTCTTTACCTTCAGCCACTCAGACCACTCTCTTTACCCTCAGACCACTCTCTTTACCCTCAGCCACTCAGACCACTCTCTTTACCCTCAGCCACTCAGACCACTCTCTTTACCCTCAGCCACTCAGACCACTCTCTTTACCCTCAGACCACTCTCTTTCCCCTCAGACCACTCTCTTTACCTTCAGCCACTCAGACCACTCTCTTTACCCTCAGACCACTCTCTTTCCCCTCAGACCACTCTCTTTACCTTCAGCCACTCAGACCACTCTCTTTACCCTCAGACCACTCTCTTTACCCTCAGCCACTCAGACCACTCTCTTTACCCTCAGCCACTCAGACCACTCTCTTTACCCTCAGCCACTCAGACCACTCTCTTTACCCTAAGCCACTCAGACCACTCTCTTTACCCTCAGCCACTCAGACCACTCTCTTTACCCTCAGCCACTCAGACCACTCTCTTTACCCTCAGACCACTCTCTTTACCCTCAGCCACTCAGACCACTCTCTTTACACTCAGCCACTCAGACCACTCTCTTTACGCTCAGCCACTCAGACCACTCTCTTTAACCTCAGCCACTCAGACCACTCTCTTTACCCTCAGACCACTCTCTTTACCCTCAGCCACTCAGACCACTCTCTTTACCCTCAGCCACTCAGACCACTCTCTTTACCCTCAGCCACTCAGACCACTCTCTTTACCCTCAGACCACTCTCTTTCCCCTCAGACCACTCTCTTTACCTTCAGCCACTCAGACCACTCTCTTTACCCTCAGACCACTCTCTTTACCCTCAGCCACTCAGACCACTCTCTTTACCCTCAGACCACTCTCTTTACCTTCAGCCACTCAGACCACTCTCTTTACCCTCAGACCACTCTCTTTACCCTCAGACCACTCTCTTTACCCTCAGCCACTCAGACCACTCTCTTTACCCTCAGCCACTCAGACCACTCTCTTTACCCTCAGCCACTCAGACCACTCTCTTTACCCTCAGCCACTCAGACCACTCTCTTTACCCTCAGCCACTCAGACCACTCTCTTTACCCTCAGCCACTCAGACCACCTGTTTGGTTTCCATGTGCCCTATATATTTTTCAATTGTGCTGTGATGTTTTACATTTTTGTCAAAGATCAAAACCTTTACGAGTATTTTATATTTATTATATATATTTACTATCCGTTTCTTTCAGCCAATCCTCAGTCATTTTTGTCAGTGCTGAGCATGATGAGCCCTTTCCTATAAGCATTTTCTTTTGTAAATTAACTAACTTTGTATTTAATCAAATACATTTTTTCCCAAAAGTTTACACTGCACTGGTAACAGGCTGATTGATCGGCTGTTTGAAATATTAAAGGGTGATCTGCTATTCTTGGGTAGCTGAATGACCTTTGACTCCCTCCGGGTCTGAGGGCGCACACAGTTTTCTAGGCTTAAATTGAAGATGTGGAAAACAAGTCACAATGTATTCCTCTACCAATCTCAGTAATGTACCATCCAAAAAGACTTTTGACCATCTAGAATGGCCTTTTCTATTCACTTTGGAAGCGTTCAACTTTACATCCTAAATAATAATAATAATAAAAATGTTTATACAAATGTCCCGAAGCAAAAATATACAAAAATAAAATAATAGATTATCTGATGAAAGGGGCATAAGACCCGCAGAAATAATTTGACCCAAACGTTAACAGGTAAACAATCAAATAAAATGATTTACTCCTGATATACCTGACCAATACTGAAAACTCGATGTCCCCCTTGCTAGAAATATTTTCAGAATATTCTAAAAGCTCTCCATTAAAAAAATGTACGTGGAAAAAACAGAAATAATGGCAATAGGAAAAATGAAAAGAATAACTCCCCATCTACAGCTTTAAGTGGACCACAATAATAAAGGTTAGAAGGCTTAAGGAAGGACTAAACCCTTTTTTAAAATGACACTCAAACTTAGAAGGCTTAAGGAAGGACTAAAATGACACTCAAATCTAACTGCCTGTAGCTCAGGACCTGAAGGATATGCATATTCCTGATACCATTTAAAATGAAACACTTTGAAGTTTGTGGAAATGTGAAATTAATGTAGGAGAATATAATACATTAGATCTGGTAAAAGATCATGTAAAAATGTGTTCTATTTGTTTTTTTGTTCCAAAGGACCATACGTTGAGATTGGATTGTACGTGTAATGTAGATGTTGTCCACAAGATGGCAGCATTGTGTGTGCAAAGTTTCAGACTGATCCAGTGAAGAATTACATCACGACACAATATTTTGCATCAATTTTGCACAAATGTGCTGAATTGGTCAATTTATACATTCTCAACTAAATAGAGACTAACTATAGAAAACTTACAAACATGCTATGGTAATACATTTAACATGCTATGGTAATACATTTAACATGCTATGGTAATACATTTAACATGCTATGGTAATACATTTAACATGCTATGGTAATACATTTAACATGCTATGGTAATACATTTAACATGCTATGGTAATACATTTTTGTTTAGTTTACACATTCCCAGGAAAGTCATACACGATGGATCATTAGCTTCCATACAGATAAGACACTAACCTTCACACATCTAGATGGCCGGGTGGGTGTGGTGCCAGAGACGGCAGGGGTTCAAGCTGTAGAACCCAGTTCCTACATTTGAGTGTAAAAATAGATTTTTATCAAACAAAACTATGCTGCATTTTTATCTCTGGGACCCTCAGGGTGGCAAATCAGAGCAAGATTACTGAATGTATCAAACCAGTTGCTGTGATTTGTTATTTTTGCACTATCCTCAAACAATAGCA
This sequence comes from Oncorhynchus keta, assembly GCF_023373465.1. Taxonomy (NCBI): domain Eukaryota; kingdom Metazoa; phylum Chordata; class Actinopteri; order Salmoniformes; family Salmonidae; genus Oncorhynchus; species Oncorhynchus keta. Next base: position 3,072,936 of record NC_068429.1, on the reverse strand, counting down.
TGTTATTTGTTTTTGCTGTGAAATCTACTGTAACACTGCAGTTAGATTAACAAGAATTTAAGCTTTCTACCCATATAAGATATGTCAATGTCCCGGAAAGATGGCTGTTGTTTACAATCTCATTCTAGTCTCATTATCTCATATTAAGCAACGACTGTCTTGGTTGAGGGACACCAATCCCGTAGAGGTTAATAAGTGACAAATATATAAAGATAACTTTATTCCATTTTACTCAACAATATGAAAGCAGATCTAATTAAATGGAACATTCTGCCCATAAATCTTAAAGGTAGAATAAACCTCTTGAACGGCATGGCAAGTTTTTAGATTTATTCTTGATAATACCGAAGATGTTCTTTAAAAAAAAAAAAAGGTATACTCGATCATAATACTTTTTATAATCAAACTCATCGAATAAATAGGAACGTTTTATGTCTTCCAGAGTCTGTGGGTTTTAACCTTCCGGATTTGGAATTGTATCAACTCACCACCCAGGGACTTGCAACATCTAGTCACTAAAGAGGAACAACGGGTACATATTAAAGATGCTCATCTCCAGAATATGTTGTCTATTTTGAAAGGATACAGCTGAGAACATGAACAAGTTCACTACAATATGGAGGAAAATGAAACCAATATCGCTCCCTACAAACACAACCCTATGGAACGATCCTTGGATTGATTTTCACAATTCACTGATACGTTGACCCACATGGAAGACTAAAGGCATAGAAACCGTACATGACTTGTTAACAGGAAATACATACATTTCCATGACAGAATTAAAAATCAATTTTGGACTGACTAATGTGCTTTTCAGAAAGTATTCACACCCCTTGACTTTTTCCACTGTGTTGTTACGTCTGAATTTAAAATTGATTATATTGAGTTTTTTTTGGTCACTGGCCTACATACAATACCCCATAATGTCAAAGTGGAATTATGTTTGTCAAAAGTTTTACAAATTAATAAAAATTGAAAAGCTGAAATGTCTTGAGTCAATAAGTATTCAACCCCTTTGTTATGGCAAGCCTAAATAAGTTCAGGGGTAAAAAATCTGCTTAACAAGTCACACAATAAGTTGCAAGGACTCTGTGTGCAATAATTGTGTTTAAAATTCATTTTGAATGACTATTTGATCTCTGTAACCCACACATACTGTACCCCACAATTATCAACCACAAAGACCAGGGAGGCTTTGCCTTGCAACCTGTTGGTAGATGGGTAAAAAAAGACATTGAATATCCCTTTGAGCACGGTGAAGGTATTAATAACACTTTGGGGTTATTGATACAATATCCAGTCACTACAAAGATACAGGCGTCCTTCCTAACTCAGTTGCCCGGAGAGGAAGGAAACCATTCAGGGATTTCACCATGAGGCCAATGGTGACTTTAAAACAGGTACAGTTTATTGGCTGTGACAGGAGAAAACTGAGGTTGGATCAACAACATTGCAGTTACTCCACAATACTAACCTAATTGATAGAGTGAAAGGAAGGAAGCCTGTACAGGATAAAAATATATTTCAAAACATGCATCCTGCGCTAAAGTAATACTGCAAAAATGTGGGAAAGCACTTCACTTTTGTCATGCATACAAAGTGTTATGTTTAGGGCAATTCCAATACAACACGTTACTGAGTACCACTCCATATTTTCTAGCATAGTGCTGCCTGCATCATGTTATGGGTATGCTTGTAGTCGTTAAGGACTGGGGAGTTTTTCAGGATAAAAAAATTAACTGAATGGCGCTAAGCACATTTTAAAATCCCAGAGGAAAACCTGGTTCAGTCTGCTTTCCACCAGACACTGGTAGATGAGTTCACCTTTCAGCAGGATGATAACCTAAAACACAAGGCCAAATCTAGACTAGAGTTGCTTACCCACCTTGCAGCAAAATATTTTATTGCCCCCTCTTGACGGTGGAGAAAAATTACAATAGAGAAAATGTTGCAGTTTTAAAGGCCCAGTGCGGTCAAAAATGTGATTTTCTTTGTTTTATATACAGTGCATTCAGACAGTATTTAGACCCCTTTCCCTTTCCCAAATGTATTAAAAGTAAAAACATGAATACCTTATTTACGTAAGTATTCAGACCTTTGCTATGACTTATACCATGCTAATATGATATCTGAGTGCCAGGTCACGGCCCCTCCAGTTGTTATTTGTCCTAGATTACTACTAGCCCCCGTCTCCCTAACAACCTACTGTGTCTCTCTAACCCCTTTCTCCTCTCCTCCATACCCCTAACAACCTATTTTGACTCCCTCAGACCCACTGTGACTCCCTCGGACCCACTGTGACTCCCTCGGACCCACTGTGACTCCCTCGGACCCACTGTGACTCCCTCGGACCCACTGTGACTCCCTCGGACCCACTGTGACTCCCTCAGACCCACTGTGACTCGGACCTACTGTGACTCCCTCTGACCCCTGTCTCCTCTCCTCCAGATCCCCTAGCAAGCCTTCAAGATGGAGGAGGAACAGTGCTTCTACAATGAGTCCATTGCCTTCTTCTACAACCACAGTGGAAAGTACCTGGCTACAGAGTGGAATACCGTCAGTAAGCTGGTGATGGGGCTGGGTATCACAGTATGTATCTTCATCATGCTGGCTAACTTGCTGGTCATGGTGGCTATATACGTCAACCGCCGCTTCCACTTCCCTATTTACTACCTGATGGCCAACCTGGCGGCCGCGGACTTCTTTGCCGGCCTGGCGTACTTCTACCTGATGTTCAACACGGGCCCGAACACGCGGCGCCTCACGGTCTCCACGTGGCTGCTCCGACAGGGTCTCATCGACACGTCCCTCACGGCGTCCGTGTGTAACCTCCTCGCCATCGCCATCGAGCGCCACATCACCGTTTTCCGCATGCAGCTACACACGCGCATGTCCAACCGGCGTGTGGTGGTGGTGATTGTCGTCATCTGGACCTTGTCTATCGTCATGGGAGCCATCCCGTCGGTAGGGTGGAACTGTATCTGTGACATCGGCACGTGTTCTAGCATGGCTCCGCTGTACTGTAACTCCTACCTGGTGTTCTGGGCCGTATTCAACCTGGTCACCTTCCTGGTCATGGTGGTGCTGTACGCTCACATCTTTATGTACGTGAGACAGAGGACCATGAGGATGAGCAGACACAGCTCTGGGCCACGCAGGAACAGAGACACCATGATGAGTCTGCTGAAGACTGTCGTCATCGTATTGGTAAGAACCTCCACTACCTTCACACCAGAAACTATATGTTAGATACTAGTACTGCGTAGGACCATGCAGGAACTGAGACATCATGATGAGCCTGCTGAAGACTGTCAGGATTGTACTGGGTAAGACCTTACCCTTGACATCCCATAATAACATAACACAGTATCCCTGTAAAACTGAGGAACCTGGAGTAAGGATTAGGGATGTTGTCATGACCGTATTACTGCCATACTGGAAGTCGTCAGTCACGATCGCAGTAAAATTCTACGTGACTGTTGAGCCCAGGTAATCCCCTCTATTGTTCCTCCATCAGGTCCTAATGGCCTGGTACTCAGGGCTCTATTGTCCCTCCATCAGGTCCTAATGGCCTGGTACTCAGGGCTCTATGGCCTGGTACTCAGGGCTCTATTGTCCCTCCATCAGGTCCTAATGGCCTGGTACTCAGGGCTCTATGGCCTGGTACTCAGGGCTCTATTGTCCCTCCATCAGGTCCTAATGGCCTGGTACTCAGGGCCTATGGCCTGGTACTCAGGGCTCTATTGTCCCTCCATCAGGTTCTAATGGCCTGGTACTCAGGGCTCTATGGCCTGGTACTCAGGGCTCTATTGTCCCTCCATCAGGTCCTAATGGCCTGGTACTCAGGGCTCTATGGCCTGGTACTCGGGCTCTATTGCCTAGTACTCAGGGCTCTATTGTCCCTCCATCAGGTCCTAATGGCCTGGTACTCAGGTCTCTATTGTCCCTCCATCAGGTCCTAATGGCCTGGTACTCAGGGCTCTATGTCCTGGTACTCAGGTCTCTATTGTCCCTCCATCAGGTCCTAATGGCCTGTTACTCATGGCTCTATGGCCTGGTACTCGGCTCTATTGCCTAGTACTCAGGGCTCTATTGTCCCTCCATCAGGTCCTAATGTCCTGGTACTCAGGTCTCTATTGTCCCTCCATCAGGTCCTAATGGCCTGGTACTCAGGTTTTTTGGCCCTCTAACCTAATCTGAAAGCAATGAAATTGAAAATTGCAAACACTTATTATCAAAACAGTATTGTGCTTTAAAACTCACCTCGCTGTGATTGATCAATTTGAAGGAAGAAGGGCAAGCGGGTTGATTTGTAAAACATGGTCGTTGGATGGATGTTGTTTCAAAGCCTAACACAAAGAAATGGACAGCGCTTTCTAAGGTGATGATTCATTTAAATCACCAATATTAGGGCTTATGTATAAGCCTATAAATGAGCCCAACCGCCCACCCCCTCCTAAAATGTTCATAATTAATTGGGTGACACATTTACCTATAGCTCCAGAATCTCTCCACCATGTGTTTCCATCTCCTCCTCTTCTTCATTCCTTCCTCCAGAACATCTCTCCACCACGTGTTTCCATCTCCTCCTCTTCTTCATTCCTTCCTCCAGAACATCTCTCCACCATGTGTTTCCATCTCCTCCTCTTCTTCATTCCTTCCTCCAGAACATCTCTCCACCATGTGTTTCCATCTCCTCCTCTTCTTCATTCCTTCCTCCAGAACATCTCTCCACCACGTGTTTCCATCTCCTCCTCTTCTTCATTCCTTCCTCCAGAACATCTCTCCACCATGTGTTTCCATCTCCTCCTCCCTCTTCTTCATTCCGTCCTCCAGAACATCTCTCCACCATGTGTTTCCATCTCCTCCTCTTCTTCATTCCTTCCTCCAGAACATCTCTCCACCATGTGTTTCCATCTCCTCTTCTTCATTCCTTCCTCCAGAACATCTCTCCACCATGTGTTTCCATCTCCTCCTCTTCTTCATTCCTTCCTCCAGAACATCTCTCCACCATGTGTTTCCATCTCCTCCTCTTCTTCATTCCGTCCTCCAGAACATCTCTCCACCATGTGTTTCCATCTCCTCCTCTTCTTCATTCCTTCCTCCAGAACATCTCTCCACCATGTGTTTCCATCTCCTCCTCTTCTTCATTCCTTCCTCCAGAACATCTCTCCACCATGTGTTTCCATCTCCTCCTCTTCTTCATTCCTTCCTCCAGAACATCTCTCCACCATGTGTTTCCATCTCCTCCTCTTCTTCATTCCTTCCTCCAGAACATCTCTCCACCATGTGTTTCCATCTCCTCCTCTTCTTCATTCCTTTCTCCAGAACATCTCTCCACCATGTGTTTCCATCTCCTCCTCTTCTTCATTCCTTCCTCCAGAACATCTCTCCACCATGTGTTTCCATCTCCTCTAGAGGTCGGCCAATTAGGGACGATTTCAAGTTTTCATAACAATCGGTAATCAGCATTTTTGGACACCGATCATGGCCGATTACGTTGCACTCCACGAGGAGACTGCGTGGCAGGCTTACTACCTGTTATGCGAGTGCAGCAAGGAGCCAAGGTAAAGTGCTAGCTAGCATGAAACGTATCTTATAAAAAAAAAAAAAACAATCAATCTTAACATAATCACTAGTTAACTACACATGGTTGATGATATTACTAGTTTAACTAGCTTGTCATGCGTTGCATATAATCGATGCGGTGCCCGTTAATTTATCAATGATTCACAGCCTACTTCGCCAAATTGGTGATTTAGCAATCGCATTAGCGAAAAAGCACTGTCATTGCACCAATGTGTACCTAACCATAAACATCAATGCCTTTCTTATAATAAATACACAAGTATATATTTTTAAACCTCCAATAATCGGTTACGGTATCGGCGTTGAAAAATAATATTCGGTCGACCTCTAATTTCCTCCCCTCTTCTTCATTCCTTTCTCCAGAACACAGAGAAGGGCTGTCAACAGTTTAATGAAATATGTGTCCTTGTGAAAACATGTTACTATTGATGTTCCCGAACAGATTTCACTTGGTTTCCCACATTAATCACTGGGTAGCTGCATGAACAGGGTTGGTGAGCCCATGGCATACAGAGTACTGGGTAGCTGCTGGAACAGGGTTGGTGAGCCCATGGCATACAGAGTACTGGGTAGCTGCTGGAACAGGGTTGGTGAGCCCATGGCATACAGAGTACTGGGTAGCTGCTGGAACAGGGTTGGTGAGCCCATGGCATACAGAGTACTGGGTAGCTGCTGGAACAGGGTTGGTGAGCCCATGGCATCCAGAGTACTGGGTAGCTGCATGAACAGGGTTGGTGAGCCCATGGCATCCAGAGTACTGGGTAGCTGCTGGAACAGGGTTGGTGAGCCCATAGCATACAGAGTACTGGGTAGCTGCATGAACAGGGTTGGTGAGCCCATGGCATCCAGAGTACTGGGTAGCTGCATGAACAGGGTTGGTGAACCCATGGCATCCAGAGTACTGGGTAGCTGCATGAACAGGGTTGGTGAGCCCATGGCATCCAGAGTACTGGGTAGCTGCTGGAACAGGGTTGGTGAGCCCATAGCATCCAGAGTACTGGGTAGCTGTATGAACAGGGTTGGTGAGCCCATGGCATCCAGAGTACTGGGTAGCTGCTGGAACAGGGTTGGTGAGCCCATAGCATACAGAGTACTGGGTAGCTGCATGAACAGGGTTGGTGAGCCCATGGCATCCAGAGTACTGGGTAGCTGCTGGAACAGGGTTGGTGAGCCCATAGCATACAGAGTACTGGGTAGCTGCAGGAACAGGGTTGGTGAGCCCATGGCATCCAGAGTTTAGGTGGAATATCACCTGTTGCACAACAAAATAACCAGACTGGCCTACCCAGCATGAGGGAAACAAGGGGTTCTCCATTCCACTATACATACAGACAACATGCATTTCCCCCTGCCCCTGTTCCTGCCAATTTTGATAATGGGCCACTCTAAATTTAAACTGGGCAGGCAGAATAATGAGTTCTTAACGGACTTGTTTAGTTAAATAAAGGTTAAATAAATAATGTTTAATAAACAAGAGCTACGGACAACAAACACACTTGCAGTTTATCGATGTTCTTCCATGTCTGGTGAGTATGCAGGCCATGTCACCCATTGAGCATGTTTGGGATGCTCTGGATCGACGTGAATGACAGCTTTTTCCAGTTCCCGCCAATATCCAGTAATTTCACACTGTGAGACAACATTCCACAGGCCACAATCTGATCAACTCTATGTGAAGGAGATGTGTCACACTGCATGAGGCAAATGGGGTCACACCGGACTGTTTTTCTGAGCCACGCCCCCTACCTTTTCTTTAAGGTAACTGTGACCAACCGATGCATATCTGTATTCCCAGTCATGTGAAATCCATAGATTAGGGCCTAATTTATTTATTTCAATTGACTGATTTCCTCATATGAATTGTAACTCAGTAAAACTGTTGAAGTTGTTGCATGTTGCGTTTTCATAGCGTTTTAGTTAGGTCCTAGCAAAGAGAGATGGACTCTTAAGCTTCCTGCTTCCTGTTAATGTGTCAGGGTTGTGGAGTTGAACAATACAACTGATTGTCCGGGACAACTGCAGTGCCTGACACCATAGCAGCCCCCGCTGCCAGACATGTCCCAGTGTCTGCAAAGCACGGCATAACGTCACATTGTTGAAGCACCAGAACCAGTCTTTACAGTAGTACAGGTCATAGGTCATAGCAAAAGCCAAGCCATGAACCCCAGTACAGTGGAGGAGGCCGGTGGTTTGTCAGACTTACCATTCCAGCGTTATCTCAGTCCCTTTCTCACCGGACTGAAGACAATTTTAAAGTCAAGCACATCCAATCGTTGTTTTTTTTCTGTCAGATTTGTCGCAATCAACTAACACTACAATTTGTTTTCTAAAATGACAGAGCTCTAAGTTAGATAAATTGACCACCAGGTACAATGGTGAAATCTATTGTATTTTGTAGAATGAGTTGTGAGGTTCTCAGTATCACAATATATCACTACTCAAAGCTATTGTTTGCTTCAGCTGCCTACCATTTACTAATGATGTGTATATTTCTGAGGAAGCACGGTGGGTGGATTTGGAAGTTTTCTCTCTCTTCAGCTGAAGTGAGTTTATTTTAATAGTTGGAGGGAAACTTAACATATTTCCAAGTAACACATCTGGAAAGCAGATGAGGGCAGATTACAGCTTTCGGCTTAAAATGTGTCCTGATTTCTCCTGGGAACATCTATCAGAGAAAAGAGCAGGATCCCCAACTAGCACCAACCCATCTGCCCATAAACACACCCCACATGATAATCTGTTCTGGGAATAGTGTGCACTACGTTTGACCAGGGCTCTGAAGTGTAATACAAAGGGACGAAGATATAATAACTAGGAACATCCACATTCACCTGTCACTTCTTATTGGCTAAGGAAGACCAGTATCACTGTGATGAAGAGCCACTCAGGTGTGAAACAAACAAGAGTTTTATTAGTACCAGGTGTGTTTCCCAGCAGCTCCTAAAGATGACAGAGATGGAGCTATGGGACCTGGGCTGGCTGACACGGACACTCACACTAACACTCACTCACTCACACTAACACTCACACTAACACTCACTCACTCACACTAACACTCACACTAACACTCACACTAACACTAACACTCAGACTAACACTAACACTCACACTAACACTCACACTAACACTCACTCACTCACACACTAACACTCACTCACACTAACACTCACTCACACTAACACTCACTCATTCACTTATTCACTCACACTAACTCTCACTCACTCACTCACACTAACTCTCACTCACTCACTCACACTAACTCACTCACACTAACTCTCACTCATTCACTCACCCACTCACACTAACTCTCACTCACTCACTCACTCACTCACTCACTCACTCACTCACTCACTCACTCACTCACTCACTCACCACTCCACCACCACCACTCACTCACACTAACATTCACTCATTCACTCACTCACCACTCACTCACCACTCACTCACCACCTCACTCACTCACTCACTCACCACCACCACCACCACCACTCACTCACAACCCAGGACTGTAACCTGAATCATTGATTGTCCTTGTTAACGAATCTCTGTAATGACACCAAATGTAAAGTTTCAGATTACTGAATAACTCTGTCTAATTCACTGTTATATCACTCTTTCACACGCGCACACAGAGGGGGAGAGAGAAAGACAATAATACCGTTCTAGATTCAGACAAACTGCCTTTGAAACAATGAGTTGTGTGTTTCTGCCCTGTGAATTCAGAACAAATGACCAGAGCCCTGGTCGTAGGGCTCTGGTCGTAGGGCTCTGGTCAAGGGTAGTGCTCTATGTAGGAATAGGGTGCCATTTGGGGCACAGACACTAGCCAAGCCCTCCCATCTCTGGCCTGCCTGCCTTAGACCATGGGCCAAGCCCTCCCATCTCTGGCCTGCCTCCCTTAGACCATGGGCCAAGCCCTCCCATCTCTGGCCTGCCTCCCTTAGACCATGGACCAAGCCCTCCCATCTCTGGCCTGCCTGCCTTAGACCATGGGCCAAGCCCTCCCATCTCTGGCCTGCCTGCCTTAGACCATGGGCCAAGCCCTCCCATCTCTGGCCTGCCTGCCTTAAACCATGGACCAAGCCCTCCCATCTCTGGCCTGCCTGCCTTAGACCATGGGCCAAGCCCTCCCATCTCTGGCCTGCCTGCCGTAAACCATGGACCAAGCCCTCCCATCTCTGGCCTGCCTGCCTTAGACCATGGGCCAAGCCCTCCCATCTCTGGCCTGCCTGCCTTAGACCATGGGCCAAGCCCTCCCATCTCTGGCCTGCCTGCCTTAGACCATGGACCAAGCCCTCCCATCTCTGGCCTGCCTGCCGTAAACCATGGACCAAGCCCTCCCATCTCTGGCCTGCCTGCCTTAATCCATGGACAAGCCCTCCCATCTCTGGCCTGCCTGAACCATGGACCATGTCCTCCCATCTCGGTTTGACAGCTGTAAAGTCTCCTGAGCACAACTCGTCCGCTTCATTCTGTCTTTCCATGTCTACACTTCTGCAGTCTGCCTAGTTCTGCAAAGCTGTGGATCCAACATAGCTGTTTCCTTAACGTCAGCTATTCTTCCCTGCCTCCAACATGGGACAAAATATACATGACAAACAATTACATTTAACATTAAGACATTACAAACATTGAACTAGTAGACGTTACAGAGAAAATACCTAGCATGTAATACACTTAACATTTTATGTGATTTAGTATCTGTCCAGACATACGATCGATAGCGTTAGATGTTATTTTGTTGTTTTCTTGAAGGTGGATTTACTTTTTATCTTATTTTGTAAAGCATTCAATTTAGTGATGGCCTTGTATTAAATTGGAGATTTGTCCTTGGTCTGAGGGGTGTCAGATTACCTGAACTTGCCTGTCTGGTTTGGTGCTTATGTTATTGCTAGTAGACATTAATTGGTCTGAAATATATATATATTTTTACATTCTTAAAAAAAATCAAGACTGGACACTAATTTGCTTTCATCAGGAAACCATGAGCAGTTCAGATGCATTGAGTTGAAGTTTTAGTGGAAGCCATGAGATTAAGATTCATTGGGTTGATGTTTATTCGACCGCTATTATTATATTATATTATTATTATATTATATTATATTATTATTATACAGGTATGTAGGTCATCTACCTACGTTATACAGGTATGCAGGTCATCTACCTACGTTATACAGGTATGTAGTTCATCTACCTACGTTATACAGGTATGTACCTCATCTACCTACGTTATATAGGTATGTAGGTCATCTACCTACGTTATACAGGTATGTAGGTCATCTACCTACGTTATACAGGTATGCAGGTCATCTACCTACGTTATATAGGTATGTAGGTCATCTACCTACGTTATACAGGTATGCAGGTCATCTACCTACGTTATATAGGTATGTAGGTCATCTACCTACGTTATACAGGTATGCAGGTCATCTACCTACGTTATATAGGTATGTACCTCATCTACCTGCATTATATAGGTATGTAGGTCATCTACCTACGTTATACAGGTATGCAGGTCATCTACCTACGTTATATAGGTATGTAGGTCATCTACCTACGTTATATAGGTATGTAGGTCATCTACCTACGTTATACAGGTATGCAGGTCATCTACCTACGTTATATAGGTATGCAGGTCATCTACCTACGTTATACAGGTATGCAGGTCATCTACCTACGTTATACAGGTATGCAGGTCATCTACCTACGTTATACAGGTATGCAGGTCATCTACCTACGTTATACAGGTATGCAGGTCATCTACCTACGTTATACAGGTATGCAGGTCATCTACCTACGTTATACAGGTATGCAGGTCATCTACCTACGTTATATAGGTATGCAGGTCATCTACCTACGTTATACAGGTATGCAGGTCATCTACCTACGTTATACAGGTATGCAGGTCATCTACCTACGTTATATAGGTATGCAGGTCATCTACCTACGTTATACAGGTATGCAGGTCATCTACCTACGTTATACAGGTATGCAGGTCATCTACCTACGTTATACAGGTATGCAGGTCATCTACCTACGTTATACAGGTATGCAGGTCATCTACCTACGTTATACAGGTATGTAGGTCATCTACCTACGTTATACAGGTATGCAGGTCATCTACCTACGTTATACAGGTATGCAGGTCATCTACCTACGTTATATAGGTATGTAGGTCATCTACCTACGTTATACAGGTATGTAGGTCATCTACCTACGTTATACAGGTATGCAGGTCATCTACCTACGTTATACAGGTATGCAGGTCATCTACCTACGTTATACAGGTATGTAGGTCATCTACCTACGTTATACAGGTATGCAGGTCATCTACCTACGTTATATAGGTATGTAGGTCATCTACCTACGTTATACAGGTATGCAGGTCATCTACCTACGTTATACAGGTATGCAGGTCATCTACCTACGTTATACAGGTATGCAGGTCATCTACCTACGTTATACAGGTATGTACCTCATCTACCTACGTTATACAGGTATGTAGGTCATCTACCTACGTTATACAGGTATGCAGGTCATCTACCTACGTTATACAGGTATGCAGGTCATCTACCTACGTTATATAGGTATGCAGGTCATCTACCTACGTTATACAGGTATGCAGGTCATCTACCTACGTTATACAGGTATGCAGGTCATCTACCTACGTTATATAGGTATGTAGGTCATCTACCTACGTTATACAGGTATGCAGGTCATCTACCTACGTTATACAGGTATGCAGGTCATCTACCTACGTTATACAGGTATGCAGGTCATCTACCTACGTTATACAGGTATGTACCTCATCTACCTACGTTATACAGGTATGTAGGTCATCTACCTACGTTATACAGGTATGCAGGTCATCTACCTACGTTATACAGGTATGTAGGTCATCTACCTGCGTTATACAGGTATGCAGGTCATCTACCTACGTTATATAGGTATGTAGGTCATCTACCTACGTTATACAGGTATGCAGGTCATCTACCTACGTTATATAGGTATGTAGGTCATCTACCTACGTTATACAGGTATGCAGGTCATCTACCTACGTTATACAGGTATGTACCTCATCTACCTACGTTATACAGGTATGCAGGTCATCTACCTACGTTATACAGGTATGTACCTCATCTACCTACGTTATATAGGTATGTAGGTCATCTACCTACGTTATACAGGTATGCAGGTCATCTACCTACGTTATACAGGTATGTAGGTCATCTACCTACGTTATATAGGTATGCAGGTCATCTACCTACGTTATACAGGTATGCAGGTCATCTACCTACGTTATACAGGTATGCAGGTCATCTACCTACGTTATACAGGTATGCAGGTCATCTACCTACGTTATACAGGTATGCAGGTCATCTACCTACGTTATACAGGTATGCAGGTCATCTACCTACGTTATACAGGTATGCAGGTCATCTACCTACGTTATACAGGTATGCAGGTCATCTACCTACGTTATACAGGTATGCAGGTCATCTACCTACGTTATATAGGTATGTACCTCATCTACCTACGTTATATAGGTATGTAGGTCATCTACCTACGTTATACAGGTATGCAGGTCATCTACCTACGTTATATAGGTATGTAGGTCATCTACCTACGTTATATAGGTATGTAGGTCATCTACCTACGTTATACAGGTATGCAGGTCATCTACCTACGTTATATAGGTATGCAGGTCATCTACCTACGTTATACAGGTATGCAGGTCATCTACCTACGTTATACAGGTATGCAGGTCATCTACCTACGTTATACAGGTATGCAGGTCATCTACCTACGTTATACAGGTATGCAGGTCATCTACCTACGTTATACAGGTATGCAGGTCATCTACCTACGTTATACAGGTATGCAGGTCATCTACCTACGTTATATAGGTATGCAGGTCATCTACCTACGTTATACAGGTATGCAGGTCATCTACCTACGTTATACAGGTATGCAGGTCATCTACCTACGTTATACAGGTATGCAGGTCATCTACCTACGTTATATAGGTATGCAGGTCATCTACCTACGTTATACAGGTATGCAGGTCATCTACCTACGTTATACAGGTATGCAGGTCATCTACCTACGTTATACAGGTATGCAGGTCATCTACCTACGTTATACAGGTATGCAGGTCATCTACCTACGTTATACAGGTATGCAGGTCATCTACCTACGTTATACAGGTATGCAGGTCATCTACCTACGTTATACAGGTATGCAGGTCATCTACCTACGTTATACAGGTATGCAGGTCATCTACCTACGTTATACAGGTATGTAGGTCATCTACCTACGTTATACAGGTATGCAGGTCATCTACCTACGTTATATAGGTATGTAGGTCATCTACCTACGTTATACAGGTATGCAGGTCATCTACCTACGTTATACAGGTATGCAGGTCATCTACCTACGTTATACAGGTATGCTGGTCATCTACCTACGTTATACAGGTATGTACCTCATCTACCTACGTTATACAGGTATGTAGGTCATCTACCTACGTTATACAGGTATGCAGGTCATCTACCTACGTTATACAGGTATGCAGGTCATCTACCTACGTTATATAGGTATGCAGGTCATCTACCTACGTTATACAGGTATGCAGGTCATCTACCTACGTTATACAGGTATGCAGGTCATCTACCTACGTTATATAGGTATGTAGGTCATCTACCTACGTTATACAGGTATGCAGGTCATCTACCTACGTTATACAGGTATGCAGGTCATCTACCTACGTTATACAGGTATGCAGGTCATCTACCTACGTTATACAGGTATGTACCTCATCTACCTACGTTATACAGGTATGTAGGTCATCTACCTACGTTATACAGGTATGCAGGTCATCTACCTACGTTATACAGGTATGTAGGTCATCTACCTGCGTTATACAGGTATGCAGGTCATCTACCTACGTTATATAGGTATGTAGGTCATCTACCTACGTTATACAGGTATGCAGGTCATCTACCTACGTTATATAGGTATGTAGGTCATCTACCTACGTTATACAGGTATGCAGGTCATCTACCTACGTTATACAGGTATGTACCTCATCTACCTACGTTATACAGGTATGCAGGTCATCTACCTACGTTATACAGGTATGTACCTCATCTACCTACGTTATATAGGTATGTAGGTCATCTACCTACGTTATACAGGTATGCAGGTCATCTACCTACGTTATACAGGTATGCAGGTCATCTACCTACGTTATACAGGTATGCAGGTCATCTACCTACGTTATACAGGTATGCAGGTCATCTACCTACGTTATACAGGTATGCAGGTCATCTACCTACGTTATACAGGTATGCAGGTCATCTACCTACGTTATACAGGTATGCAGGTCATCTACCTACGTTATACAGGTATGCAGGTCATCTACCTACGTTATACAGGTATGCAGGTCATCTACCTACGTTATATAGGTATGCAGGTCATCTACCTACGTTATACAGGTATGCAGGTCATCTACCTACGTTATACAGGTATGCAGGTCATCTACCTACGTTATACAGGTATGTAGGTCATCTACCTACGTTATACAGGTATGTAGGTCATCTACCTACGTTATACAGGTATGCAGGTCATCTACCTACGTTATACAGGTATGCAGGTCAGCTTTGCACATCGCCATTAAACTAGACATCGGGCCAATGTTGACATTTTCAGCCCATATCGTCCAATTCCGATACGGTCGCCAATATATCGTTCATCCCTACTTGTGGGATATGCATGGGTGTCCAAGCTGTGCGCTTGTAGTTTAAACACCTCTTCTGGATAGGACCCTATATACATAATTTCAAAAGGATTTTCTGATGAACAATTAGCCTTTTTAAAATGATTAACTTGGATTAGCTAACACAACGTGCCGTTGGAAAACAGAAGTGATGGATGCTGATAATGGGCCTCTATACACCTATGAAGATATTCTATTAAAAATCAGTTGTCTCCAGCTACAATAGTCATTTACAACATTAACAATGTCTACACAGTATTTCTGATCAATTTGATTAATTTTAATGGTAAAAAAATGTGCTTTTCTTTCAAAAACAAGGACATTTCTAAGTGACCCCAAGTGTGTGTGTGTGTGTGTGTGTGTGTGTGTGTGTCTTTGGCATCATTAAAGGTGAAGACTGTTATTTTATCACATCAATTCTCTGTAATTATTATTACGTGATTAAACTAATCATGTAGATGTAATTAACTAGGAAGTCGGGGCACCAAGGAAAATCTTCAGATTACAAAGTTATAATTTTAATATCTGATCAATTAATGAGTTATTCTTCACCTCAAGTCAGTCTCATTTCAAACGCCGTAGAATTCTTGATTATCTGCATGAACCCAGCCTAAACTATGAATCATCACCAATTGGCTTAATCATTTATCTACTAACTAACTAATCAAACAGTAGATATTGGTAACAATGATAGGGAAGATTCCCAAGTGGGCCGATATGACGGCTTGGTGGTTCATAATGATGGCTGACCTTCATGGGCTGATTTGTTGTGTAACTTAATGTAGAATAGTGAAACAACGTCGGTTACCTTTTGGAGTGAAGATTGTACAGAAACTGACCGGGTTAAGCAACGTTTTCCTGGACCGTGTTAGGATATAACAACTGATTTTAATCAAACAAAACTATGCTACATTTTATCTCTGAGACTCTCAGGATGATAAATCGGAGACAGATTACTGAATGTAAGTACATTGTTTACCGTCAAGAGGTGAATGTATCAAACCAGTTGCCTTTAAGTGTTTTGTCGTGTCCTCAACCAATAGCTGTTTGTTTTGCTGTGACAGCTACAGTAGATTGGACCCTGCAGATTAACACAGCTTTTTAAAGCTGCTGATGATATGTCTACATCCCGGAAAGTTGGCTGTTGTTTACAATGCCGTTCTACTCACATTATTGAGCAAAACCGGTCCCGATTTTGAGACGGTGATCCTGCAGAAGTTAAACTGGACACCTTGGTGCATTCAGCATGTCAATACTTCTTACAAAAACAAGTAGAAATGAAGTCGACCTCCTCCTCCACTTTGAGCCATTATTAACGCTAGCTCTCCGTGTTCATTTAAGGGCCCTCTTTGTGCCACCTGACCACTACAGGAATGACGGAGTCCATCCAAATCATCTTGGCTCCTGGACTCTGTCCACGCATTTCAAGGCTGAGTTGAAACAATGACTGGTAAATGATCCAGAAACAGCTCAGTTGATCCCTACCACCGTGACAATGAGTCATCATAATGCTGCATCAAATGCACTTGATCCTAGGGGCATTGGCAAACACGATGTAAGTAATTTAATTTATGTACCCCCAATTGCACCGAGTACATTTGTTTATCCTACAGCTATTGTAAGCAGTAATCGTGAGCCTATAAACCAAAGTTACACTGTTAGCACTGAGGCGGTGTGCAATAGTAGGAAGACCACTTTATGCAGCTCACCCTGCACTATCAGCTCCTATGTAAATAACATGAGTAAGTCTACCTCTGATAAGCTTCCCAGTAAAGCATTAACAACAATCAAGCAACCCAGAAAGTGCTAAAAATAAATAGCCCATGAGTTCTCAATTTGCAGAACGTTTGCCAATCAGTTGTGCAGCCAGACTTATTTGCCATTCCTTTTGCCTCATCCCTCTCAAACATACAATGTTAAAATTCCTCATGAATTCATTTAGATTTAAGTTTTTACAGCTGCTTTTCCAGCCGTCTTGAAGGAGGTCCCACATGCTTTTCCAGCCGTCTTGAAGGAGGTCCCACATGTTTTTCCAACCGTCTTGAAGGAGGTCCCACATGCTTTTCCAACCGTCTTGAAGGAGGTCCCACATGCTTTTCCAGCCGTCTTGAAGGAGGTCCCACATGCTTTTCCAACCGTCTTGAAGGAGGTCCCACATGCTTTTCCAGCCGTCTTGAAGGAGGTCCCACATGCTTTTCCAACCGTCTTGAAGGAGGTCCCACATGCTTTTCCAACCGTCTTGAAGGAGGTCCCACATGCTTTTCCCCAACCGTCTTGAAGGAGGTCCCACATGCTTTCCCAGCCGTCTTGAAGGAGGTCCCACATGCTTTTCCAACCGTCTTGAAGGAGGTCCCACATGCTTTTCCAACCGTCTTGAAGGAGGTCCCACATGCTTTTCCAGCCGCCTTGAAGGAGGTCCCACATGCTTTTCCAACCGTCTTGAAGGAGGTCCCACATGCTTTTCCAACCGTCTTAAAGGAGGTCCCACATGCTTTTCCAACAGCCTTGGAGTTCCCACGTATGCTGAGCACTTGTTGGCTGCTTTTCCTTCACTCTGCGGTCCAACTCATCCCAAACCATCTCAATTGGCTTCAGGTTGGGTGATTGTGGAGGCCAGGTCATCTGATGCAGCACTCCACTCAAATAGCCCTTACAACTCTGTGTCGTTGTATGTGTCGAACTGTTTTGCTTTATCTTGGCCAGGTCGAAATTGTAAATGAGAACTTGTTCTCAACTTGCCTACCTGGTTAAATAAAGGTGAAATAAAAAAAATAAAACACTAACACATCCTGGAGATGTGTTTTGGGTCATTGTCCTGTTGAAAAAAGAAATGATAGCCTCATTAAGCGCAAACCAGATGGGATGACGTATCGCTGCAGAATGATGTGGTAGCAATGCTGATAAAGTGTGCCTTGAATTATAAATAAATCAGACACTGTCACCAGCAAAGCTCCATCACACCTCCTCCTCCATGCTTCACCGTAGGAACAACACATGCAGAGATCATCCGGTCACTTACTCCAGGGTAGTGGGTTCGATTCCCGGGACCACCCATATGTAGAATGTATGCACACATGACTGTAAGTCGCTTTGGATAAAAGCGTCAGCTAAATGGCATATATTATATTATTATTATTATTATTACTCTGCATCTCACAAAGACACGGCGGTAGGAACAAAACATGAAACATTTGGACTCGTCAGAACAAAAGACATGATGTCCATTGCTCGTGTTTCTTGGCAAATGTCTGCTTATTGGACACAAAGTAGTGGTTTCTTTGCAACAATTTGAGCATGAAGGTCTGATTCACGCAGTCTCCTCTGAACAGTTGATGTGTCTGTTACTTGAACTCTGTGAGGAATTTTTTTTTTTGTGACTGCCCTTTAAGAAACTTTCAAAGTTCTTGACATTTTCCGTATTGACTGACCTTCATGTCTTAAAGTAATGATGGAATGTTGTTTCTCTTTGCTTATTTAAACTGTTTTTGCCATAATATGGACTTGGTCTTTTATCAAATAGAGCTATCTTCTGTATACCACCCCTACCTTGTCACAACACAACTGATTGGCTCAAACGCATTAAGAAGGAAAGATATTCCCCAACTTTTAAAAAGGCACACCTGTTAGTTGAAATGCATTCCAGGTGACTCCCTCATGAAGCTGGTTGAGAGAATGCCAAGAGTGTGCAAAGCTGACATTAAGGCAAAGGGTGGCTACTTTGAAGAATGTCAAATATAAAATATGTTTTGATTTGTTTAACACTTTTTTTGGTTACTACATGATACCATATGTGTTATTTCATAGTCAACTGTTATTCTACAATATAAATAATAACGCTTGAATGAGTAGGTGTGTCCAAATGGTGGCTTCTACCACTAGCACGGCCTACTGTAGCACGGCCTACTGTAGCACGGCCGACTGTAGCACGGCCTACTGTAGCACGGCCTACTGTAGCACGGTCTACTGTAGCACGGCCTACTGTCCTGTAGCACAGCCAACTGTAGCATGGCCTACTGTACTGTAGCACGGCCTACTGTACTGTAGCACGGCCTACTGTAGCACGGTCTACTGTAGCACGGCCTACTGTAGCACGGCCTACTGTCCTGTAGCACAGCCAACTGTAGCACGGCCTACTGTACTGTAGCACGGCCTACTGTACTGTAGCACGGCCTACTGTAGCACGGCCTTCTGTAACACGGCCTACTGTAGCACGGCCTACTGTAGCACGGCCTACTGTAGCACGGTCTACTGTAGCACGGTCTACTGTAGCACGGTCTACTGTAGCACGGCCTACTGTAGCACGGCCTACTGTAGCACGGCCTACTGTACTGTAGCACGGCCTTCTGTAACACGGCCTACTGTAGCACGGCCTACTGTACTGTAGCACGGCCTTCTGTAACACGGCGTACTGTAGCACGGTCTTCTGTAACACAGCCTACTGTAGCACGGCCTTCTGTAACACGGCCTACTGTAGCACGGCCTTCTGTAACACGGCCTACTGTAGCAAGGTCTTCTGTAACTCAGCCTACTGTAGCACGGTCTTCTATAACACAGCCTACTGTAGCACGGCCTTCTGTAACACGGCCTACTGTAGCACGGCCTTCTGTAACACAGCCTACTGTAGCACGGCCTTCTGTAGCACGGTCTTCTGTAGCACAGCCTACTGTACTGTAGCACGGTCTTCTGTAACACAGCCTACTGTACTGTAACAGCCTACTGTACTGTAGCACGGCCTACTGTAACACGGTCTACTGTACTGTAGCACGGCCTACTGTAGCACGGCCTACTGTAGCACGGCCTACTGTACTGTAGCACGACCTACTGTAGCACAGCCTACTGTACTGTAGCACGGCCTACTGTAACAGTCTTCTGTAACACAGCCTACTTTAGCAAGGTCTTCTGTAACACAGCCTACTGTAGCACGGCCTTCTGTAACACGGCCTACTGTAGCACGGCCTACTGTACTGTAGCACGGCCTACTGTAGCACGGCCTACTGTAGCACGGCCTACTGTACTGTAGCACGGCCTACTGTAGCACGGCCTACTGTACTGTAGCACAGCCTACTGTAGCACGGCCTACTGTAGCACGGTCTACTGTACTGTAGTACGGCCTACTGTAACACGGCCTACTGTACTGTAGCACGGCCTTCTGTAACACAGCCTACTGTAGCACGGCCTTCTGTAACACAGCCTACTGTAGCACAGTCTTCTGTAGCACAGCCTACTGTACTGTAGCACAGTCTTCTGTAACACGGTCTTCTGTAACACAGCCTACTGTACTGTAACAGCCTACTGTACTGTAGCACGGCCTACTGTAACACGGCCTACTGTAGCACGGCCTACTGTACTGTAGCACGGTCTACTGTAACACGGTCTTCTGTAACACAGCCTACTGTACTGTAACAGCCTACTGTACTGTAGCACGTAGTAGCACGGCCTACTGTACTGTAGCACGGTCTACTGTAGCACGGCCTACTGTACTGTAGCACGGCCTACTGTAGCACGGCCTACTGTACTGTAGCACGGCCTACTGTAGCACGGCCTTCTGTAACACAGCCTACTGTAGCACGGTCTTCTGTAGCACAGCCTACTGTACTGTAGCACAGTCTTCTGTAACACGGTCTTCTGTAACACAGCCTACTGTACTGTAACAGCCTACTGTACTGTAGCACGGCCTACTGTAGCACGGCCTACTGTACTGTAGCACGGTCTACTGTAGCACGGCCTACTGTACTGTAGCACGGCCTACTGTAGCACGGCCTACTGTACTGTAGCACGGCCTACTGTAGCACGGCCTTCTGTAACACAGCCTACTGTAGCACGGTCTTCTGTAACACAGCCTACTGTACTGTAACAGCCTACTGTACTGTAGCACGGCCTACTGTAACACGGCCTACTGTAGCACGGCCTACTGTACTGTAGCACGGTCTACTGTAACACGGTCTTCTGTAACACAGCCTACTGTACTGTAACAGCCTACTGTACTGTAGCACGGCCTACTGTAGCACGGCCTACTGTACTGTACACGGTCTACTGTAGCACGGCCTACTGTACTGTAGCACGGCCTACTGTAGCACGGCCTACTGTACTGTAGCACGGCCTACTGTAGCACGGCCTTCTGTAACACAGCCTACTGTAGCACGGTCTTCTGTAACACAGCCTACTGTACTGTAACAGCCTACTGTACTGTAGCACGGCCTACTGTAACACGGCCTACTGTAGCACGGCCTACTGTACTGTAGCACGGTCTACTGTAACACGGTCTTCTGTAACACAGCCTACTGTACTGTAACAGCCTACTGTACTGTAGCACGGCCTACTGTAGCACGGCCTACTGTACTGTAGCACGGTCTACTGTAGCACGGCCTACTGTACTGTAGCACGGCCTACTGTAGCACGGCCTACTGTACTGTAGCACGGCCTACTGTAGCACGGCCTTCTGTAACACAGCCTACTGTAGCACGGTCTTCTGTAGCACAGCCTACTGTACTGTAGCACAGTCTTCTGTAACACGGTCTTCTGTAACACAGCCTACTGTACTGTAACAGCCTACTGTACTGTAGCACGGCCTACTGTAGAACGGCCTACTGTAGCACGGCCTACTGTACTGTAGCACGGTCTACTGTAGCACGGCCTACTGTACTGTAGCACGGCCTACTGTAGCACGGCCTACTGTACTGTAGCACAGCCTTCTGTAACACAGCCTACTGTAGCACGGTCTTCTGTAGCACAGCCTACTGTACTGTAGCACAGTCTTCTGTAACTGCCTACTGTACTGTAGCACGGTCTTCTGTAACACGGTCTTCTGTAACACAGCCTACTGTACTGTAACAGCCTACTGTACTGTAGCACGGCCTACTGTACTGTAACACAGCCTACTGTAGCACGGCCTACTGTAGCACGGCCTACTGTACTGTAACACAGCCTACTGTAGCACGGCCTACTGTAGCACGGCCTACTGTACTGTAACACAGCCTACTGTAGCACGGTCTTCTGTAACACGGCCTACTGTACTGTAACGCAGCCTACTGTAGCACGGCCTACTGTACTGTAACGCAGCCTACTGTAACACAGCCTACTGTAGCACAGCCTACTGTAGCACGGCCTACTGTAACACAGCCTACTGTAGCACGGCCTACTGTAACACAGCCTACTGTAGCACGGCCTACTGTAGCACGGCCTACTGTAACACAGCCTACTGTAGCACGGCCTACTGTACTGTAACACAGCCTACTGTAGCACGGCCTACTGTACTGTAACACGGCCTACTGTAGCACGGCCTACTGTACTGTAACGCAGCCTACTGTACTGTAACACAGCCTACTGTAGCCCGGCCTACTGTACTGTAACGCAGCCTACTGTACTGTAACACAGCCTACTGTAGCACGGCCTACTGTAGCACGGTCTTCTGTAACACGGCTCAGCTCAGTTTTGGGTGAAAATTTGTGTTGACGTTTTAGCTTTTTATCTCAGCGAGACTGAAACAAACCTACTCAGAGACTAATGTGTCCCAAATGGCACCCTATTACCTACATAGTGCACTATGTAGCGAATAGGGTGCACGATGTAGAGAATAGGGTGCACTGTGTAGAGAATAGGGTGCACTATGCAGAGAATAGGGTGCACTGTGTAGAGAATAGGGTGCACTATGCAGAGAATAGGGTGCCATTTGGGACGTCGACATAAATATTAGAAACGATATTAAAAACATCATAATGGCTTCCTGTAATAGAGAAACAGGACACCATTTACTGCATTTACCCCCAGTGCCATTTTCAAACAGAATTATTGAAAGTGCCTTTTAGACCAAATTAGTTCAGGAAATCGTTTCCATTTCTGCAGAAGAGGGTGACGATTTAGTCATTCAGAACCATTTCTATAAGAGATCTATGAGGAAGTGCTGCTGTTGATGAGAATGATGATGAGGCAGAGATTGTTCCTTTCAGCACATTGTATCATCTGTTTGTTATACGGGTGCCTTTGTGATATACCCTAGTAGGACACCAGACCACAGAGTAGTGAATGGCCAATAGCGAGAGTTCTATAGCAGCATACTAGAACAGCTTTCAGAGGACATGAGAGGAACAGATGTGTTATTTTAACTCTCCCAGTCTGACATCTGAAGAGAGTTAGACTGAGATATGATATGTTGGAAACAATGTGACTGTTCCTAACTGAATAGACAATGTGACTGTTCCTAACTGAATAGACAATGTGACTGTTCCTAACTGAATAGACAATGTGACTGTTCCTAACTGAATAGACAATGTGACTGT
Source organism: Oncorhynchus keta (assembly GCF_023373465.1). Lineage (NCBI taxonomy): Eukaryota > Metazoa > Chordata > Actinopteri > Salmoniformes > Salmonidae > Oncorhynchus > Oncorhynchus keta. The sequence continues at coordinate 3,049,290 of NC_068429.1, read as the reverse complement.
TCCTAACTGAATAGACAATGTGAATGTTCCTAACTGAATAGACAATGTGACTGTTCCTAACTGAATAGACAATGTGACTGTTCCTAACTGAATAGACAATGTGACTGTTCCTAACTGAATAGACAATGTGACTGTTCCTAACTGAATAGACAATGTGACTGTTCCTAACTGAATAGACAATGTGACTGTTCCTAACTGAATAGACAATGTGACTGTTCCTAACTGAATAGACAATGTGACTGTTCCTAACTGAATAGACAATGTGACTGTTCCTAACTGAATAGACAATGTGACTGTTCCTAACTGAATAGACAATGTGACTGTTCCTAACTGAATAGACAATGTGACTGTTCCTAACTGAATAGACAATGTGACTGTTCCTAACTGAATAGACAATGTGACTGTTCCTAACTGAATAGACAATGTGACTGTTCCTAACTGAATAGACAATGTGACTGTTCCTAACTGAATAGACAATGTGACTGTTCCTAACTGAATAGACAATGTGACTGTTCCTAACTGAATAGACAATGTGAATGTTTCTAACTGAATAGACAATGTGAATGTTCCTAACTGAATAGACAATGTGAATGTTCCTAACTGAATAGACAATGTGAATGTTAATTTTCTGTTTTTCTCTGGTTTGTGTTTTCTTTTCTCAGGGGTGTGTTAGGGTTGGGCTGTGTTGTGTTTTAGTCTCTGTTCATCCCTGCCATCTGGTATAAATTAGTCCTCATCATGTTCCCACAACTTCCCAGGTCTCAGTAAATAGGAGGGAGAAGTGTTCTCACACAGCCTCTCTCCCCTTTCATACAGCCTCTCTCCCCTTTCATACAGCCTCTCTCCCCTCTCACACAGCCTCTCTCCCCTTTCATACAGCCTCTCTCCCCTTTCATACAGCCTCTCTCCCCTCTCACACAGCCTCTCTCCCCTTTCATATAGCCTCTTTCCCCTTTCATACAGCCTCTCTCCTCTCTCATACAGCCTCTCTCCTCTCTCATACACTCTCTCTCCCCTCTCACACAGCCTCTCTCCCCTTTCATACAGCCTCTCTCCCCTTTCATACAGCCTCTCTCCCCTCTCACACAGCCTCTCTCCCCTTTCATACAGCCTCTCTCCTCTCTCATACAGCCTCTCTCCTCTCTCATACACTCTCTCTCCCCTCTCATACAGCCTCTCTCCTCTCTCATACAGCCTCTCTCCCCTCTCATACAGCCTCTCTCCCCTCTCATACAGCCTCTCTCCTCTCATACAGCCTCTCTCCCTCTCATACAGCCTCTCTCCCCTCTCATACAGCCTCTCTCCCCTCTCATACAGCCTCTCTCCTCTCTCATACAGCCTCTCTCCTCTCTCATACAGCCTCTCTCCCCTCTCATACAGCCTCTCTCCCCTCTCATACAGCCTCTCTCCCCTCTCATACAGCCTCTCTCCCCTCGCATACAGCCTCTCTCATACACTCTCTCTCCCCTCTCATACAGCCTCTTCCATACAGAATCTTTCCTCTCTCCCCATTCACAACCTACAGCTGTATACTACACCGGCTCTGATGCTCGTCAGATGTGACAGGGCTTGCAAACTATTATAAAACGTATATATAAAAAGAGAAAGCCAGACGAGAGTTGCCCAGTGATGCAAGCCTACCAGACGGGCTAAATGCCTTTTATGCTTGCTTCGATGCAAGCAACACTGAAGCATGCATGAGAGCACCAGCTGTTACGGACAATTGTCTGATCACGCTCTCCGTAGCCGATGTGAGAAAGACCTTTTTTAAGAGGTCAACGTTCACAAGGGCGCAGGGCCAGACGGATTACCAGGATGTGTACTCAGAGCATGCGCGGACCAACTGGCAAGTGAGTTCACTGACATTTTCAACCTCTCCCTGACCGAGTCTGTAATACCTACATGTTTTAAGCATACCACCATAGTCCCTATGTCTAAGAAAGCGAAGGTAACCTGCCTAAATGACTAACGTCCCGTAGCACTCATGGCTGTAGCCATGAAATGCTTTCTTAGGCTGCTCATGGCTCACATCAACACCATTATCCCTGAAACCCTGGACCCACTCCAATTCGCATACCACCCCAACAGATCCACAGATAACACAATCTCAATTGTACTCCACTGCCCTTTCCCACCTGGACAAAAGGAACGCCGATGTGAGAATGCTGTTAATTGACTACAGCTCAGCGTTCAACACCATAGTGCCCTCAAAGCTGATCACTAAGCTAAGGATCCTGTGACTAAACACCTTCTGCAACTGGAGCCTGGACTTCCTGACGGGTCGAGAGTTTCAAGTTCCTTGGTGTCCACATCACCAACGATCTATCATGGTCCAAACACACCGAGACAGTTGTGAAGAGGGCACAACAATGCCTTTTCCTTTGGCATGGGTCCCCAGATCCTCAAAAAGTTATACAGCTGCACTATCGAGAGCATCCTGACTGGTTGCATTACAACCTGGTACGGCAACTGCTTATCATCCTACTGCGATACGAAGAGTAGTGTGTATGGCCCAGTACATCACTGGGGGCAAGCTTCCTGCCATCCAGGCTTCCTGCCATCCAAGCTTCCTGCCATCCAAGGCAGTCACCCCAGTCATAGACTGTTCTCTCTGCTACCGCACGACAAGCGGTACTGGAGCGCCAAGTCTAGGTCCAAAAGGCTCCTTAACAGCTTCTACCCCCAAGCCATAAGACTGATGAACAATTAGTAAAATGGCCACCTGGACTATTTACATTGACCCCCCCTTTGTTTTTACACTGCTGCTACTCACTGCTTATTATCTATATATTGTCACTTGACACACCCCTACCTATATATACAAATTAACTACCCTACCTACATTTACAAATTAACTAATATTGTCTCAACTCTAATTCCTGAACTGCATTGTTGGTTAATAAGGGCTTGTAATTACGCATTTCATGGTATTTACCTGTTGAGCGCATGTGACACATAACATAAAATTTGACAGATGTCTCTCTCCTCATTCACAATTCACAGCTGTCAATTCAATTGGTTTTATTGGCATGGGAAATATACTGTATGTTTACATTGCCAAAGCAAGTGAAAAGAATAATAAACAATATAAAATGCACAGTAAACATTACACTCAAAGTTCCCCCCCAAAAAAGAGATATTTCAGATGTCATTGTTTCTCTCTCATTCCATTCACAACCCACAGCTGTCTTCTCTCTCTCCCTCTCCCTCCCTCTCTCTCCCTCCCTCTCCCTCTCCCTCTCCCTCTCCCCTCTCCCTCTCCCTCTCCCTCCCTCCCTCCCTCCCTCCCCTCCCTCCCTCCCTCCCTCCCTCCCTCCCCCCCCCTCCCTCCCTCCCTCCCTCTCCCTCTCGCCCTCTCTCTCTCTCCTCTCCCTCCCTCCCTCTCTCTCCCTCTCTCTCTCTCTGTGTCTCTGTCCTGTCGGTTGGGAGAACCTAAATGTTATTTAGGGTTCCAGGTAGAACATGGGAGTCGGCTGCTCTTCTCTTACAGCTTGTTTAACTCCTGAGAGCCTCTCTCTGAATATCTGAGACATGAGGTGTACAGCCAGACCCGCTGAGACCCGCTGAGCAGAACATAAAGCAGAGAGAAAAGCTTTAACAAAACATCTGCTCTCTTACAAAGTCTGAATATTGTTATTTTTTTAACAGAGATTTTCAGCTGAATGTTATCGTAGAGCGTAAATCTTCATGCATCTTTGTCTTTGGGTATAATCAGAATGTTATGTTGATAAAAGCAGAATGTGTAAATGATGTTGCTGTGATGGTCAAGAACATGTTGTCTTTAGTTGGAGATAAGAGGAGGATCATTTTGTGTCAGAGGAACCAAGGAGAGTCCTTGACCTTAACAGAGAACTACTAACTATATATGCGTCCTATTTGGGACACACGTACTCATCCCAGGGTTTTTTTAAAAATGTATTTTTACTATTTTATACATTGTAGAATAATAGTGAAGACATCAAAACTATGAAATAACACATGGAACTATGTAGTAACCAAAAAAAGAGTTAAACAAATCATAATATATTTTAAATTTGACATTCTTCAAAGTAATCACCCTTTGCCTTGATGACAGCTGTTCATTCTCTCAACCAGCTTCATGAGGTAGTCACCTGGAATGCATTTTAATTAACAGGTGTGCCTTGTTAAAAGTTCATTTTTGGAATTTATTTTCCTCCTTTAAAACTTCTTAAGGCTAGGGGGCAGTATTCAGAAGTTTGGATGACTGAGGTGCCCAAAGTAAACTGCCTGCTACTCAGGCACATAAGCTAGGATATGCATATAATTGGTAGTAGTTTCTAAAACTGTGAAAATAATGTCTGTGAGTTTAACAGAACTGATATGGCGGGTGAAAACCCAAGTTTCTTTTGTTGAGGTGTCTGCCCATTCAAATGCTTGTTTATGGGGAAATCAAATGAATATCTCCCAGATTGCAGTTCCTAGGGCTTCCACTAGATGTCAACAGTCTTTAAAAAGGGTTTCAGGCTTGTGTTTTGAAAAATGAACCAGAATTTGTAGTTTTTCAAGGTGGCTCTCGTTTTTGACTGTAGTCTTGTGCCGCGCGTGGATGAGGGCGTGGATGAGGGCGTGGCTGAGGGCGTGGATGAGGGCGGCCACTTCGTTATTTATCTTCGGTAATAAACATACTATTCTCAGTCTTAAATTGTATCATTTATTTACATATTAGGGTACCTGAGGATTGATTAGAAACGTTATTTGACTTGAAGTTTATTGGTAACTTTTGGGATTCCTTTGTCTGCATTTTGAACGAGGGGAACCGGTGGATTACTGAATCAAGTGCGCCAACTAAACTGACTTTTTTGGGATATAAAGAAGGACTTTATCGAACAAAACAACCATTTATGTAGCTGAGACCCTTTCCCAGCACCCCACCTTTCCCAAAGAGCTTAATGCGTTTGAGCTTATCAGTTGTGTTGTGACAAAGTAGGGGTGGTATAAATATATATGTATATATGCCATTTAGCAGACGCGTTTATCCAAAGCGTGCATACAAGTGTGCATACATTCTACGTATGGGTGGTCCCTATAACAGGGTTCTACGCTAACTTTCTCCCCAAGGAGTACATGTGCTCCTAAATGAAAAAATGTAGGCGCACAGTGAAAAATGTAACAGAGTTTATTAACAATTTATTACATACATATTTATACTGCGTGTGTGTGTGTGTGCGAGTACTAAGGGACACACATCTGTGGGGTCACCACATACCACCAAAATCACACATTGACCCATGACCTATGCCTACTAGACGCAAAGGATGTCAGTTGTCCAGCTGGTTTTGTATGTTGTCCGTCTGTCACGCTTAGAGGTCAGCCAGCGGTCCACGGCAGGAGTGGGATCCAACTCCTCGATAGAAGGCCCCTCCAGGCTGATCCTCATCAGGTCTTCGTTGGTGGAGATCACAAGGCAGCTTCTTGTCGAATTCTTAATCCGGTTCTGCGCAGAGAAGCCTCGCTCTCACTTGGCAGCTGAAATGGGCAGAACCTGCTTAATAAGCTGCACCAACTCCAGTATGTTCGAGGGAAAAGATGATCTTTCAATTTCATTTAAACTCTTACCATGAACTTATCAAACCAACCATAGGATAGCACTCAGGACTGTTAGTCGACTTTGTAATCGTGCCTGTAGGGATCCTTTGTCAACATGGCCTCCCACAGGCCACTGTAGGACTTGTCCTTGAAATTGTGGCTGACCAGGATTTTCAGCCCCTGCCACTCATCCTGGATTGCAGCTATGTTGCACCCTGATCTACAGGATTGAACAGAGCAAGTGAGTTTGCAAAATATGCTAACATAACATTGTCTCTCTCATATGGCAATGCAGTGCCAAATAAATTCTTACCTCTCTAGAGGCTCCTTGAAATGTCTCATCAGTTCTGCCTCGAATGACAACACAAAAAAAATATATATATAATTATACAAAAGTTTTTCTGACAAACTAAATTAAATTATCCCAAATATGAATAACGGTTAAACTGTAAAACAAGACTATAAAGAGGAAAAATGTATCATGAGAGTGCTCAAGGGTCTGTTGTCCGACCATGTGATTGACTGGCTTCCCATCCTCCAACAAGCGCAGGTAGACAATCTCTCGTTCGGTGTTGGATATATCAGCGCAGGTAGACAATCTCTCGTTCGGTGTTGGATATATCAGCGCATGTAGACAATCTCTCGTTCGGTGTTGGATATATCAGCGCAGGTAGACAATCTCTCGTTCGGTGTTGGATATATCAGCGCATGTAGACAATCTCTCGTTCGGTGTTGGATATATCAGCGCAGGTAGACAATCTCTCGTTCGGTGTTGGATATATCAGCGCATGTAGACAATCTCTCGTTCGGTGTTGGATATATCAGCGCATGTAGACAATCTCTCGTTCGGTGTTGGATATATCAGCGCATGTAGACAATCTCTCGTTCGGTGTTGGATATATCAGCGCATGTAGACAATCTCTCGTTCGGTGTTGGATATATCAGCGCAGGTAGACAATCTCTCGTTCGGTGTTGGATATATCAGCGCAGGGAGACAATCTCTCGTTCGGTGTTGGATATATCAGCGCATGTAGACAATCTCTCGTTCGGTGTTGGATATATCAGCGCAGGTAGACAATCTCTCGTTCGGTGTTGGATATATCAGCGCAGGGAGACAATCTCTCGTTCGGTGTTGGATATATCAGCGCAGGTAGACAATCTCTCGTTCGGTGTTGGATATATCAGCGCATGTAGACAATCTCTCGTTCGGTGTTGGATATATCAGCGCAGGTAGACAATCTCTCGTTCGGTGTTGGATATATCAGCGCAGGTAGACAATCTCTCGTTCGGTGTTGGATATATCAGCGCAGGTAGACAATCTCTCGTTCGGTGTTGGATATATCAGCGCAGGTAGACAATCTCTCGTTCGGTGTTGGATATATTAGCGCAGGTAGACAATCTCTCGTTCGGTGTTGGATATATCAGCGCATGTAGACAATCTCTCGTTCGGTGTTGGATATATCAGCGCATGTAGACAATCTCTCGTTTGGTGTTGGATATATCAGCGCAGGTAGACAATCTCTCGTTCGGTGTTGGATATATCAGCGCATGTAGACAATCTCTCGTTCAGTGTTGGATATATCAGCGCATGTAGACAATCTCTCGTTCGGTGTTGGATATATCAGCGCAGGTAGACAATCTCTCGTTCGGTGTTGGATATATCAGCGCAGGTAGACAATCTCTCGTTCGGTGTTGGATATATCAGCGCATGTAGACAATCTCTCGTTCGGTGTTGGATATATCAGCGCAGGTAGACAATCTCTCGTTCGGTGTTGGATATATCAGCGCAGGTAGACAATCTCTCGTTCGGTGTTGGATATATCAGCGCATGTAGACAATCTCTCGTTCGGTGTTGGATATATCAGCGCAGGTAGACAATCTCTCGTTCGGTGTTGGATATATCAGCGCAGGTAGACAATCTCTCGTTCGGTGTTGGATATATCAGCGCAGGTAGACAATCTCTCGTTCGGTGTTGGATATATCAGCGCAGGTAGACAATCTCTCGTTCGGTGTTGGATATATCAGCGCAGGTAGACAATCTCTCGTTCGGTGTTGGATATATCAGCGCAGGGAGACAATCTCTCGTTCGGTGTTGGATATATCAGCGCAGGTAGACAATCTCTCGTTCGGTGTTGGATATATCAGCGCAGGGAGACAATCTCTCGTTCGGTGTTGGATATATCAGCGCAGGTAGACAATCTCTCGTTCGGTGTTGGATATACAGTGGGGCAAAAAAGTATTTAGTCAGCCACCAATTGTGCAAGTTCTCCCACTTAAAAATATGAGAGAGGCCTTTAATTTTCATCATAGGTACACTTCAACAATGACAGACAAAATGAGGGGGAAAAAATCCAGAAAATCACATTGTAGGATTTTTAATGAATTTATTTGCAATTTATGGTGGAAAATAAGTATGCATGTAAAAACAGATGCTATTCTGTTGTAGCTTAGACCCTAATTTACATCCAGGTTTTTGTGTCGTGCCGCCATCGGTTGAGACACAGCATGCTCTTGACTACAGGGTGGGTGTCATTTCAATCATAAAAACACAATTCATAGAATGGACATATGCCTTCAGAACACTGTAATTTACCTGGTGCACCATTGAAATTAAATAGAATGTCAACTTTGTAATTACTACCACGAAGATGGCGTCCTGTCCACCCACCATCAAATGCCAACTTTAAATGGTCATGTCCAATGTTCCCTCTAACGTTTTGGGGCAATGAGCAAATTGTAGGTTTTGTGACAGGAAACTTGAACGTTGTGAGAATTGTGTGCAACTTCCGGTGAGCGTTCCGGAGGCTGTACCCTTAGTTTCAGTAGCCAATAGGCTGTACCCTTAGTTTCAGTAGCCAATAGGCTGTACCCTTAGTTTCAGTAGCCAATAGGTTGTACCCTTAGTTTCAGTAGCCAATAGGCTGTACCCTTAGTTTCAGTAGCCAATAGGCTGTACCCTTAGTTTCAGTAGCCAATAGGCTGTACCCTTAGTTTCAGTAGCCAATAGGCTGTACCCTTAGTTTCAGTAGCCAATAGGCTGTACCCTTAGTTTCAGTAGCCAATAGGCTGTACCCTTAGTTTCAGTAGCCAATAGGTTGTACCCTTAGTTTCAGTAGCCAATAGGCTGTACCCTTAGTTTCAGTAGCCAATAGGCTGTACCCTTAGTTTCAGTAGCCAATAGGCTGTACCCTTAGTTTCAGTAGCCAATAGGCTGTACCCTTAGTTTCAGTAGCCAATAGGCTGTACCCTTAGTTTCAGTAGCCAATAGGCTGTACTCTTACAGTTTCAGTAGCCAATAGGCTGTACCCTTAGTTTCAGTAGCCAATAGGCTGTACCCTTAGTTTCAGTAGCCAATAGGCTTTACCCTTAGTTTCAGTAGCCAATAGGTTGTACCCTTAGTTTCAGTAGCCAATAGGCTGTACCCTTAGTTTCAGTAGCCAATAGGTTGTACCCTTAGTTTCAGTAGCCAATAGGCTGTACCCTTAGTTTCAGTAGCCAATAGGTTGTACCCTTAGTTTCAGTAGCCAATAGGCTGTACCCTTAGTTTCAGTAGCCAATAGGCTGTACCCTTAGTTTCAGTAGCCAATAGGCTGTACCCTTAGTTTCAGTAGCCAATAGGCTGTACTCTTACAGTTTCAGTAGCCAATAGGCTGTACCCTTAGTTTCAGTAGCCAATAGGCTGTACCCTTAGTTTCAGTAGCCAATAGGCTGTACCCTTAGTTTCAGTAGCCAATAGGCTGTACCCTTAGTTTCAGTAGCCAATAGGCTGTACCCTTAGTTTCAGTAGCCAATAGGCTGTACCCTTAGAGTTTCAGTAGCCAATAGGCTGAACCCTGACAGTTTTAGACAGTAGCCAATAGGCTGAACCATGACAGTTTTAGACAGTAGCCAATAGGCTGCACCCTGACAGTTTTAGACAGTGGCCAATAGGCTGAACCCTGACAGTTTTCTATAAGAGGTGTTAAATACAGGCCTACAGTAGTCTATATGAGGTGTTAAATACAGGCCTACAGTAGTCTATATGAGGTGTTCAGGCCTACAGTAGTCTATATGAGGTGTTAAATACAGGCCTACAGTAGTCTATATGAGGTGTTCAGGTCTACAGTAGTCTATATGAGGTGTTGAATACAGGTCTACAGTAGTCTATATGAGGTGTTCAGGCCTACAGTAGTCTATATGTGGTGTTCAGGCCTACAGTAGTCTATATGAGGTGTTCAGGTCTACAGTAGTCTATATGAGGTGTTGAATACAGGTCTACAGTAGTCTATATGAGGTGTTTCAGGCCTACAGTAGTCTATATGAGGTGTTTCAGGCCTACAGTAGTCTATATGAGGTGTTAAATACAGGTCTACAGTAGTCTATATGAGGTGTTAAATACAGGCCTACAGTAGTCTATATGAGGTGTTAAATACAGGCCTACAGTAGTCTATATGAGGTGTTAAATACAGGCCTACGGTAGTCTATATGAGGTGTTAAATACAGGCCTACAGTAGTCTATATGAGGTGTTAAATACAGGCCTACAGTAGTCTATATGAGGTGTTAAATACAGGTCTACAGTAGTCTATATGAGGTGTTCAGGCCTACAGTAGTCTATATGAGGTGTTCAGGCCTACAGTAGTCTATATGAGGTGTTCAGGCCTACAGTAGTCTATAAGAGGTGTTAAATACAGGCCTACAGTAGTCTATATGAGGTGTTCAGGCCTACAGTAGTCTATATGAGGTGTTCAGGCCTACAGTAGTCTATATGAGGTGTTCAGGCCTACAGTAGTCTATATGTGGTGTTCAGGCCTACAGTAGTCTATATGAGGTGTTGAATACAGGTCTACAGTAGTCTATATGAGGTGTTAAATACAGGCCTACAGTAGTCTATATGAGGTGTTCAGGCCTACAGTAGTCTATAAGAGGTGTTAAATACAGGCCTACAGTAGTCTATAAGAGGTGTTCAGGCCTACAGTAGTCTATATGAGGTGTTGAATACAGGTCTACAGTAGTCTATATGAGGTGTTAAATACAGGCCTACAGTAGTCTATATGAGGTGTTCAGGTCTACAGTAGTCTATATGAGGTGTTGAATACAGGTCTACAGTAGTCTATATGAGGTGTTAAATACAGGCCTACAGTAGTCTATATGAGGTGTTCAGGTCTACAGTAGTCTATATGAGGTGTTAAATACAGGCCTACAGTAGTCTATATGAGGTGTTTCAGGCCTACAGTAGTCTATAAGAGGTGTTAAATACAGGCCTACAGTAGTCTATATGAGGTGTTAAATACAGGCCTACAGTAGTCTATATGAGGTGTTAAATACAGGTCTACAGTAGTCTATATGAGGTGTTCAGGCCTACAGTAGTCTATAAGAGGTGTTAAATACAGGCCTACAGTAGTCTATATGAGGTGTTAAATACAGGCCTACAGTAGTCTATATGAGGTGTTCAGGCCTACAGTAGTCTATATGAGGTGTTCAGGCCTACAGTAGTCTATATGAGGTGTTCAGGCCTACAGTAGTCTATATGAGGTGTTAAATACAGGCCTACAGTAGTCTATATGAGGTGTTCAGGCCTACAGTAGTCTATATGAGGTGTTAAATACAGGTCTACAGTAGTCTATATGAGGTGTTAAATACAGGCCTACAGTAGTCTATATGTGGTGTTCAGGCCTACAGTAGTCTATATGTGGTGTTAAATACAGGCCTACAGTAGTCTATATGAGGTGTTCAGGCCTACGGTAGTCTATATGTGGTGTTAAATATAGGCCTACAGTAGTCTATATGAGGTGTTAAATATAGGTCTACAGTAGTCTATATGAGGTGTTCAGGCCTACAGTAGTCTATATGAGGTGTTCAGGCCTACAGTAGTCTATATGTGGTGTTCAGGCCTACAGTAGTCTATATGTGGTGTTAAATACAGGCCTACAGTAGTCTATATGAGGTGTTCAGGCCTACAGTAGTCTATATGAGGTGTTAAATACAGGCCTACAGTAGTCTATATGAGGTGTTAAATACAGGCCTACAGTAGTCTATATGAGGTGTTCAGGCCTACAGTAGTCTATATGAGGTGTTCAGGCCTACAGTAGTCTATATGAGGTGTTCAGGCCTACAGTAGTCTATATGAGGTGTTCAGGCCTACAGTTGTCTATATGAGGTGTTGAATACAGGTCTACAGTAGTCTATATGAGGTGTTAAATACAGGCCTACAGTAGTCTATATGAGGTGTTAAATATAGGCCTACAGTAGTCTATATGAGGTGTTAAATACAGGTCTACAGTAGTCTATATGAGGTGTTCAGGCCTACAGTAGTCTATATGAGGTGTTCAGGCCTACAGTAGTCTATATGAGGTGTTAAATACAGGCCTACAGTAGTCTATATGAGGTGTTAAATACAGGCCTACAGTAGTCTATATGAGGTGTTAAATACAGGCCTACAGTAGTCTATATGAGGTGTTGAATACAGGTCTACAGTAGTCTATATGAGGTGTTGAATACAGGTCTACAGTAGTCTATATGAGGTGTTTCAGGCCTACAGTAGTCTATATGAGGTGTTAAATACAGGCCTACGGTAGTCTATATGTGGTGTTCAGGCCTACAGTAGTCTATATGAGGTGTTAAATACAGGCCTACAGTAGTCTATATGAGGTGTTCAGGCCTACAGTAGTCTATATGAGGTGTTCAGGTCTACAGTAGTCTATATGAGGTGTTCAGGCCTACAGTAGTCTATATGAGGTGTTAAATACAGGCCTACAGTAGTCTATATGAGGTGTTAAATACAGGTCTACAGTAGTCTATATGAGGTGTTAAATACAGGCCTACAGTAGTCTATATGAGGTGTTAAATACAGGTCTACAGTAGTCTATATGAGGTGTTAAATACAGGCCTACAGTAGTCTATATGAGGTGTTAAATACAGGCCTACAGTAGTCTATATGAGGTGTTCAGGCCTACAGTAGTCTATATGAGGTGTTCAGGCCTACAGTAGTCTATATGAGGTGTTAAATACAGGCCTACAGTAGTCTATATGAGGTGTTAAATACAGGCCTACAGTAGTCTATATGAGGTGTTAAATACAGGTCTACAGTAGTCTATATGAGGTGTTGAATACAGGTCTACAGTAGTCTATATGAGGTGTTTCAGGCCTACAGTAGTCTATATGAGGTGTTAAATACAGGCCTACAGTAGTCTATATGAGGTGTTAAATACAGGCCTACAGTAGTCTATATGAGGTGTTAAATACAGGCCTACAGTAGTCTATATGAGGTGTTCAGGCCTACAGTAGTCTATATGTGGTGTTCAGGCCTACAGTAGTCTATATGAGGTGTTCAGGCCTACAGTAGTCTATATGAGGTGTTCAGGCCTACAGTAGTCTATATGAGGTGTTCAGGCCTACAGTAGTCTATATGAGGTGTTCAGGCCTACGGTAGTCTATATGAGGTGTTAAATACAGGCCTACAGTAGTCTATATGAGGTGTTAAATACAGGCCTACAGTAGTCTATATGAGGTGTTAAATACAGGTCTACAGTAGTCTATATGAGGTGTTCAGGCCTACAGTAGTCTATATGAGGTGTTCAGGCCTACAGTAGTCTATATGAGGTGTTTCAGGCCTACAGTAGTCTATATGAGGTGTTAAATACAGGCCTACAGTAGTCTATATGAGGTGTTAAATATAGGCCTACAGTAGTCTATATGAGGTGTTAAATACAGGTCTACAGTAGTCTATATGAGGTGTTCAGGCCTACAGTAGTCTATATGAGGTGTTCAGGCCTACAGTAGTCTATATGAGGTGTTAAATACAGGCCTACAGTAGTCTATATGAGGTGTTAAATACAGGCCTACAGTAGTCTATGAGGTGTTAAATACAGGCCTACAGTAGTCTATATGAGGTGTTGAATACAGGTCTACAGTAGTCTATATGAGGTGTTGAATACAGGTCTACAGTAGTCTATATGAGGTGTTTCAGGCCTACAGTAGTCTATATGAGGTGTTAAATACAGGCCTACGGTAGTCTATATGTGGTGTTCAGGCCTACAGTAGTCTATATGAGGTGTTAAATACAGGCCTACAGTAGTCTATATGAGGTGTTCAGGCCTACAGTAGTCTATATGAGGTGTTCAGGTCTACAGTAGTCTATATGAGGTGTTCAGGCCTACAGTAGTCTATATGAGGTGTTAAATACAGGCCTACAGTAGTCTATATGAGGTGTTAAATACAGGTCTACAGTAGTCTATATGAGGTGTTAAATACAGGCCTACAGTAGTCTATATGAGGTGTTAAATACAGGTCTACAGTAGTCTATATGAGGTGTTAAATACAGGCCTACAGTAGTCTATATGAGGTGTTAAATACAGGCCTACAGTAGTCTATATGAGGTGTTCAGGCCTACAGTAGTCTATATGAGGTGTTCAGGCCTACAGTAGTCTATATGAGGTGTTAAATACAGGCCTACAGTAGTCTATATGAGGTGTTAAATACAGGCCTACAGTAGTCTATATGAGGTGTTAAATACAGGTCTACAGTAGTCTATATGAGGTGTTGAATACAGGTCTACAGTAGTCTATATGAGGTGTTTCAGGCCTACAGTAGTCTATATGAGGTGTTAAATACAGGCCTACAGTAGTCTATATGAGGTGTTAAATACAGGCCTACAGTAGTCTATATGAGGTGTTAAATACAGGCCTACAGTAGTCTATATGAGGTGTTCAGGCCTACAGTAGTCTATATGTGGTGTTCAGGCCTACAGTAGTCTATATGAGGTGTTCAGGCCTACAGTAGTCTATATGAGGTGTTCAGGCCTACAGTAGTCTATATGAGGTGTTCAGGCCTACAGTAGTCTATATGAGGTGTTCAGGCCTACGGTAGTCTATATGAGGTGTTAAATACAGGCCTACAGTAGTCTATATGAGGTGTTAAATACAGGCCTACAGTAGTCTATATGAGGTGTTAAATACAGGTCTACAGTAGTCTATATGAGGTGTTCAGGCCTACAGTAGTCTATATGAGGTGTTCAGGCCTACAGTAGTCTATATGAGGTGTTTCAGGCCTACAGTAGTCTATATGAGGTGTTAAATACAGGCCTACAGTAGTCTATATGAGGTGTTCAGGCCTACAGTAGTCTATATGAGGTGTTAAATACAGGCCTACAGTAGTCTATATGATGTGTTCAGGCCTACAGTAGTCTATATGAGGTGTTAAATACAGGCCTACAGTAGTCTATATGAGGTGTTCAGGCCTACAGTAGTCTATATGAGGTGTTAAATACAGGCCTACAGTAGTCTATATGAGGTGTTCAGGTCTACAGTAGTCTATATGATGTGTTCAGGCCTACAGTAGTCTATATGAGGTGTTCAGGCCTACAGTAGTCTATATGAGGTGTTAAATACAGGCCTACAGTAGTCTATATGAGGTGTTTCAGGCCTACAGTAGTCTATATGAGGTGTTCAGGCCTACAGTAGTCTATAAGAGGTGTTAAATACAGGCCTACAGTAGTCTATATGAGGTGTTAAATACAGGCCTACAGTAGTCTATATGAGGTGTTCAGGCCTACAGTAGTCTATATGAGGTGTTAAATACAGGCCTACAGTAGTCTATATGTGGTGTTCAGGCCTACAGTAGTCTATAAGAGGTGTTAAATACAGGCCTACAGTAGTCTATATGAGGTGTTCAGGCCTACAGTAGTCTATAAGAGGTGTTCAGGCCTACAGTAGTCTATATGAGGTGTTAAATACAGGCCTACAGTAGTCTATATGAGGTGTTCAGGCCTACAGTAGTCTATATGAGGTGTTAAATACAGGCCTACAGTAGTCTATATGAGGTGTTCAGGCCTACAGTAGTCTATATGAGGTGTTCAGGCCTACAGTAGTCTATATGAGGTGTTCAGGCCTACAGTAGTCTATATGAGGTGTTCAGGCCTACAGTAGTCTATATGAGGTGTTCAGGTCTACAGTAGTCTATATGAGGTGTTCAGGCCTACAGTAGTCTATATGAGGTGTTCAGGCCTACGGTAGTCTATATGAGGTGTTAAATACAGGCCTACAGTAGTCTATATGAGGTGTTAAATACAGGCCTACAGTAGTCTATATGAGGTGTTAAATACAGGCCTACAGTAGTCTATATGAGGTGTTGAATACAGGCCTACAGTAGTCTATATGAGGTGTTCAGGCCTACAGTAGTCTATATGAGGTGTTCAGGCCTACAGTAGTCTATATGAGGTATTGAATACAGGTCTACAGTAGTCTATATGAGGTGTTCAGGCCTACAGTAGTCTATATGAGGTGTTCAGGCCTACAGTAGTCTATATGAGGTGTTCAGGTCTACAGTAGTCTATATGAGGTGTTCAGGCCTACAGTAGTCTATATGAGGTGTTAAATATAGGCCTACAGTAGTCTATATGATGTGTTAAATACAGGCCTACAGTAGTCTATATGAGGTGTTGAATACAGGCCTACAGTAGTCTATATGAGGTGTTCAGGCCTACAGTAGTCTATATGAGGTGTTCAGGCCTACAGTAGTCTATATGAGGTATTGAATACAGGTCTACAGTAGTCTATATGTGGTGTTCAGGCCTACAGTAGTCTATATGAGGTGTTCAGGCCTACAGTAGTCTATATGAGGTGTTCAGGCCTACAGTAGTCTATATGAGGTATTGAATACAGGTCTACAGTAGTCTATATGAGGTGTTAAATATAGGCCTACAGTAGTCTATATGAGGTGTTGAATACAGGCCTACAGTAGTCTATATGAGGTGTTGAATACAGGCCTACAGTAGTCTATATGAGGTGTTCAGGCCTACAGTAGTCTATATGAGGTGTTGAATACAGGCCTACAGTAGTCTATATGTGGTGTTCAGGTCTACAGTAGTCTATATGAGGTGTTAAATACAGGCCTACAGTAGTCTATATGAGGTGTTCAGGCCTACAGTAGTCTATATGAGGTGTTAAATACAGGCCTACAGTAGTCTATATGAGGTGTTCAGGCCTACAGTAGTCTATATGAGGTGTTAAATACAGGTCTACAGTAGTCTATATGAGGTGTTAAATACAGGTCTACAGTAGTCTATATGAGGTGTTCAGGCCTACAGTAGTCTATATGAGGTGTTCAGGCCTACAGTAGTCTATATGAGGTGTTAAATACAGGCCTACAGTAGTCTATATGAGGTGTTCAGGCCTACAGTAGTCTATATGAGGTGTTAAATACAGGCCTACAGTAGTCTATATGAGGTGTTCAGGCCTACAGTAGTCTATATGAGGTGTTCAGGCCTACAGTAGTCTATATGAGGTGTTCAGGCCTACAGTAGTCTATATGAGGTGTTCAGGCCTACAGTAGTCTATATGAGGTGTTGAATATAGGCCTACAGTAGTCTATATGAGGTGTTCAGGCCTACAGTAGTCTATATGAGGTGTTAAATACAGGCCTAAAGTAGTCTATATGAGGTGTTAAATACAGGTCTACAGTAGTCTATATGAGGTGTTAAATACAGGTCTACAGTAGTCTATATGAGGTGTTCAGGCCTACAGTAGTCTATATGAGGTGTTCAGGCCTACAGTAGTCTATATGAGGTGTTAAATACAGGCCTACAGTAGTCTATATGAGGTGTTCAGGCCTACAGTAGTCTATATGAGGTGTTAAATACAGGCCTACAGTAGTCTATATGAGGTGTTCAGGCCTACAGTAGTCTATATGAGGTGTTCAGGCCTACAGTAGTCTATATGAGGTGTTCAGGCCTACAGTAGTCTATATGAGGTGTTGAATATAGGCCTACAGTAGTCTATATGAGGTGTTCAGGCCTACAGTAGTCTATATGAGGTGTTAAATACAGGCCTAAAGTAGTCTATATGAGGTGTTAAATACAGGTCTACAGTAGTCTATATGAGGTGTTAAATACAGGTCTACAGTAGTCTATATGAGGTGTTCAGGCCTACAGTAGTCTATATGAGGTGTTAAATACAGGTCTACAGTAGTCTATATGAGGTGTTAAATACAGGTCTACAGTAGTCTATATGAGGTGTTAAATACAGGTCTACAGTAGTCTATATGAGGTGTTCAGGCCTACAGTAGTCTATATGAGGTGTTAAATACAGGCCTAAAGTAGTCTATATGAGGTGTTTCAGGCCTACAGTAGTCTATATGAGGTGTTAAATACAGGCCTACAGTAGTCTATATGAGGTGTTCAGGTCTACAGTAGTCTATATGAGGTGTTCAGGCCTACAGTAGTCTATATGAGGTGTTCAGGCCTACAGTAGTCTATATGAGGTGTTAAATACAGGCCTACAGTAGTCTATATGAGGTGTTAAATATAGGCCTACAGTAGTCTATATGAGGTGTTAAATACAGGTCTACAGTAGTCTATAAGAGGTGTTAAATACAGGTCTACAGTAGTCTATATGAGGTGTTAAATACAGGCCTACAGTAGTCTATATGAGGTGTTAAATACAGGCCTACAGTAGTCTATATGAGGTGTTAAATACAGGCCTACAGTAGTCTATATGAGGTGTTAAATACAGGTCTACAGTAGTCTATATGAGGTGTTCAGGTCTACAGTAGTCTATATGAGGTGTTAAATACAGGCCTACAGTAGTCTATATGAGGTGTTAAATACAGGCCTACAGTAGTCTATATGAGGTGTTCAGGCCTACAGTAGTCTATATGAGGTGTTAAATACAGGCCTACAGTAGTCTATATGAGGTGTTCAGGCCTACAGTAGTCTATATGAGGTGTTCAGGCCTACAGTAGTCTATATGAGGTGTTCAGGCCTACAGTAGTCTATATGAGGTGTTGAATACAGGTCTACAGTAGTCTATATGAGGTGTTAAATACAGGCCTACAGTAGTCTATATGAGGTGTTCAGGCCTACAGTAGTCTATATGAGGTGTTCAGGCCTACAGTAGTCTATATGAGGTGTTAAATACAGGCCTACAGTAGTCTATATGAGGTGTTCAGGCCTACAGTAGTCTATATGAGGTGTTAAATATAGGCCTACAGTAGTCTATATGAGGTGTTCAGGTCTACAGTAGTCTATATGAGGTGTTCAGGCCTACAGTAGTCTATATGAGGTGTTCAGGCCTACAGTAGTCTATATGAGGTGTTGAATACAGGTCTACAGTAGTCTATATGAGGTGTTCAGGCCTAAAGTAGTCTATATGAGGTGTTAAATACAGGCCTACAGTAGTCTATATGAGGTGTTAAATACAGGCCTACAGTAGTCTATATGAGGTGTTCAGGCCTACAGTAGTCTATATGAGGTGTTAAATACAGGCCTACAGTAGTCTATATGAGGTGTTCAGGCCTACAGTAGTCTATATGAGGTGTTAAATACAGGCCTACAGTAGTCTATATGAGGTGTTCAGGCCTACAGTAGTCTATATGAGGTGTTAAATACAGGCCTACAGTAGTCTATATGAGGTGTTAAATACAGGCCTACAGTAGTCTATATGAGGTGTTAAATACAGGCCTACAGTAGTCTATATGAGGTGTTCAGGCCTACAGTAGTCTATATGAGGTGTTCAGGCCTACAGTAGTCTATATGAGGTGTTAAATACAGGTCTACAGTAGTCTATATGAGGTGTTCAGGCCTACAGTAGTCTATATGAGGTGTTCAGGCCTACAGTAGTCTATATGAGGTGTTCAGGCCTACAGTAGTCTATATGAGGTGTTAAATACAGGCCTACAGTAGTCTATATGAGGTGTTCAGGCCTACAGTAGTCTATATGAGTTATTGAATACAGGCCTACAGTAGTCTATATGAGTTATTGAATACAGGCCTACAGTAGTCTATATGAGGTGTTCAGGTCTACAGTAGTCTATATGAGTTATTGAATACAGGCCTACAGTAGTCTATATGAGGTGTTCAGGTCTACATTAGTCTATATGAGGTGTTAAATATAGGCCTACAGTAGTCTATATGAGGTGTTCAGGCCTACAGTAGTCTATATGAGGTGTTCAGGCCTACAGTAGTCTATATGAGGTGTTCAGGCCTACAGTAGTCTATATGAGGTGTTCAGGCCTACAGTAGTCTATATGAGGTGTTCAGGCCTACAGTAGTCTATATGAGGTGTTCAGGCCTACAGTAGTCTATATGAGGTGTTCAGGCCTACAGTAGTCTATATGAGGTGTTAAATACAGGCCTACAGTAGTCTATATGAGGTGTTGAATACAGGTCTACAGTAGTCTATATGAGGTGTTCAGGCCTACAGTAGTCTATATGAGGTGTTCAGGCCTACAGTAGTCTATATGAGGTGTTGAATACAGGTCTACAGTAGTCTATATGAGGTGTTCAGGCCTACAGTAGTCTATATGAGGTGTTGAATACAGGTCTACAGTAGTCTATATGAGGTGTTCAGGCCTACAGTAGTCTATAAGAGGTGTTCAGGCCTACAGTAGTCTATATGAGGTGTTCAGGCCTACAGTAGTCTATAAGAGGTGTTAAATATAGGCCTACAGTAGTCTATATGAGGTGTTAAATACAGGCCTACAGTAGTCTATATGAGGTGTTCAGGCCTACAGTAGTCTATATGAGGTGTTAAATACAGGCCTACAGTAGTCTATATGAGGTGTTCAGGCCTACAGTAGTCTATATGAGGTGTTAAATACAGGCCTACAGTAGTCTATATGAGGTGTTAAATACAGGCCTACAGTAGTCCATATGAGGTGTTCAGGCCCACAGTAGTCTATATGAGGTGTTCAGGCCTACAGTAGTCTATATGAGGTGTTAAATACAGGCCTACAGTAGTCTATATGAGGTGTTCAGGCCTACAGTAGTCTATATGAGGTGTTCAGGCCTACAGTAGTCTATATGAGGTGTTCAGGCCTACAGTAGTCTATATGAGGTGTTCAGGCCTACAGTAGTCTATATGAGGTGTTAAATACAGGTCTACAGTAGTCTATATGAGGTGTTTCAGGTCTACAGTAGTCTATATGAGGTGTTCAGGCCTACAGTAGTCTCTATGAGGTGTTCAGGCCTACAGTAGTCTATATGAGGTGTTCAGGCCTACAGTAGTCTATATGAGGTGTTCAGGCCTACAGTAGTCTATATGAGGTGTTGAATACAGGTCTACAGTAGTCTATAAGAGGTGTTAAATACAGGCCTACAGTAGTCTATATGAGGTGTTAAATACAGGCCTACAGTAGTCTATATGAGGTGTTCAGGCCTACAGTAGTCTATGAGGTGTTCAGGCCTACAGTAGTCTATATGTGGTGTTCAGGCCTACAGTAGTCTATATGAGGTGTTGAATACAGGTCTACAGTAGTCTATATGAGGTGTTCAGGCCTACAGTAGTCTCTATGAGGTGTTCAGGCCTACAGTAGTCTATATGAGGTGTTAAATACAGGCCTACAGTAGTCTATAAGAGGTGTTAAATACAGGCCTACAGTAGTCTATATGAGGTGTTCAGGCCTACAGTAGTCTATATGAGGTGTTAAATACAGGCCTACAGTAGTCTATATGAGGTGTTCAGGCCTACAGTAGTCTATATGAGGTGTTCAGGCCTACAGTAGTCTATATGTGGTGTTCAGGCCTACAGTAGTCTATATGAGGTGTTCAGGCCTACAGTAGTCTATATGAGGTGTTAAATACAGGCCTACAGTAGTCTATATGAGGTGTTCAGGCCTACAGTAGTCTATATGAGGTGTTCAGGCCTACAGTAGTCTATATGAGGTGTTAAATACAGGCCTACAGTAGTCTATATGAGGTGTTCAGGCCTACAGTAGTCTATATGAGGTGTTCAGGCCTACAGTAGTCTATATGAGGTGTTGAATACAGGCCTACAGTAGTCTATATGAGGTGTTCAGGCCTACAGTAGTCTATATGAGGTGTTGAATACAGGCCTACAGTAGTCTATATGAGGTGTTAAATACAGGCCTACAGTAGTCTATATGAGGTGTTAAATACAGGCCTACAGTAGTCTATATGAGGTGTTCAGGCCTACAGTAGTCTATATGAGGTGTTCAGGCCTACAGTAGTCTATATGAGGTGTTAAATACAGGTCTACAGTAGTCTATATGAGGTGTTAAATACAGGTCTACAGTAGTCTATATGAGGTGTTAAATACAGGCCTACAGTAGTCTATAAGAGGTGTTAAATACAGGCCTACAGTAGTCTATATGAGGTGTTCAGGCCTACAGTAGTCTATATGAGGTGTTCAGGTCTACAGTAGTCTATATGAGGTGTTGAATACAGGCCTACAGTAGTCTATATGAGGTGTTAAATACAGGCCTACAGTAGTCTATATGAGGTGTTCAGGCCTACAGTAGTCTGTATGAGGTGTTGAATACAGGCCTACAGTAGTCTATATGAGGTGTTCAGGCCTACAGTAGTCTATATGAGGTGTTAAATACAGGCCTACGGTAGTCTATATGTGGTGTTCAGGCCTACAGTAGTCTGTATGAGGTGTTGAATACAGGCCTACAGTAGTCTATATGTGGTGTTCAGGCCTACAGTAGTCTGTATGAGGTGTTGAATACAGGCCTACAGTAGTCTATATGTGGTGTTCAGGCCTACAGTAGTCTATATGAGGTGTTGAATACAGGCCTACAGTAGTCTATATGAGGTGTTCAGGCCTACAGTAGTCTATATGAGGTGTTCAGGCCTACAGTAGTCTATATGAGGTGTTAAATACAGGTCTACAGTAGTCTATATGAGGTGTTCAGGTCTACAGTAGTCTATATGAGGTGTTAAATACAGGCCTACAGTAGTCTATATGAGGTGTTCAGGCCTACAGTAGTCTATATGAGGTGTTAAATACAGGCCTACAGTAGTCTATATGAGGTGTTAAATACAGGCCTACAGTAGTCTATATGAGGTGTTAAATACAGGCCTACGGTAGTCTATATGTGGTGTTCAGGCCTACAGTAGTCTATATGAGGTGTTAAATACAGGCCTACAGTAGTCTATATGAGGTGTTCAGGCCTACAGTAGTCTATATGAGGTGTTCAGGCCTACAGTAGTCTATATGAGGTGTTCAGGCCTACAGTAGTCTATATGAGGTGTTAAATACAGGCCTACAGTAGTCTATATGAGGTGTTCAGGCCTACAGTAGTCTATATGAGGTGTTCAGGCCTACAGTAGTCTATATGAGGTGTTGAATACAGGTCTACAGTAGTCTATATGAGGTGTTAAATATAGGCCTACAGTAGTCTATATGAGGTGTTAAATACAGGCCTACAGTAGTCTATATGAGGTGTTCAGGTCTACAGTAGTCTATAAGAGGTGTTAAATACAGGTCTACAGTAGTCTATATGAGGTGTTAAATACAGGCCTACAGTAGTCTATATGAGGTGTTAAATACAGGCCTACAGTAGTCTATATGAGGTGTTAAATACAGGCCTACAGTAGTCTATATGAGGTGTTAAATACAGGCCTACGGTAGTCTATATGAGGTGTTAAATACAGGTCTACAGTAGTCTATATGAGGTGTTCAGGCCTACAGTAGTCTATATGAGGTGTTCAGGCCTACAGTAGTCTATAAGAGGTGTTAAATACAGGCCTACAGTAGTCTATATGAGGTGTTAAATACAGGTCTACAGTAGTCTATAAGAGGTGTTAAATACAGGCCTACAGTAGTCTATAAGAGGTGTTAAATACAGGTCTACAGTAGTCTATATGAGGTGTTAAATATAGGCCTACAGTAGTCTATATGAGGTGTTAAATACAGGCCCACAGTAGTCTATATGAGGTGTTCAGGCCTACAGTAGTCTATATGAGGTGTTAAATACAGGCCCACAGTAGTCCATATGAGGTGTTCAGGCCTACAGTAGTCTATATGAGGTGTTAAATATAGGCCTACAGTAGTCTATATGAGGTGTTCAGGTCTACAGTAGTCTATATGAGGTGTTCAGGCCTACAGTAGTCTATATGAGGTGTTCAGGCCTACAGTAGTCTATATGAGGTGTTGAATACAGGTCTACAGTAGTCTATATGAGGTGTTCAGGCCTAAAGTAGTCTATATGAGGTGTTAAATACAGGCCTACAGTAGTCTATATGAGGTGTTAAATACAGGCCTACAGTAGTCTATATGAGGTGTTCAGGCCTACAGTAGTCTATATGAGGTGTTAAATACAGGCCTACAGTAGTCTATATGAGGTGTTCAGGCCTACAGTAGTCTATATGAGGTGTTCAGGCCTACAGTAGTCTATATGAGGTGTTCAGGCCTACAGTAGTCTATATGAGGTGTTCAGGCCACAGTAGTCTATATGAGGTGTTCAGGCCTACAGTAGTCTATATGAGGTGTTCAGGCCTACAGTAGTCTATATGAGGTGTTCAGGCCTACAGTAGTCCATATGAGGTGTTAAATACAGGCCTACAGTAGTCCATATGAGGTGTTGAATACAGGTCTACAGTAGTCTATATGAGGTGTTCAGGCCTACAGTAGTCTATATGAGGTGTTCAGGCCTACAGTAGTCTATATGAGGTGTTGAATACAGGTCTACAGTAGTCTATATGAGGTGTTCAGGCCTACAGTAGTCTATATGAGGTGTTGAATACAGGTCTACAGTAGTCTATAAGAGGTGTTAAATATAGGCCTACAGTAGTCTATATGAGGTGTTAAATACAGGCCTACAGTAGTCTATATGAGGTGTTAAATACAGGCCTACAGTAGTCTATATGAGGTGTTCAGGCCTACAGTAGTCTATATGAGGTGTTCAGGCCTACAGTAGTCTATATGAGGTGTTCAGGCCTACAGTAGTCTATATGAGGTGTTAAATACAGGCCTACAGTAGTCTATATGAGGTGTTCAGGCCTACAGTAGTCTATATGAGGTGTTACATACAGGCCTACAGTAGTCTATATGAGGTGTTACATACAGGCCTACAGTAGTCTATATGAGGTGTTACATACAGGCCTACAGTAGTCTATATGAGGTGTTAAATACAGGCCTACAGTAGTCTATATGAGGTGTTAAATACAGGCCTACAGTAGTCTATATGAGGTGTTCAGGCCTACAGTAGTCTATATGAGGTGTTCAGGCCTACAGTAGTCTATATGAGGTGTTCAGGCCTACAGTAGTCCATATGAGGTGTTAAATACAGGTCTACAGTAGTCTATATGAGGTGTTTCAGGTCCACAGTAGTCTATATGAGGTGTTCAGGCCTACAGTAGTCTCTATGAGGTGTTCAGGCCTACAGTAGTCTATATGAGGTGTTCAGGCCTACAGTAGTCTATATGAGGTGTTCAGGCCTACAGTAGTCTATATGAGGTGTTGAATACAGGTCTACAGTAGTCTATAAGAGGTGTTAAATACAGGCCTACAGTAGTCTATATGAGGTGTTAAATACAGGCCTACAGTAGTCTATATGAGGTGTTCAGGCCTACAGTAGTCTATATGAGGTGTTCAGGCCTACAGTAGTCTATATGTGGTGTTCAGGCCTACAGTAGTCTATATGAGGTGTTGAATACAGGTCTACAGTAGTCTATATGAGGTGTTCAGGCCTACAGTAGTCTCTATGAGGTGTTCAGGCCTACAGTAGTCTATATGAGGTGTTAAATACAGGCCTACAGTAGTCTATAAGAGGTGTTAAATACAGGCCTACAGTAGTCTATATGAGGTGTTCAGGCCTACAGTAGTCTATATGAGGTGTTAAATACAGGCCTACAGTAGTCTATATGAGGTGTTCAGGCCTACAGTAGTCTATATGAGGTGTTCAGGCCTACAGTAGTCTATATGAGGTGTTAAATACAGGCCTACAGTAGTCTATATGAGGTGTTCAGGCCTACAGTAGTCTATATGAGGTGTTCAGGCCTACAGTAGTCTATATGAGGTGTTAAATACAGGCCTACAGTAGTCTATATGAGGTGTTCAGGCCTACAGTAGTCTATATGAGGTGTTCAGGCCCACAGTAGTCTATATGAGGTGTTAAATACAGGCCTACAGTAGTCTATATGAGGTGTTGAATACAGGCCTACAGTAGTCTATAAGAGGTGTTAAATACAGGCCTACAGTAGTCTATAAGAGGTGTTAAATACAGGCCTACAGTAGTCTATATGAGGTGTTCAGGCCTACAGTAGTCTATATGAGGTGTTCAGGTCTACAGTAGTCTATATGAGGTGTTCAGGCCTACAGTAGTCTATATGAGGTGTTCAGGTCTACAGTAGTCTATATGAGGTGTTAAATACAGGCCTACAGTAGTCTATATGAGGTGTTAAATACAGGCCTACAGTAGTCTATATGAGGTGTTAAATACAGGCCTACAGTAGTCTATATGAGGTGTTCAGGCCTACAGTAGTCTATATGAGGTGTTCAGGCCTACAGTAGTCTATATGAGGTGTTAAATACAGGCCTACAGTAGTCTATATGAGGTGTTCAGGCCTACAGTAGTCTATATGAGGTGTTCAGGCCTACAGTAGTCTATATGAGGTGTTAAATACAGGCCTACAGTAGTCTATATGAGGTGTTGAATACAGGCCTACAGTAGTCTATAAGAGGTGTTAAATACAGGCCTACAGTAGTCTATATGAGGTGTTAAATACAGGCCTACGGTAGTCTATATGTGGTGTTCAGGCCTACAGTAGTCTATATGAGGTGTTGAATACAGGCCTACAGTAGTCTATATGTGGTGTTCAGGCCTACAGTAGTCTATATGAGGTGTTCAGGCCTACAGTAGTCTATATGAGGTGTTCAGGCCTACAGTAGTCTATATGAGGTGTTCAGGCCTACAGTAGTCTATATGAGGTGTTAAATACAGGCCTACAGTAGTCTATATGAGGTGTTCAGGCCTACAGTAGTCTATATGAGGTGTTGAATACAGGCCTACAGTAGTCTATATGAGGTGTTGAATACAGGCCTACAGTAGTCTATATGAGGTGTTAAATACAGGCCTACAGTAGTCTATATGAGGTGTTCAGGCCTACAGTAGTCTATATGAGGTGTTGAATACAGGCCTACAGTAGTCTATATGAGGTGTTCAGGTCTACAGTAGTCTATATGAGGTGTTAAATACAGGCCTACAGTAGTCTATATGAGGTGTTCAGGCCTACAGTAGTCTATATGAGGTGTTAAATACAGGCCTACAGTAGTCTATATGAGGTGTTCAGGCCTACAGTAGTCTATATGAGGTGTTAAATACAGGCCTACAGTAGTCTATATGAGGTGTTAAATATAGGCCTACAGTAGTCTATATGAGGTGTTAAATACAGGCCTACAGTAGTCTATATGAGGTGTTCAGGCCTACAGTAGTCTATATGAGGTGTTAAATACAGGCCTACAGTAGTCTATATGAGGTGTTAAATACAGGCCTACAGTAGTCTATATGAGGTGTTCAGGCCTACAGTAGTCTATAAGAGGTGTTAAATACAGGCCTACAGTAGTCTATATGTGGTGTTCAATGAGGCCTACAGTAGTCTATATGAGGTGTTCAGGCCTACAGTAGTCTATATGAGGTGTTCAGGCCTACAGTAGTCTATATGAGGTGTTGAATACAGGTCTACAGTAGTCTATATGAGGTGTTCAGGCCTACAGTAGTCTATATGAGGTGTTCAGGCCTACAGTAGTCTATATGAGGTGTTAAATACAGGCCTACAGTAGTCTATATGAGGTGTTCAGGCCTACAGTAGTCTATATGAGGTGTTCAGGCCTACAGTAGTCTATATGAGGTGTTCAGGGCCTACAGTAGTCTATATGAGGTGTTCAGGCCTGCAGTAGTCTATATGAGGTGTTCAGGCCTACAGTAGTCTATATGAGGTGTTAAATATAGGCCTACAGTAGTCTATATGAGGTGTTAAATATAGGTCTACAGTAGTCTATATGAGGTGTTAAATACAGGCCTACAGTAGTCTATATGAGGTGTTCAGGCCTACAGTAGTCTATATGAGGTGTTAAATACAGGTCTACAGTAGTCTATATGTGGTGTTCAGGCCTACAGTAGTCTATATGAGGTGTTAAATACAGGCCTACAGTAGTCTATATGAGGTGTTAAATACAGGCCTACAGTAGTCTATAAGAGGTGTTAAATACAGGCCTACAGTAGTCTATATGAGGTGTTAAATACAGGCCTACAGTAGTCTATATGTGGTGTTCAGGCCTACAGTAGTCTATATGAGGTGTTAAATACAGGTCTACAGTAGTCTATATGAGGTGTTCAGGCCTACAGTAGTCTATATGAGGTGTTGAATACAGGACTACAGTAGTCTATATGAGGTGTTCAGGCCTACAGTAGTCTATATGAGGTGTTCAGGCCTACAGTAGTCTATATGTGGTGTTGAATACAGGCCTACAGTAGTCTATATGAGGTGTTCAGGCCTACAGTAGTCTATATGAGGTGTTCAGGCCTACAGTAGTCTATATGAGGTGTTAAATACAGGCCTACAGTAGTCTATATGTGGTGTTGAATACAGGCCTACAGTAGTCTATATGAGGTGTTCAGGCCTACAGTAGTCTATATGAGGTGTTAAATACAGGCCTACAGTAGTCTATATGAGGTGTTCAGGCCTACAGTAGTCTATATGAGGTGTTAAATACAGGCCTACAGTAGTCTATATGAGGTGTTCAGGCCTACAGTAGTCTATATGAGGTGTTCAGGCCTACAGTAGTCTATATGAGGTGTTCAGGCCTACAGTAGTCTATATGAGGTGTTCAGGCCTACAGTAGTCTATATGAGGTGTTAAATACAGGCCTACAGTAGTCTATATGAGGTGTTAAATACAGGCCTACAGTAGTCTATATGAGGTGTTAAATACAGGCCTACAGTAGTCTATATGAGGTGTTAAATACAGGTCTACAGTAGTCTATATGAGGTGTTCAGGCCTACAGTAGTCTATATGTGGTGTTCAGGCCTACAGTAGTCTATATGAGGTGTTAAATACAGGCCTACAGTAGTCTATATGAGGTGTTAAATACAGGTCTACAGTAGTCTATATGAGGTGTTCAGGCCTACAGTAGTCTATATGTGGTGTTCAGGCCTACAGTAGTCTATATGAGGTGTTCAGGCCTACAGTAGTCTATATGAGGTGTTAAATACAGGCCTACAGTAGTCTATATGAGGTGTTCAGGCCTACAGTAGTCTATATGAGGTGTTAAATACAGGCCTACAGTAGTCTATATGAGGTGTTCAGGCCTACAGTAGTCTATATGAGGTGTTAAATATAGGCCTACAGTAGTCTATATGAGGTGTTCAGGCCTACAGTAGTCTATATGAGGTGTTCAGGCCTACAGTAGTCTATATGAGGTGTTAAATACAGGCATACAGTAGTCTATATGAGGTGTTAAATACAGGCCTACAGTAGTCTATATGAGGTGTTAAATACAGGCCTACAGTAGTCTATATGAGGTGTTAAATATAGGCCTACAGTAGTCTCTATATGAGGTGTTCAGGCCTACAGTAGTCTATATGAGGTGTTAAATACAGGCCTACAGTAGTCTATATGAGGTGTTCAGGCCTACAGTAGTCTATATGAGGTGTTAAATACAGGTCTACAGTAGTCTATATGAGGTGTTCAGGCCTACAGTAGTCTATATGAGGTGTTCAGGCCTACAGTAGTCTATATGAGGTGTTAAATACAGGTCTACAGTAGTCTATATGAGGTGTTTCAGGTCTACAGTAGTCTATATGAGGTGTTAAATACAGGCCTACAGTAGTCTATATGAGGTGTTCAGGTCTACAGTAGTCTATAAGAGGTGTTAAATACAGGCCTACAGTAGTCTATATGAGGTGTTAAATACAGGCCTACAGTAGTCTATATGAGGTGTTAAATACAGGTCTACAGTAGTCTATATGAGGTGTTCAGGCCTACAGTAGTCTATATGAGGTGTTCAGGCCTACAGTAGTCTATATGAGGTGTTCAGGCCTACAGTAGTCTATATGAGGTGTTGAATACAGGCCTACAGTAGTCTATATGAGGTGTTAAATATAGGCCTACAGTAGTCTATTTGAGGTGTTAAATACAGGCCTACAGTAGTCTATATGAGGTGTTAAATACAGGCCTACAGTAGTCTATAAGAGGTGTTAAATACAGGTCTACAGTAGTCTATATGAGGTGTTAAATACAGGTCTACAGTAGTCTATATGAGGTGTTAAATACAGGCCTACAGTAGTCTATATGAGGTGTTCAGGCCTACAGTAGTCTATATGAGGTGTTAAATATAGGCCTACAGTAGTCTATAAGAGGTGTTAAATACAGGCCTATAGTAGTCTATAAGAGGTGTTAAATACAGGCCTACAGTAGTCTATATGAGGTGTTAAATACAGGCCTACAGTAGTCTATATGAGGTGTTCAGGTCTACAGTAGTCTATATGAGGTGTTCAGGCCTACAGTAGTCTATATGAGGTGTTAAATACAGGCCTACAGTAGTCTATATGAGGTGTTAAATACAGGCCTACAGTAGTCTATATGAGGTGTTCAGGTCTACAGTAGTCTATATGAGGTGTTCAGGCCTACAGTAGTCTATATGAGGTGTTCAGGCCTACAGTAGTCTATATGAGGTGTTCAGGCCTACAGTAGTCTATATGAGGTGTTCAGGTCTACAGTAGTCTATATGAGGTGTTAAATACAGGCCTACAGTAGTCTATATGAGGTGTTAAATACAGGTCTACAGTAGTCTATATGAGGTGTTCAGGCCTACAGTAGTCTATAAGAGGTGTTCAGGCCTACAGTAGTCTATATGAGGTGTTGAATACAGGCCTACAGTAGTCTATATGAGGTGTTAAATACAGGTCTACAGTAGTCTATATGAGGTGTTAAATACAGGTCTACAGTAGTCTATATGAGGTGTTAAATACAGGTCTACAGTAGTCTATATGAGGTGTTCAGGTCTACAGTAGTCTATAAGAGGTGTTAAATATAGGCCTACAGTAGTCTATATGAGGTGTTCAGGCCTACAGTAGTCTATATGAGGTGTTCAGGCCTACAGTAGTCTATATGAGGTGTTCAGGCCTACAGTAGTCTATATGAGGTGTTAAATACAGGCCTACAGTAGTCTATATGAGGTGTTGAATACAGGCCTACAGTAGTCTATAAGAGGTGTTCAGGTCTACAGTAGTCTATATGAGGTGTTCAGGCCTACAGTAGTCTATATGAGGTGTTCAGGCCTACAGTAGTCTATATGAGGTGTTAAATACAGGCCTACAGTAGTCTATATGAGGTGTTAAATACAGGCCTACAGTAGTCTATATGAGGTGTTAAATACAGGCCTACAGTAGTCTATATGAGGTGTTAAATACAGGTCTACAGTAGTCTATATGAGGTGTTCAGGCCTACAGTAGTCTATATGTGGTGTTCAGGCCTACAGTAGTCTATATGAGGTGTTAAATACAGGCCTACAGTAGTCTATATGAGGTGTTAAATACAGGTCTACAGTAGTCTATATGAGGTGTTCAGGCCTACAGTAGTCTATATGTGGTGTTCAGGCCTACAGTAGTCTATATGAGGTGTTCAGGCCTACAGTAGTCTATATGAGGTGTTAAATACAGGCCTACAGTAGTCTATATGAGGTGTTCAGGCCTACAGTAGTCTATATGAGGTGTTAAATACAGGCCTACAGTAGTCTATATGAGGTGTTCAGGCCTACAGTAGTCTATATGAGGTGTTAAATATAGGCCTACAGTAGTCTATATGAGGTGTTCAGGCCTACAGTAGTCTATATGAGGTGTTCAGGCCTACAGTAGTCTATATGAGGTGTTAAATACAGGCATACAGTAGTCTATATGAGGTGTTAAATACAGGCCTACAGTAGTCTATATGAGGTGTTAAATACAGGCCTACAGTAGTCTATATGAGGTGTTAAATATAGGCCTACAGTAGTCTCTATATGAGGTGTTCAGGCCTACAGTAGTCTATATGAGGTGTTAAATACAGGCCTACAGTAGTCTATATGAGGTGTTCAGGCCTACAGTAGTCTATATGAGGTGTTAAATACAGGTCTACAGTAGTCTATATGAGGTGTTCAGGCCTACAGTAGTCTATATGAGGTGTTCAGGCCTACAGTAGTCTATATGAGGTGTTAAATACAGGTCTACAGTAGTCTATATGAGGTGTTTCAGGTCTACAGTAGTCTATATGAGGTGTTAAATACAGGCCTACAGTAGTCTATATGAGGTGTTCAGGTCTACAGTAGTCTATAAGAGGTGTTAAATACAGGCCTACAGTAGTCTATATGAGGTGTTAAATACAGGCCTACAGTAGTCTATATGAGGTGTTAAATACAGGTCTACAGTAGTCTGCTATGAGGTGTTCAGGCCTACAGTAGTCTATATGAGGTGTTCAGGCCTACAGTAGTCTATATGAGGTGTTCAGGCCTACAGTAGTCTATATGAGGTGTTCAGGCCTACAGTAGTCTATATGAGGTGTTAAATACAGGCCTACAGTAGTCTATATGAGGTGTTGAATACAGGCCTACAGTAGTCTATAAGAGGTGTTCAGGTCTACAGTAGTCTATATGAGGTGTTCAGGCCTACAGTAGTCTATATGAGGTGTTCAGGCCTACAGTAGTCTATATGAGGTGTTAAATACAGGCCTACAGTAGTCTATATGAGGTGTTAAATACAGGCCTACAGTAGTCTATATGAGGTGTTAAATACAGGCCTACAGTAGTCTATATGAGGTGTTAAATACAGGTCTACAGTAGTCTATATGAGGTGTTCAGGCCTACAGTAGTCTATATGTGGTGTTCAGGCCTACAGTAGTCTATATGAGGTGTTAAATACAGGCCTACAGTAGTCTATATGAGGTGTTAAATACAGGTCTACAGTAGTCTATATGAGGTGTTCAGGCCTACAGTAGTCTATATGTGGTGTTCAGGCCTACAGTAGTCTATATGAGGTGTTCAGGCCTACAGTAGTCTATATGAGGTGTTAAATACAGGCCTACAGTAGTCTATATGAGGTGTTCAGGCCTACAGTAGTCTATATGAGGTGTTAAATACAGGCCTACAGTAGTCTATATGAGGTGTTCAGGCCTACAGTAGTCTATATGAGGTGTTAAATATAGGCCTACAGTAGTCTATATGAGGTGTTCAGGCCTACAGTAGTCTATATGAGGTGTTCAGGCCTACAGTAGTCTATATGAGGTGTTAAATACAGGCATACAGTAGTCTATATGAGGTGTTAAATACAGGCCTACAGTAGTCTATATGAGGTGTTAAATACAGGCCTACAGTAGTCTATATGAGGTGTTAAATATAGGCCTACAGTAGTCTCTATATGAGGTGTTCAGGCCTACAGTAGTCTATATGAGGTGTTAAATACAGGCCTACAGTAGTCTATATGAGGTGTTCAGGCCTACAGTAGTCTATATGAGGTGTTAAATACAGGTCTACAGTAGTCTATATGAGGTGTTCAGGCCTACAGTAGTCTATATGAGGTGTTCAGGCCTACAGTAGTCTATATGAGGTGTTAAATACAGGTCTACAGTAGTCTATATGAGGTGTTTCAGGTCTACAGTAGTCTATATGAGGTGTTAAATACAGGCCTACAGTAGTCTATATGAGGTGTTCAGGTCTACAGTAGTCTATAAGAGGTGTTAAATACAGGCCTACAGTAGTCTATATGAGGTGTTAAATACAGGCCTACAGTAGTCTATATGAGGTGTTAAATACAGGTCTACAGTAGTCTATATGAGGTGTTCAGGCCTACAGTAGTCTATATGAGGTGTTCAGGCCTACAGTAGTCTATATGAGGTGTTCAGGCCTACAGTAGTCTATATGAGGTGTTGAATACAGGCCTACAGTAGTCTATATGAGGTGTTAAATATAGGCCTACAGTAGTCTATTTGAGGTGTTAAATACAGGCCTACAGTAGTCTATATGAGGTGTTAAATACAGGCCTACAGTAGTCTATAAGAGGTGTTAAATACAGGTCTACAGTAGTCTATATGAGGTGTTAAATACAGGTCTACAGTAGTCTATATGAGGTGTTAAATACAGGCCTACAGTAGTCTATATGAGGTGTTCAGGCCTACAGTAGTCTATATGAGGTGTTAAATATAGGCCTACAGTAGTCTATAAGAGGTGTTAAATACAGGCCTATAGTAGTCTATAAGAGGTGTTAAATACAGGCCTACAGTAGTCTATATGAGGTGTTAAATACAGGCCTACAGTAGTCTATATGAGGTGTTCAGGTCTACAGTAGTCTATATGAGGTGTTCAGGCCTACAGTAGTCTATATGAGGTGTTAAATACAGGCCTACAGTAGTCTATATGAGGTGTTAAATACAGGCCTACAGTAGTCTATATGAGGTGTTCAGGTCTACAGTAGTCTATATGAGGTGTTCAGGCCTACAGTAGTCTATATGAGGTGTTCAGGCCTACAGTAGTCTATATGAGGTGTTCAGGCCTACAGTAGTCTATATGAGGTGTTCAGGTCTACAGTAGTCTATATGAGGTGTTAAATACAGGCCTACAGTAGTCTATATGAGGTGTTAAATACAGGTCTACAGTAGTCTATATGAGGTGTTCAGGCCTACAGTAGTCTATAAGAGGTGTTCAGGCCTACAGTAGTCTATATGAGGTGTTAAATACAGGCCTACAGTAGTCTATATGAGGTGTTAAATACAGGTCTACAGTAGTCTATATGAGGTGTTAAATACAGGTCTACAGTAGTCTATATGAGGTGTTAAATACAGGTCTACAGTAGTCTATATGAGGTGTTCAGGTCTACAGTAGTCTATAAGAGGTGTTAAATATAGGCCTACAGTAGTCTATATGAGGTGTTCAGGCCTACAGTAGTCTATATGAGGTGTTCAGGCCTACAGTAGTCTATATGAGGTGTTCAGGCCTACAGTAGTCTATATGAGGTGTTAAATACAGGCCTACAGTAGTCTATATGAGGTGTTGAATACAGGCCTACAGTAGTCTATAAGAGGTGTTCAGGTCTACAGTAGTCTATATGAGGTGTTCAGGCCTACAGTAGTCTATATGAGGTGTTCAGGCCTACAGTAGTCTATATGTGGTGTTAAATACAGGCCTACAGTAGTCTATATGAGGTGTTAAATATAGGCCTACAGTAGTCTATATGAGGTGTTAAATACAGGCCTACAGTAGTCTATATGAGGTGTTGAATACAGGTCTACAGTAGTCTATATGAGGTGTTAAATACAGGCCTACAGTAGTCTATAAGAGGTGTTCAGGCCTACAGTAGTCTATATGAGGTGTTGAATACAGGTCTACAGTAGTCTATATGAGGTGTTCAGGTCTACAGTAGTCTATATGAGGTGTTCAGGCCTACAGTAGTCTATATGAGGTGTTCAGGCCTACAGTAGTCTATATGTGGTGTTCAGGCCTACAGTAGTCTATATGAGGTGTTCAGGCCTACAGTAGTCTATATGAGGTGTTCAGGCCTACAGTAGTCTATATGAGGTGTTCAGGTCTACAGTAGTCTATATGTGGTGTTCAGGCCTACAGTAGTCTATATGAGGTGTTCAGGTCTACAGTAGTCTATATGAGGTGTCTAGGCCTACAGTAGTCTATATGAGGTGTTCAGGTCTACAGTAGTCTATATGTGGTGTTCAGGCCTACAGTAGTCTATATGAGGTGTTCAGGCCTACAGTAGTCTATATGAGGTGTTCAGGCCTACAGTAGTCTATATGAGGTGTTCAGGCCTACAGTAGTCTATATGAGGTGTTAAATACAGGCCTACAGTAGTCTATATGAGGTGTTCAGGCCTACAGTAGTCTATATGAGGTGTTCAGGCCTACAGTAGTCTATATGAGGTGTTGAATACAGGTCTACAGTAGTCTATATGAGGTGTTAAATACAGGCCTACAGTAGTCTGTCTATATGAGGTGTTAAATACAGGCCTACAGTAGTCTCTATGAGGTGTTCAGGCCTACAGTAGTCTATATGAGGTGTTCAGGCCTACAGTAGTCTATATGAGGTGTTCAGGCCTACAGTAGTCTATATGAGGTGTTCAGGCCTACAGTAGTCTATATGAGGTGTTAAATACAGGCCTACAGTAGTCTATATGAGGTGTTCAGGCCTACAGTAGTCTATATGAGGTGTTAAATACAGGCCTACAGTAGTCTATATGAGGTGTTCAGGTCTACAGTAGTCTATATGAGGTGTTGAATACAGGCCTACAGTAGTCTATATGAGGTGTTCAGGCCTACAGTAGTCTATATGAGGTGTTAAATACAGGCCTACAGTAGTCTATATGAGGTGTTAAATACAGGCCTACAGTAGTCTATATGAGGTGTTCAGGCCTACAGTAGTCTATATGAGGTGTTAAATACAGGCCTACAGTAGTCTATATGAGGTGTTCAGGCCTACAGTAGTCTATATGAGGTGTTAAATACAGGCCTACAGTAGTCTATATGAGGTGTTAAATACAGGCCTACAGTAGTCTATATGAGGTGTTAAATATAGGCCTACAGTAGTCTATATGAGGTGTTCAGGCCTACAGTAGTCTATATGTGGTGTTCAGGCCTACAGTAGTCTATATGAGGTGTTCAGGCCTACAGTAGTCTATATGTGGTGTTCAGGCCTACAGTAGTCTATATGAGGTGTTGAATACAGGCCTACAGTAGTCTATATGAGGTGTTCAGGCCTACAGTAGTCTATATGAGGTGTTCAGGCCTACAGTAGTCTATATGAGGTGTTCAGGCCTACAGTAGTCTATATGAGGTGTTCAGGACTACAGTAGTCTCTATATGAGGTGTTAAATACAGGCCTACAGTAGTCTATATGAGGTGTTAAATACAGGTCTACAGTAGTCTATATGAGGTGTTCAGGCCTACAGTAGTCTATATGAGGTGTTAAATACAGGCCTACGGTAGTCTATATGAGGTGTTCAGGTCTACAGTAGTCTATATGAGGTGTTAAATACAGGCCTACAGTAGTCTATATGAGGTGTTAAATACAGGCCTACAGTAGTCTATATGAGGTGTTAAATACAGGCCTACAGTAGTCTATATGAGGTGTTAAATACAGGTCTACAGTAGTCTATATGAGGTGTTAAATACAGGTCTACAGTAGTCTATATGAGGTGTTCAGGCCTCTAGTCTATATGAGGTGTTAAATACAGGTCTACA